>NW_006160087.1:2980617-2983153 GCF_000334495.1 Tupaia belangeri chinensis | reverse complement strand
GTGCGGTGTGGTTTTGGCCCCAAATTCTTTTTTTTTTTTTTTTTTAATTTAATTTAGTTTATTCATTCATTTATTAATTTGACTAGAGAGAGACACAGAGAGAAAGAGGGAAAGTGAGAAAGCAAGCCACCAGGTCCAGGACTTGAACCATGGTTGGCCATGTGGGAGTGTTCAGCGCCTCAACCACCATGCCACCCGCTGGTCCCAGTGCCCAAAATCCTGAGAAGAGAAGAGATTGTGAAATGGCCATCCCCCTGGGGAGCGGTTTCTCTCTCTTTTTCTCTCTCTTTCTGGCAAATGTACACACCCTATGGCAAGAACTATAAATAAATAAATAAATATAAATAAATGAATAAATAAATAGATAGATAGATAGACAGATAGATAGATAGATAAAATGGTAACAAATCGTAAGGAGAAAATAATACCATAGGGAAGGAAAATAGGAAACATCAGTGGAGGGTAAGACCTTTTGGATAAGGTGTCCAGAAAAAGTGTCACTAAGAAGATAGCACTGGGGACCAGCAGGTGGCTTGGTGATGGAGGGCGCTGGATTCCCACATGGCTGACCGCAGTTCGAGTCTTGGACCTGGCAGTTTGCTTCCTCACCTTCCCTTTCTCTTTCTATCTCCTCTCTCACTCTCTGGTCAAATTAAAATAAATAAAGTTAAATTAAAATTGTTCTGAGAACCAGCAGTTAGCGTAATGGCTATGTCGCTGGACTCCCACGTAGTCGACCACGGTTCGCGTCCCGGACCCGGCGGCTTAAAACTCATGTGCGTGCGTGCCCAAGATCCCGAGAGGAGAATGGAGAAGGGATTGCGGCGTGACCATCCCCCCGGGAGATGATTTCTCGCTTTCTGTCTCTATGTCTCTGTCTGTCTGTCTGGTGAGCGCTCGCGCCCTATAGCAAAAACCTCTCCAAAAAAAAAAAATTGTTCTTTAGAAGGAGGAGGAGGAAGAGGAAAGACAGAATTGGGGTGAAGACCTGAAAGAAATGTGGAGCAAGCCACAGGTGTTTAGGGGGAGCTAACAGCGTGCGCAAAGGCCCTGAGAGAGGGGGCTTGTCTGAGAAGGAGCGAGTGCAACAACTAGGGGTGGAGAGACTGAAAACCGAGGGAAGAGATCTCTCCGGAAGCCAGTTCAGATAACACTTTGTAACTGAAAAAGGACTTTGGTTTTGACTCATCAGTTGCCTCCTGGAAGTGCCTGGAACGGAGGGTGACATACTGGAATCTGCTGAGAACAGATTCCAAGGGGTGAAGGCAGCAGCAGGGGGGCCAACGAGGGCTGTTCCAGTGAGCCAGGTGATCAGCAACAGTGGCTTGGACCAGAGTGGGGACAGTGGAGAGTGTGAGAAGTGGGCGACTCTGGAGGTATTTGGGTTTTTTTGAGAGAGATTTTTGCTATAGGGTGTGTGTGCTCACCAGAGAGACAGAAAGCAAGAAGGCACCCTCCAGGGGGGATGGCCATGTCGCAGTCCCTTCTCCTCCATTCTCCTCTCGGGATCTTGAGCGTGCATGTGTATCCAGTGTGAGATTCAGGCCACCAGGTCCAGGATTTGAACTGTGGTCAACTACGTGGGAGTCCAACAACTTAACCATTGTGCCACCTGCTGGTTCTGGATCCAGTCGCTTTAACCAGCATGCCCCCAGCTGTCCTAGCTGGCCATGAGCCTACTGTTCCTTACCCTCTGCGTCAGATGCTGGGGCCTGCTGACCCCCCACAAGGCTGCTACCTGGAGGTTGTCCATGAGCACTCTGACCGAGTTCTCGACATTTGGATTAAGGTAGGGACTGCGTCTTCCATTCGTATGTGTGTTTTCAGAAACTAAGGCATACTTAATTAAATTTAAGAAGAGTGATAATCTGACCAGCAGTTGGCGCAACAACGACGTTGCTGGACTCCCACGTAGTCGACCGCTCACGCCGGGCGCGTGTATGTGTGTGCCCAGGATCCCGAGAGGAGAATGGAGAAGAAGGGATTGAGTTGTGGCCATCCCCCCAGGGACACTTTTTCTCTCTCTCTCCAGCAAGCGAGCACACCCTATGGTAAAATCTAAATGCTAAAAATAATAGACACCAGCCTCAGGATGGAAGCAAGGCGAACTGGAGTGTGCATCTGGTTTGCTTTCTTTTCTTTTTAGAGGTTTTTGCTATAGGGCACGTGCACTTGCCAGAGAGGCGGAGAGACAAAGAGACAGAAAGTGAGAAATCTCCCCCCAGGGGCGATGGGCACGCCACAATCCCTTCTCCATTCTCCTCTCGGGATCTTGGGCACGCACGCGCACACACACACACACACGCACACACATGCCGTGTGGGCTGCTCAGATGGTGCTGGATCCACACGGGAGACCACGGCCTGTCCACCGGAGGAGGGGCAGAGACTGTGGGTGGAGGCACGCTCAGCTGTGGGGGACGTGGAGGTCATACTCTACATGGACAGGCTTGTCCTCTGCCCTCACCCCCAGCCTTCCACCAGCTGAGCCCAGCCAGAAGCCAGAGGCTAAGGGGCCCACCGATGGGCTCAGACGG
>NW_006160087.1:2962199-2973978 GCF_000334495.1 Tupaia belangeri chinensis | reverse complement strand
TGCATGTGTATCCAGTGTGAGATTCAGGCCACCAGGTCCAGGATTTGAACTGTGGTCAACTACGTGGGAGTCCAACAACTTAACCATTGTGCCACCTGCTGGTTCTGGATCCAGTCGCTTTAACCAGCATGCCCCCAGCTGTCCTAGCTGGCCATGAGCCTACTGTTCCTTACCCTCTGCGTCAGATGCTGGGGCCTGCTGACCCCCCACAAGGCTGCTACCTGGAGGTTGTCCATGAGCACTCTGACCGAGTTCTCGACATTTGGATTAAGGTAGGGACTGCGTCTTCCATTCGTATGTGTGTTTTCAGAAACTAAGGCATACTTAATTAAATTTAAGAAGAGTGATAATCTGACCAGCAGTTGGCGCAACAACGACGTTGCTGGACTCCCACGTAGTCGACCGCTCACGCCGGGCGCGTGTATGTGTGTGCCCAGGATCCCGAGAGGAGAATGGAGAAGAAGGGATTGAGTTGTGGCCATCCCCCCAGGGACACTTTTTCTCTCTCTCTCCAGCAAGCGAGCACACCCTATGGTAAAATCTAAATGCTAAAAATAATAGACACCAGCCTCAGGATGGAAGCAAGGCGAACTGGAGTGTGCATCTGGTTTGCTTTCTTTTCTTTTTAGAGGTTTTTGCTATAGGGCACGTGCACTTGCCAGAGAGGCGGAGAGACAAAGAGACAGAAAGTGAGAAATCTCCCCCCAGGGGCGATGGGCACGCCACAATCCCTTCTCCATTCTCCTCTCGGGATCTTGGGCACGCACGCGCACACACACACACACACGCACACACATGCCGTGTGGGCTGCTCAGATGGTGCTGGATCCACACGGGAGACCACGGCCTGTCCCCCAGACAACCGGAGCACGCTGGACGCACCAGGACCAGCAGGTCGCAGAGTAGTCTCGGAAGAGGGTAGTGGCTGCAGGAAGAGGGGTCAGAGTATGAGACCTGTAAAGGGTCTCTCTCTCTCATGAAAGAAATAGATAAACTTAAGAAGCCACCGGAGGAGGGGCAGAGACTGTGGGTGGAGGCACGCTCAGCTGTGGGGGACGTGGAGGTCATACTCTACATGGACAGGCTTGTCCTCTGCCCTCACCCCCAGCCTTCCACCAGCTGAGCCCAGCCAGAAGCCAGAGGCTAAGGGGCCCACCGCTGTGTCCAGACGGGTCGGGCCCAGGTTGGGCCCAGAACGGCAAAGCAGGGCAAAGCGTGGGTCTGGAAAACCAGAGGAGGTGAGTGAGCCAAGCACAGGGCGGTGCTGCCTGGCCTGGCCGTCTCTCCATGGACCCACGACAACGGTTGGCAACCCTAGCCAGAGCCCGAAACTCCCACTGGCCCCTCTGTACAGCGCTCCCCCCTTTCCTAGAGAAGATCCCACCGGATGCCCTGGAGGCTGGGGTCTGCATCTGGGAAGGAGATCCCACCGGATGGCCCGGGAGGTGGGAGTCTGCATCTGGGAAGAAGCCGCTGAACCACCCCTTCCGTTTTTGCAGGGAGGAAGCGGGTTCTGACTCAGCTGCCCACGTGGCCAGGGAGCCCTGGGCTGACCCCTAGGCCCTCGCCCTGCCAGCTCCCTGGCTCCCATAGGAACTGACTAGGGCCAGGTGGCGGCGTAAGGTAACTCGACCAAACCCACGTAGGAGAAGTCCTGGTTGTGCAGCCCGGTCCGAGCACTCCAGGCACACACATGCCCACGGTCCAGGCCACCTGTAAAGACCTACTAAGGGTGACTGTCTTTCTCTCTCTGTCTCTCTGTCTCCATCTCTGTCTCTCTCTCCGATGGCGGAGATAAATCGGGGAGGAAGAGCTCTGCCGGCCAGCATGGCTCCATGTCAGGCACCGCCAGACACAGCTGCAGATCCCCGTCTGCGCCGTGGATGTCTGCTTCCTCCGCAGCCAAGCCAGAGAAGCTTCTGGAATTCCCACTCCTGGCGGGGCCAGCAGCCTCTGAGGACAGGACTGAGCTGCACCCCAATAGTGCACTTGGGTCACACCAGCCCTATTTTCCCTTCTTCCTTCCCAAAACACCCACCCTGACTTTCCCAGCCAAAATGAGCTCCTCTCCGCCCTTCAGACCCACAGGAAACCCGGGCATCTGCTGAGAGCTCTCCTCCTTAACTCGGCCTCGGTTCTCCCGCCATCATGATGAGTGTTTTCAGAAGCACTTCTGCATGTAAAGTGCCTAATAATAGCAACTAATATTTACCGAGCGCTTGCTCTCCGCCCGTGAGTGAGCTGCCTTACAGAAACCCTGTCATTAATCCTCACAGCAGCTCCTCGGGTGGGCCCTAGCGCTGTTAGGACCTGCACTTGCTGTGCCGTAAGTGGCAGCACGCGGGGACTGTGCCGTAAGGCCGCCTTGGGAGAGCTGACTCCCAGCTCAAAAGGAGAAAGCAGCCACCTGTGGCCTGAGGTGGCGGCGCCGGGTCCCACGTGGCCAGCCATGGGGTAGGAGTCCAGACTCGAAGGCTGGAAAGCCATACTGGGCATGTGCCCTGGGTCCCAGAGGTGGAGAGATGGAGAAGGGACTGTGGCATGCCCATGCCCCTGGAGGATGTCTCTCTTCTCTCCTGGTGAGCACATGGGCCGTGTGGCACACTGAAAAATAACTTGAAGTTCATATGGGCAAGCAAAAGCCAGAGCGGTGAGGCTTAAACCCAGGTGTAAGCAACCCTGAAGCCCACGCTCTTCAACCTGCAGGGTGGACACTTGAAGCCTTTGTGACTAGTAGATGGAGTAATGGCTACGTCGCTGGACTCCCACGTAGTTGATCACAGTTCAAGTCCTGGACCTGGCAGCTTAAAACTCACGCTGGGTGCATGTGCGAACGTGCCCAAAATCCCAAGAGGAGAATGGACAAGAAGAGACTACAGTGTGGTCATCACCCCCCCGAGGTGATTTCTCACTTTCTGTCTCTCTGTCCTCTGTCTCTCTGGTGAGCACATGTGCCCTAAGAAAAAATCTCTCTTTAAAAAAAAAAAAAAAAGACCTGGGTCCCGGCACGTGTGCACGCGTGTTCCTGGAGGTAGATAGTGACTGCAGGAGTTCCCGAATCTTCCCTGTGACATGAGTATACATGGGCCGGGAATGCCCTCAGTGCAACTCCCTGATTATGCAAAGGAGAGGCTACCCCACCCCGAGCCCAATGCCGGGAGCAGCCACTGCCATCGCTCTTGTGTACTGACAGTGAGGCCCACGTGGCCACCAGTCCGGCTTCTCTGGAATCCTGATGAGATACCAAACGTTTATGTTGTTATAGCCAGAGAGAGAGAGGGAAAGAAAATCATCCCCCGGAGCGGATGGCCATACTGCAATCCCTCTCCTCTGTCCACGGGTCCACCGTGTTTCCCAAGCCGCCAGGTCCAGGACTTGAACCGCAGTCGGCCATGTACTACAGAGTGCAACCACCTTACTCTCCGTGCCATCTGCTGGTCTGAGATACCAAACATGTTAAAAGAATTTCATTAGCGATGTCGGTGTGAGATTAAGAACACTTGACAGGGTCCAGCTGGTGGCGTGGTGGTTATGGGGGCTGGACTCCCACACGACCAACCATGGTTCAAGCCCCAGATCTGGCAGCTTGCTTTCTCACTTCCCTTTAGTCTTTCTCACTCTGTCCCTCTCTGGTCATCAGGCCCACCTCTACGTGGAGTTCCCTGGGGCCAGAGCCTCTGAGGTTTTAATTTTTGCTGTTCCTACCGGGGCCGGGTCACGCCAGGACTACGACACCCATGACTCTGTCTGCTCACAACAGCACACAGGCACTTGAGTGTTCAAGTCAACGCCCCCTTCTCTAGCACCCCTGTTACTCGTTGTTTCACTTGCCTGGAGAATTGTTACACTTGATACATTGTTTAAGGGCTGACTAGCAGTTTGCTGTGAAGGAAATGTTTGACTGGAACGCTGCTTGCTCAGAGCAGACCTGACTCCATTTTGCAGTACATTCGGCCTGGCATTAGTCGGGTTCCTGGAAACTGGTCATCCCGCCAGCACCCTAGTGCTTACCGTGGATAGCGGACTAGCCATACGCTGACCGATAGCCTGAGGGACGAAAGCATGGTCTATGCTTCACCCCCGTGACTGGCAAAAATGGGTAAACGAATTCCTCTTTGTTCTGACCCAAATCCCATAGACTTACATGTAAAATGTTACAAAAATATTCTGTTTTGTCAAGTCATCATGAGCCTGTCAGAATTAGACATAAAAAGGCTCCGGCCTGAGCCCAGCTCATCAGCTCCGTCCTCCGCTTGGGCCAGATCCCGTCTCGCTGCATGTGGGACCTCCCTGGCAGCCGGAGGCCCTGCCACGTTAGCACTCTGGCTCCTGCTTGCCCGACGGCCTCCGCTCTGCCGTCTTTGACGCTCCCATCGGCCACCAGTCCTGACCTCTGTACTCTAGGATCACCGGGTGGACTGTCCTCCTTGCTTGCCCTCGGTCGTCTTGTGGCCACCGCCACCATCCTTCCCTAAGATCTTCGCGGAGCTCATCCCCAGCTCACCGCCTGTGCCCTGTAGACGCCCAGCACACTCGGCTCGCGGCCTCCCTCCCACCCTGAGGACTGCCCTCCCCGTCCTGTCCAGACTGTGTCCTTGGGGCAGCCATCTCACGCCCATCAGCAAATAGAAAATAATAGAAACAACAACTACTGCTAAGGACTGCCAGGGGCTTTATGTCTGCAGTAGGTTTTTTGTTTCTTAATTGCTATTCAAAACTACAACTGCCTGCAGCTACTTTTGTCTGCTAGGGGAGTGGCATCATTTTTCTCTGGGTAGATGGTTCTTTGTTGAGGAAAATACTTAATAAATTGCTTTGGCATGAAGAATGAAGCTCCCCAGGGTGAGGGCAACACAAAGAGAGTTGAAATGCAAATTAGAGTGGGAAAATGTGGCAGCCAGAGAAGAGGGGCCAAGACAGGTGGAGGGAGAGGAGGGCGCCCATCGGAACTGGGTTCTGTCTCCCCAGCCTCCTTGCTTTAGTCACCTCTGTGCCCTGGAAGCGCCCTCATTCTTCAGGTTTTACCTTTCAAAAATCACTTCTTCAGGCCGGCAGGTGGCATGGGAGTTAAGGCGCTGGACTCCCACATGGCTGACCACGGTTCAAGTCCCAGACCTGGTGGCTTGCTTTCTCACTTTCTTTCTCTCTCATCCTGTCCCTCTCTGGTCAAATTAAAATAAGTAAATAAAGTTAAATAAAATAATTCTTCAAAAAAATCACTCTTTCGGGAACCAGCAGTTAGCGTAATGGCTATGTCGCTGGACTACCACGTAGTCGACCGCGGTTTGCATCCCGGACCCGGTGGCTTAGAACTCACGCCGGGCGCGTGTGTGTGCGTGCCCAAGATCCCGAGAGGAGAATGGAGGAGAAGGGATTGCGGTGTGACCATCCCCCTGGGGGGTGATTTCTCGCTTTCTGTCTCTATGTCTCTCTCTGTCTGTCTGGCGAGCGCACGCGCCCTACAGTGAAAATCTCTCAAAAAAAAAAAAAAATCACTCTTTCATGCCATGCAGTCTCCAAAAAGGAGATAAAGCTGTCAACAGACAAGGCAAGTGCACTGGGAGTGTTCGGGAGTGGGGACAGTCCAACAAGGTAAAGTGAGAAGGTCGCCTCCTACCAAGACGGCCGGAAAGGTGTGTTCACACTGAGATACACGGAGGCTTCCTGGGAAGTCCTTAACACTCCATGAGCGCCCTTACACCGGGCTGATGGACTGACCAACTGAGACTTGGGAGCTTCTATTTCCACCCCTTTGTGGGCTGGGGAGGCAGAGAGTACTTTTTTTTTTTTTTTTTTTTGGAGAGGTTTTCGCTATAGGGCGCTTGCGCTTGCCAGACAGACAGAGAGAGACATAGAGACAGAAAGCGAGAAATCACCCCCCAGGGGGGATGGTCACGCCGCAATCCCTTCTCCTCCATTCTCCTCTCGGGATCTTGGGCACGCACACACACGCGCCCGGCGTGAGTTTTTTTAAGCCACTGGGTCCGGGATGCGAACCGCGGTCGACTACATGGGAGTCCAGCGACATAGCCATTACGCTAATTGCTGGTTCCCGAGAGTACTTTTTAAAAGAACTTTGTCAGAGGGCACATGTGCTGGCCAGAGAGAGAGAGAAAGCACCCTGCGGGGCACGATCACGCCGAAATTCCTGCTCTTCCACTTCTCCATCCTATTGGGATTTGGGGCTCTCACACACACACTGCAACCACCCACATGCACTCGGGCGTGTTTCTCAAGCCACTGGGTCCTGGACTTGAACCACGTGGTTGGCCACTTAGGGTCCGGCTGCCTTAACCACCAGACCATGGAGCCAGTCCAAGACAGTGTTTCCAACAGGGTCTTCTCCACCACCACTCCCAAGAATTATTTATTTTTATTTATATTTGCTGCAGGGCACGTGGAGATAAAGAGAAAGAGAGACACAGAGAAAGCAAATTTCCAGGTCCAGGACTTGAACTACGGTCAGCCACATGGGATCATGCCACCTGCTGGCCCAGCTGACAGGGTCTTGCTGTGTCCAGGTCCTTCTGCCTCAGTCTCCCAGTTATCAGGTATGTGCCACTGTGCCTAGTGGGTCCAGGTTGACCCCCAAACAAACCTGGGCCCCTCCTGTGGCTTCACGTCTCTCGAGCAGAGGCCGTGTGCCACCAAGCTTGGGCCAGCTTTTATTCTTTTTTTTTTTAAATGAGTTTTTTGCTATAGGGCTTGTGCGTTCACTGGAGAGACAGAGACAGAAAGCAAGAGATCACCCCCAGAGGATGCCACATGGCAGTCCTTTCTCCATTCTTCTCGGGATTTTCGGCACACACAAGGAGTTTTAAGCGTCCAGGTCCAGGACTCAGACTGTCGACGATGCTGGAGGCAGCAACATACCCTTATGCCATCTGCCGGTCCCAACAATTTTTTTAAGAGAGATTTTTGTTATAGGGCATGCACACTTGGCAGCAACATGGAGAGAGACAGGGGAGAGAGAGAGAGATCTACCCCTGGGGTGATGGCCACACCGCAATTCTGTCTCCCCCATTCTCTCAGGATTTGGGAAACTCACGCACCCGTACCAGGTGTGAGTTTCAAGCCGCCAGGTCCAGGACTCAAACCACAGTCAGCCATGTGGGAGTCCAGCACCTACACCACTATGCCACCCGCTGGCCCCACCTTTAAGTATATTATCATAAGATTGTATCCCTGTTTAGAAAGTCTCTTCCTCAGGGTCAGCAGGTAGTGTAGGGTTTAAGGTGCTGGACTCCCACATGGAACCAGCAAATGGCTAAATGGTTATGTTGCTGGACTCCCACGTAGTCGACTGGTTCGAGTCCTGGACCTGGCAACTTTCTTTCCCACTTTATCTCTGTTCATGGCATGTGTCATATAGCAAATTAAAATAATAAGAATAAATAAAATTAAATAAATAATTCTTCCTCTGGGTAGCCTGCCCTGATTTCTCTGGTACAATGCTACCTGTTTAGGATCTTCCTAATAGCCTGCCGCTGAGTCCAGCCCTCTGCTTCCTGACTCCCCTATTCCCATCAGCTCCAATACCCAGGATCAAGGAATTCCCACAAAGTGCTTGCCACGTCGACCACAGGAACTCATTCTTCTCCCCACTCCAAGTTCTTTCCTGCCTGGCTCTGCACCTTCCAGAGCAAGGAGACAGATTCAGCCCTGCCAGTGCAGCGTCCCGGCCCTGGGCATGGCTCAGTGTTCCCGCTAACGCCCTGCCCTCCCTGTTTTCGAGAGCGCTCTGGCTCTCTGAATTTCCTCAGCCCCAGGGACACCACATGCCAAGGCCACGGCCACTTGTGAGTGCACAGCAGGTGGCCATGCAATCACTGCAGCAGGCCGGGACCCCACCGACCTCAGCAGAAGCGGCTGCCCCCTCCATCCCCCTCTCCTCTCTATGGTGGGGAGGGAATGGCCTGATCGCTTTCCCCTGGAGAAGCAGCTGCGGCTGGGCTGGGTGCAGCAGAACCCAGCAGGTATAAGCCGCTGGGCCTGACCAGGGCAGGACGGCTGACTTCTCCCCCACCCACCCCGGCTCCCTGACTTACAACCAAGGGGCACAGAGGCCGGGCTAATGGCTCTCCTCACTGGGCCCACCCACCACCCCACGGCAGCGCCTGCAGCCACTCCAGAACCCCCAGGAGCTCCCTGTGTTGCCCCGTCCCTGCACCCGGGCCATGGCTGAGTCCTGCTCCGCTAGCTCTGGCCCAGCCGCAGCCAAGGCTGCCAGAGAGTTGGAGCTCCGCTCACAGGTCCCCGACGGTCAGGCTGACGCCTCTAGCGACCCAGCCAGCCTCTCCCCACTGAGTTCAGACGGGAAAGTGAGGGGGCCGCAGGAACTACCTCCGGGAGATGCCAGCGGCCGCGTGTGCCTGGCTCTGCCCGGCCACTTCTAACAACTGAGCTGTGGATGAACTCTCCTGCTTGCTCCAGCCCTGATGAAAAGCCTGTTCAAAAGCCACACACGGTCCTCACCCCTGGGGTGAAGCAGGACTGTGACAAAGAGGAAGCTCTGGAACTCGGCAGAGCAGTCTGAGTGACACCGAAGCTGTGCAGTCTGCCACCAAAGCTCGCACTGCAGCCAGCGAGTCACCCAGGAAACCTGTGACGCCGGCTTTATCGGCTTAACGGCTTCGAAGGCTTCAGAGCGCTAGCTGGCCACCCACCGGGGCCTAAGTACAAATTCCCGTTAAGACATTTTCCTTGAAGAATCTCTATGACCTCTGGGGGCAAGAGAAGCCCACAGCTCTAGACATGGTGCTCTGTTCACTCGGACTTTCTGACCTTGGTCACGGTGTTCAAGCTCCCTGCGCTTCGATTCTCCCATCCAAACAATGGAGTTAAGTAGGGTGAAGGACGACATTAATAGATGTAAACTATGTGCCCAGAGTAGTGTTCACTGAACGGCTTCGTCTCGGCCACGTGGGAGTCAGCGCCTTCACCACCACGCCACCAGCTGGCCCCCACCTCTGACTTTTTTGAGACTCCCCAACTCTGATTTTCCTGACTGGTCCATCCCCCCATTGCCCTCCCCTCTCCTGCCTTCCCAGGCTCCTCATCCCGCCTGCCTTATCCCACGGTCCACTGACCCCCTCGTTCCACCTGCTTTCCCCTGAGTCTGTCCTTCCTCCACGCCAAGGCACCGTCACTCTCTGGCCACCCGGGCATCAGACCCCATGAGCCTGTGTCTTTTCTCCTTCTCCTTCTGAAACCGTTGCCAAGCTTCCCATGCCCACCTTCTTCCATCTCCCCTCTTCCCACGCTGGCCAGTATCAGCGCCGTCTGATCTAGTTTAAGAGGCCGATTCTGATCCGGCCTGAATACCGCAGCCTTCTCCCAGTCAAAGGTTATTTTAAACTCACCAGTACTCTTTCCGCCACGCAAGGGCATCTGAGGCCTTTCATCTGATTTTTTAGATTTGACTTTCTGTCAGGCCCCAGGCCAGACCCTCCATTCCAGACTCCTTACCCCTGTTCATCTCCTCCACTTTGCATCTGCAGGCCCCGCTGCCCGGAGTGCTGGACTGCTGTCCCTCCATTTCTTCTCCTGTTCAAATTTCATCCCCAGAGCCTAGTGGGTAGGGGAGCTGCACCCCTCACGGCTGTCTGTGGTTCAGATCCAGCCCTGGCAGCTTGAAGAACACACCGAGCAAGTGCAGGTGCCTGTCCACGGGGTAAATTCCAACAGGGTGGAGAAGCAGAGGAGGGATTTCAGCATGACCTGTCCCTCTCCTCCTCTGTCTCTGTCTCTGGTGAGTGCACACACCCTCTGGCAGTTAACACACACACGCCAGATTTGGTCGTCCATCAAGGCCTGGCTCAAAACTCGACTCCTCTGGAAGCCTCCCTTGTCCAGCTGGGTAGACAGCAGCCACTTCCCGCAGCTCCCGCTGCTGAGGTGGGCAGTGGCGCGGTGGCGAAGAGCTGTCCATCTGAGGGACTGGCCACCCTGCTGCACACTTCCGCAGGCCTTCAGCCTACCCCGAGGAAGACGTGGCATCTCCTTCGTCCTCCCGAGTGGCAGCACAATGGTTCGGAATTGGATGAGCCTGTGTTTGAGCCCAGCCTGTCACTTTCCCACGGGTTAAGGCCTTGGCAAGAGACCTGACCTCTCCAAGCCTCATCTCATCTGGAAATAGGGGTCATGGGGCCTGCATGTGGCGTGGTGGTTAAGGCACTGGATTTCCACAGGGCCAACTGCAGTTCGAGTCCTAGACTTGAAGTTTTGAAAAATACACCAGATGCGTGTATGTGCCTGCCCCAAATCTTGAGAGATTGTGGTAAGGACCCTGAGGAGTAATTTCTCATCACTTTCTCTCTCTTTTTTCCTCTCCATGAAATGCACCTAAAATAAAATAAAATAAAATAAAATAAAAATTAAAAATAAACAAAAGGCTTGGAAGGGCCCCGTAGAGTCCTTATGAAGATGAAATGGTAGCACCGGCAGGGGGGCCCCGCTGGGGAAAGGTAGACTCTAGTAGTCCCTGGCACCCTGCCGTCTAAGTATTACTCATGCAGCCCTGCTCGCCTGCATAGCCCAGTAGCAGTTTAGAGACCCTGCAGTATTTTACTAGGGATATCTACTTCCAAAACAGCTTTCCGTTTTTACACATGGCAGCACTGGTCCAAGGCTCCCAGCCTCAAACCTCAGAGGTGTACCCAACTTTTTCTGCCCTTTCCTGGGCCAAGCCCACAGGCAGCTCACCGTGGGCCCTGGGCCGTCTCTAAGGCTCCGAGAATGTTGAACGCTCCAGCAGGACTGTAAATGCTTCGAGAGCAGGGATTCTGGCCTACGGCACACTGGCAGAGAGCAGGGACTCAGTTCACACTGGCTTACCGAAAAGACTCTATCAACAAGTTAACTTCCAGGCACAGCTGTGAGGGAAATGAGATGACAATCTGGAAAAAGGATGAGAAATATTTTGTGGTTGTTTTATCCCCTCCTCCTTCTCTACCATGTGGATCTCTCCTACCCATTCTTTTTTCTATTTTTAAGAATTATTTATTTAAGCTCTCCTTCCCGACACCAACACGCAGTGAAAAGCCAGAATCCATGTTCGTCTGAGGTGGGCCTAGCCCTGCCCCTTTAACCGGAAAGCCTCTGCCCTAAACCTCTCCTTTCGGCCCAACACCCAGCGAAACACCAGGTCATCTCCTTCTGCACGCCTCTAACACTCAGAAGTAATTCCAGGTAGGTAGGAGGTAACATATACTCCACCAGATGACCAAAACCACCACAGAGGCACAAGAAATATGGGCAATCAAGAAAAGATCTCTCCCCCAAGGGGAAAGAACAGCCCTTCGTCATCCACAGACAGAACAATGGAATTCGTGGAAATGTCAGCTAAAGAATTTAGGATATTTGGGACCAGCAGTTAGTGTAATGGCTATGTCGCTGAACTCCCACATAGTCAACCGTGGTTTGAGCCCTGGACCCGGTGGCTTAAACTCACGCCGGGTGAGTGTGCATGCGTGCCCAAGATCCCAAGAGGAGAATGGAGAAGAAGGGATTGAGGCGTGGCCATCCTCCCTGGGGGGTGATTTCTCACTATCTATCTCTCTGTCTCTCTCTGTCTGTCTGGCGAGCGCATGCACCCTATAGCAAAAACCTCTCCAAAAAAAAAAAAATGAATTTAGGATATTCATAGTGACAAAGCTAACAGAGATGCAAGAGAAGAGAGACAACGAACTCTAGAAAATGCAGGAGAAAAGAGACAATGAGTTCCAGGAGGCGAGGAAATTCTTCCAAGATCTGAAAGAGGAAATACACACCATAAAAAA
>NW_006160087.1:2946012-2962163 GCF_000334495.1 Tupaia belangeri chinensis | reverse complement strand
CTCCCTTGAAAGTATTAAAAGCAGATTAGGTCATGCAGAAGATTGGCTCTCGGATGTAGAAGACAGAACCTCTGACCTAGAAAAATTCGCCAAAAAGACTGAAAAAATAATCCCCCAAATGAGAAAAATATACGAGTAATACTAGATACCATTAGACATCCAAACATCCGGATAATCGGTATTCTTGAAGGTGAAGAAACTAATCAGGCCATTGATAATCTAGTCCATGAAATCCTGGAAGAAAACTTTCCAAACCTAGAGAGGCACTCAAATCTCCAGACTCAAGAAATACAAAGGACCCCCACAAAGAATCAACCCAAGAAGAACTTCTCCAAGACACAACATAAGACTGACTAAAACCACAGACAGAGACAAGATACTAAAATTGGCAAGAGAAAGACATCAAGTTACTTTCAAAGGCTATCCCATCAGGCTGACAGCGGAGCTTTCATGGGAAACAATGCGATCAAGGAAAAATGGGACATATATTCAAAGTGTTAAGTGAAAAACAATTTCAACCCAAAATACTATATCTGGCAAGATTATCCTTCACATGGGAAGGAAAGATAAAAACATTCTCAGATAAACCAAACCTGAAAGAATTTACCAACACCAGACCAGCTCTTGGAGAAATTCTGAAGGGAGTACTATACCAAGAAAACTAAAGACAGGCAGACACATAAGAGAGCAAAAAACAACCAAGAAAAAGGCCAACTTAATGGTAGGGACAAGTTCAGAACTATCAATAAAAACGTTGAATGTTAACAGAAAGATCAGACCACAGTAACACTGCAAATTCAACAAAAGAGAGATTACGTGAGACTGACTCTTATGACTTTTTTCTAAAACATTACTGATTTTCTTCTATGCTTTGTCTTCCATATTTAAGGATTTTTGTTTTCTTTTGAGTTGTTGATAGGTTCAGCAATTTGTAAAAAAATAAAAAAATTTTAAACATTGAAACATAAACTTTTCTCCCTTCCTTTGTAATTGGAAATATTTGTGAGCATTCTTATTTTGTGGCCGAATGGTTATTTGCATAAGTTCAATGATACAATAATACCTGTTGCCTTGCATTCAGACATTGAGTTCTTCTGGTGGTTTGTGTAAATAGCATACCAAGTTGAGATTAACCTAACTTTTTTTTTCAGAAAAGTTACTTTATACCTCTTTAGGAAAGGGGGATGGAAAGTGAAAAAAAAAGTCTCAGAAGAAAATTACAGTGCACTTGTTTTCTCCATACTTTTAGTTTAAGATCTTTCGTGAATCAATAAAATGTGGGGAAAAAGTTTACTATGGAAGGGAGGGAGGGGAAAAGGGAAGGAAAAACCTGGTAAAAGTATGCTTAATTCACAAAAAATGAGAAGCTATTTGCTGATGATAATGTATATAGTAATATCCTTATCTTGACTGACATGCATGGTTTCGTGTTAGAAAAAGAAATGTATACTGTAAAGATGTGATTCAATGTAAATACATTTTTACAAAGAAATAAAAGTTAAAAAAAGAAATGTAAATAAATTTTTGAGAGGTTTTTGCTATAGGGTGCATGCACTCGCACCGCAATCCCTTCTCCATTCTCCTCTCAGGATCTTGGGCATGTACGCACATGGGCCTGACATGAGTTTAAGCCACTGGGCCCAGGACCTGAACCACGGTCGACTACATGGGAGTCCAGCAATATAACCATTACGCCAACTGCTGGTCCCAACGCCTGCTGTGATTTCTAAGCCACCAGGTCCAAGACTGGAACCTTTGTTGACCGTGTGGAAGTCCAGTGACATAACCATTACTCCATCTGCTGGCCCCCCACTCATTCTTTAAGACCCAAATCAACATCCTCTCTGAGGATGTTGGGGCCAGCAGGTGGTATAGTGGTTAAAGCAATGGACTCCCACATAGCTGACTGTGGTTTGAGTCCTGGACCTAGCAGGTTTGAAAATTGCTGCAGGCATGTGTGTGTGTGTGCATACCTAAGATCCTGAGAGGAAAATGGAGAAGAAGCGATTGGCGTGGCCATCCCCCCAGGGGATGATTTCTCACTTTCTCTGTATCTGTCTCTCCAGCAAGTGAATACATCCTATAGCAAAAATCTCTCCAGATTTTTTCCCCTTACTTTCATTTATTCTACATATTTAACTGCATAGGGATTTTTTTCTGAAATTTGTTGAATTAAAAGTGGAAAAAAAATTTAATATGTAGATGTGCAAAGTGACAACAAATGTTTTTTCTTATTCCCACTTTTCAAAGATAACAATCGGGAACAATTTGGTAGATTTCCCTCCAGATCTTTTTCTGTTACACTAGGAATTAATATCCTGTATTAAAATAGAACATGAGAATAATCTTTTTTTAATAATTATTTATTCATTTTATTTTACTTATTATTATTTTTTGTTTTTCAATTTGCTATAAAGCACATGTGCTCACCAGAAAGAGAGAGTAAGGAAAATGGGAAAGCAAGCTGCCAAGACTGGGACTCAAACTGTGGTCAGCCATATGGGAGTCTTAACACCTTAACCGCCATGCCACCTGTTGGCCTGAGAATAATCTTTGTTTTTAATCACTTCTTGGCCTTTTGGCTAAAAGCAAGTGAGAATAATCTTTTAAAAATAAGTGTGTTAGGCCAACCCATGGCCTGTGGTTAAGGGAGCTGGGTCCCACATGGCCAACCACACACCTTGAATCTTGGCCCCCGTGGGTGTGTGCACGTACCCAAAACCCTGGCAGGATGGAGACATGAAGAAAGGATTGTGGTGTGATCCCACCTCGTTGTGGGGGGCTGTCTCCTTCTCTCTATCACTGTCTCTGGCAGGCACACTTGTCTGTCCTCTGGCAAATAAAAATAAAATAAGTGTGCTACTCATAGATTTTTCTGTGCGCCGGTATGGCCATTCTGTGGGGAAGGTAGAACTGAAATACATGCAAGGAGTGAAATAATGAGCAAAGCTCAGCTCTGTCCCGCGGCGCCTTGGCTGCGTCGTTAGAGGCAGTCTGTGAGCATTCCGCCTCCCGGCTGGTTCATGCACCAGGCAGCGACTGGCATTGATTTCTATATCCCTAACACCTAATCTGCATATAGTAAGTACCTATTAATGTTAGTGAAGAATGACTTAACTCAGGGACCAGCAGGTGGCACAGTGGTTAAGGCGCTGGACACTCCTACATGGCCAACCGTGGTTTGAGTCCTGGACCTGGTGACTTGCTTTCTCACTTTCCCACTCGGTCTGTCTCTCTCTCTTTCTCCCTGTGTCTCTCTCTGGTCAAAATAAAATAAATGAATGAATAAAAAAAGAAAGGAATGACTTAACTCTCTTGGGGCCAGCAAGTAGTATAGTGATTAAAGCATTTGACTCCCACATGGCCAGCCATGGTTCGAGTCCCAGACCTGGTCACTTGAAAAAGCACTCCGGGCAGGGCCAGCAGAGGGTGTAGCGGCGATGTCACTGGACTCCCACATGGTCGACCACGGCTCAAGTCTTGGACTCGGTGGCTTGAAAAACACCAGATGCATGGGCGTGCTTGCCAAAGATTCCAGACGGAGACTGGAGAAGGGATTGCACTGTGGCCATTCCCCCGGAGGGTGATTTCTCCTTCTCCCTCTCTCTCTCTCCGTCTGTGGTGAGTACATGTGCCCTCTGGGGAGGCAAACACGGTATGGGTAGGAAATGGAGTTTCCTAAACCCAGAGAGACCCTGAGCCATGGAAGAGGGGCCTCTTCAGGACTTGCTGTCATAGAAGAAAGAAACCATCTCCAGAAAAAGAAAATAAGACAATGCAGCCCAGAGCAGGGAAACCCTGAACTCTCTCTTCTCTTGCCCACGAATTTCCTACCAGTGCCTCCTCCTGTTCAAACCCAGGTGAGCAATGAGCTCAGGAGTGCAGGCCATGGAGGTCAGCTTCCTGGGGCATGGGGAAACAAGGGCAGACGGTGGACTGGGGTGGGCGACACGGGAAGCCCAGCCCAGTGACAGCACTGCAGTCACCCTTCCTTCAGGGTGTATGTAGAACGCCCTTCTCCAGCCCCTCACTGGGCCAACTCCTGAGGTTCTTTTCTTTTTCTTTTTCTTTTTTTTTTTTTTTTTTTGAGAGGTTTTTGCTATAGGGCGCGTGCGCTCACCAGACAGACAGAGAGAGACAGAGAGACAGAAAGCAAGAAATCACCCCCCAGGGGGGATGGTCACACCGCAATCCCTTCTCCTCCATTCTCCTCTTGGGATCTTGGGCACGCACGCACACGCGCCTGGCGTGAGTTTTAAGCCACTGAGTCTGGGACGCAAACCGCGGTCGACTACGTGGGAGTCCAGCGACATAGCCATTATGCTAACAGCTGGTTCCCACTCCTGAGGTTCATCAAGTTCAGCTCAGATGACACTTCCTTTCAGAAGCATTCTTTAAACCCCAGATCGGGTTAGATTCCCCTCTCCTGTCCACCCATAACACGGGTACTTCCTTTCCTCTGGCGTTTGCCACACTGGTCTGCAATGGCTAGTTTACTTATCTGTGTCCCCCACTGCTGTCCCGGCCTGAGCATGGAAACCCACACCTTATTCACCATTATACCCCGAGCAGCCAGCACGGGTCTCGGCATACAGGAGATGCTCAGTAGACGGTGGCCCAGTCAGGGTCACACAGTCCAGAGTGCCCTGGACCACCATGCTGGAAGCCACACGGCCAACCACAGGCTGCGGCTCCTCGGGTTGGTCTGCAAACATGCTGGGGGTGGAGGCAGGTGCCTCAGATCCTGAGGAGCCTCAAGGCTGGGGAAGGGGATCTCGGCATGACAGTAGGGGTATCAGGGCTCTCTCTCTCTCATGTTCTTCTCTATCATTTAAAAAAAAAAAAGGGGGGGGGGTTGTTGAGTATTTATTGTAATAGCTTTCTAATTGGTCTTTATGTTTCTGTTCTTCCCCCGATTTCTTTTTATTTTTTTTCAGACTTTAAGAAAATTTACTATAGGACACATGAATTCACCAGAGAGAGACAGAGGGAGGGAAAATGAGAAATCGCCCCCCAGGAGAGATTGGCCAAGCTGCAATCCCTTCTCCATTCTCCTCTCGGGATTTTGGGCACGCACACATGCCCAGCTTGTTTACAGGCCACTGGGTCTGGGACTCCAACCATGGAGTCAGCCGTATGGGAATCCACTCGCCCTAGCCAGCATGCCACCTGCTGGCCCTATCATCCCCCAATTTTCTTGCAAGTCAGAGAAAACCCCTCAGCACTGGATCCTACGAGGCCATGCAGGAGTCCCCTCCTCCCCGACTCACTCACCTCCCTCAGTCACTACACCCTAGGGCCCTCTCCAAGCACACGGCCCTCTGTCCCTGAATTGACTCACCAGCTCCTGCCTCGGGGCCCCGCACTGGCCACTCTTCCTCCAGCACTCCACACAGCTGGTCTCTCTCCAGCTCACTCCTCTAGTATTTCCCATGACTGTCTTATCCCCGCCAGGAAGGACCACCTCAGAGAGCCCCTCCCAGACGGTACCCGGAGCATTCAACCCAGCCCTCGGCACCCAGCACCCTGGCCTCTGCACAGGCCGACGGGTAATGTGTATTTGTAGGACGGATGCACGCGTGCAGGAGTGCACCACGCGCCGTCCTCCAAGTAATCACTTTCTTTTATTTTTATTTTTTATTTTTTGAAGAGGTTTTTGCCACGGGGCGTGTGCGCTTGCCAGATAGACAGAGAGAGACAGAGAGATAGAGAGCGAGAAATCACCCCCCAGGGGGGATGGTCACGCCGCAATCCCTTCTCCTCCATTCTCCTCTCAGGACCTTGGGCACGCACGCACACACGCCCGGCGTGAGTTTTAAGCCACCAGGTCCGGGACGCAAACTGTGGTCGACTACGTGGGAGTCCAGCGACATAGCCATTATGCTAACTGCTGGTCCCCCAAGTATTCACTTTCTACGGTGTCAAGGTGGGTGTGTCTAGCCTTGTGGTGATAGAGCTGAGGTTTTGTGAGGCTTCATCTTGTTGAAATCACTTCATAAGCCACACAAGAACCTCAGACCCGTGCCTCTGCAGTTTCCTCGAAATCTTGCTCCCCGGCTTGGCTTCTGCCTTACTCACCAGCCTTGGCTGTGAATGGTGCGTCTTCCAAAACTCACCTGTGACAAAGCCGTGTCACCTGTGAGGACTGAACAGCGGACGGGCTCTGAAGGGAACTTGAAAAGAATTCAAAAGCCTGTCATTCCAGTGTGGAAGTTCTGAGGTGTTGATTTTTTTTTTAATTACCTTATCTGACAGTGAAACCGATAGACTGAGACAGCCATGTTTTCACCTTTGGATTGCCTTCTCCTCTTGGTTATTTTGAAGCAGTTCCATTTTAGAGCATTAAATTTCTTTTTCTTTTCTTTTTTCCTTCTTTTCTCTTCTATTTCTTTCTTTCTTTCTTTCTTTTTTTTTTTTTTGAGTTTTGCTATAGGGCACATGCACTTGTCAGAAAGAGAGAAAGAAGGGAAAGTGAGAAAGCCCCTCGTGAGGGGGAGAACTCGCCACAATCCCTCCTCCATTCTCAAGGCTTTGGGCATGCATGCACACTCAGCATGACTTTCTTTTTCCCCCAAGAGGTTTGCCCTAGGGCACATGCACTGGCCAGAGAGAGAGACAAATTGAACGGGAAAGAGAGAACTCACCCCCAATGGGGATGGCCATACCACCATCTCTTCTCCAGACTCTTCTCAAGCTCTTGGGCACTCGTTTTATTTTTGGAGAGGTTTTCGCTATAGGGCGCGTGCGCTCACCAGACAGACAGAGACATAGAGACAGAAAATGAGAAATCACCCCCCAGGGGGGATGGCCACGCCGCAATCCCTGCTCCTCCATTCTCCTCTCGGGATCTTGGGCACACATGCACACGTGCCCGGCGTGAGTTTTAAGCCACCGGGTCCGGGACGCGAACCGCGGTCGACTACGTGGGAGTCCAGTGACATAGCCATTAAGCTAACTGCTGGTTTCCGCTTTTGGGCACTCTTGCACACACATCTGGCATGATTTTCAAGCCACTGGGTCCAGGACTCAAAATGCAGTCAACTGTGTGGGAGTCCAGCAACGTAACTGCTATGCCATCTGCTGGCCCCTCACAGCGTGATTTGCAAGTTGCCAGGTCTGGGACTCGAACCGTGTACTTGGCCATGTGGGATCCAGACACCTTAACCTCCACACACCCGCTGGCCCAGGGCATTCAATTTTTTAAAACAAAAACAAACAAACAAAAACAATAATATTTAGGTTAAAAGGCAACCCAGGGTCTAAACAGCTTGCTTGCTTCTCTTCTACAAAAATTGGGCTAGCCCTATGGCCTACTGGTTAAGGGAGTTGTGCAGTTCGAATCCTGGCTCCAGCAGCTTGAAAAACACATCAAGCACATGTGCATGCGTGCCCCAATCCCACAGGATAGGGGAATGGGAGAGAAGGGGTGTTGGCGTGACCATGGCCAGTTGTGGGGTGCTTTCTCCCCTTACCCCAGGAGGGGGATGGTTTTTCACTTTCTCTCTCTCTGTCTCTGTCTCTTTCCAGCCAGTGCATGTGCCATAGGGCAAAAACCTCTTAAAAAAGGAAAAAAGGAGAAAGAAAAAGGTGAACAAGCAGGGTGTGTGTGTCTGCACATCTGCGTGTGTAAGAGAAAGCAAGAGAGGTGGACAGAGATATGGTCAGATTTGCATCTTGAAACTATTATGCTAACTCCTGGGCTGAGGACAGAGCAGGGAAATGGAGGGAAGGAGGCGGCAGACCTTAGGGACACGTTGTGGGCCCGGGTGAAGGTGGAGACAGAGAAACAACACAGGGTTGAGGACGGTGCGGGCTGGCTCTGCGGGGCAGCAGTGATGTGCTGCTCCAGAGAAGCCAGCTCCCAGGGGGCCTGTCCAACTGGCCCAGGTGGCCTGAAACACGCTGGGCACGTGCAGGAGAGCCCACACACGGGGTCCTGGAGGGTGAGGGAGGAGACTGCGGCGTAGCCAGCCCCTGTGGAGAGCGCTCACTCGCCCGCTCTCAGATGCATGTGCACATGCTCTGACATACATTTTTAAAGCATTTTACTTTTTGGAGAGATTTTTGCTATAGGGCACATGTGCTCACCAGAGAGACAGAGAGAGACAGAAAGTGAGAAATCTCCCACCAGGGGGTGGCCACAGTGCAATCCCTTCTCCTCCATTCTTTTTTTTTTTTTTTTTTAAATCATTTTTTTAGGAAAGGCGCGTGCGCTCGCCAGACAGACAGAGACAGAGAGACAGAAAGCGAGAAATCACCCCCCAGGGAGGATGGTCACGCCGCAATCCCTTCTCCTCCATTCTCCTCTCGGGATCTTGGGCATGCACGCACACATGCCCGGCGTGAGTTTAAGCCACCGGGTCCGGGACTTGAACCGCGGTCGACTACGTGGGAGTCCAGCGACATAGCCATTACGCTAACTGCTGGCCCTCCTTCTCCTCCATTCTCCTCTCAGGATTTTGGGCACACATGCACACACACCTGGCATGAATTTTCTTTCTTTTTTGGAGAGGTTTTGCTATAGGGCGCATGCACTTGCCAAAGAGACAGAGACATAGAGAAAGAAAGAGAGAAATCGCCCCCAGGGGGGATGGCCACGCCACAATTTCTTCTCCTCCATTCTCCTCTCTGCATCTTGGACACGCACGCACACGCATCCAGCGTGAGTTTGAGCCACCAGGTCCCGGACTCACACTGTGGTCGACTACATGGGAGTCAACATAGCCATTACGCCAACCGCTGGTCCTTTTCTTTTTCTTTTTCTTTCTTATTTTTGGGGGGGTGTGGGGGCTGGCATGAGTTTTAAGCCACTGGGTCTGAGACTAGAACCGCGATCCACCACGTGGGAGTCCAGCAGCCTAATGATTGTATCATCCGCTGGTCCCTAAAAAGCTGTTAAAGGAATGGTTGTGCATGGTAACAGGGAGGCAGGGGTAGGGGTGTCTTGTCCCCTAAGATAGGGGACACTGAGGAGGAGCAGGTCCTTGGCTGAGGCAGAGGGCGGAATGGGAGTTCACTTATTTCGCAGCTCTGTATTGGGCCTGCATGTGTTACAGAAGGCCCGGAAGGTCCGTCTGCTCTGGGCTGTCCACACAAAGGAGAAATGACCCCGCCCATAAGCAGCTCCCTTCTGGCCAGCAGACAGTCAGGAACAGACGACTTTAACCCAAATGTCACGCAGGCCCCAGAGGCCTGTGGGTTTAGACAGAACCACGTGAGCACTGATCAGCCCAAGTTCCTGCTCTCGCCCCTGGAGTCTCCTTCCAGTATTTCTGCGGTACTCACTGGGCGTGTCCGGGCTCTGCCACTTCTGGCCCTGCCCACTGTGGCTGTGAGCAGGCCCAGGCTGGGGCAGTGGACCAGGGCGAGGCGGGACAGAGCGGACCTGAGAGCGAGCGTTTCCCGAGCTCCGGCTGCCTGAGAGCTGGAGTCTGGCGCGGGCCAGGAGACAGGAAAAGTTCCTGACAGAGGAGCACCAGGAAGTCATCTGACCCTGAGTGGCCCTGCCAGCACCTCTGGTTTGAGTTCTGCTGGGGACATGGTCTCAGGGGCCTCTCAAGTCATTAAGTGTGGCTGTTAGGGATGCAGTTGGCTGGGTTTGGAACTCTGGGGCTCGGGCTAGGGATCTCAGTTCCATGTGAACGTGGAGGAGGGAGCACAGGCCAGGACCAAACTGGCTGAACTTCCACCACTGAAAGGTCCTGCCTTGATCTGCTCCCTCGGGGAGCTCCCCAAGGACTCAGCTTCCTGTCGGTCACTCTCCCTGCGTGCGGGCTGGCTCCGGACACGGTCCCCTTACAGGACCTCCCCTGCTGCGGCGGGATCACCTGGTTTACATATGTGGGTCTTCAAAATGTTCGTGGAAAATGCATATTGTGAAAAAAACTGCATGGGTTTCAAATTGTTTTGCATCAAAACTTGTACTTTTTATTTGTTTATATATATATTTAATTCGCTACAGGGCACATGCACCAGAGAGACAGAGAGAGAAAGAAAGTGAGACGACAAACCACCAAGTCTAGGACTTGAACCACAGTCGGCCATGTGGGAGTCCAGCACTTAAACCACCACGCCGCCTGCCGGCCCCAAAACGTACTTCAACTCCATTTTCGATGGCCTTTTTGAAGTCCCCTTCTATTGTCTCTGTCATTAGATAGCAAACTCCTTGAGAGCAGGGACTCTCATTCAGCCTCGAACTTTGGTCTTCCGCCTCCCCCTCCCTTAGACACCGAGTGCTCAGCAGGTGGATGAGCCTGAGCAGGTGCGCCCCCCTCCTGAAGGCAAACACTCCTGCCAGGGCTGGCGGCCTTTCCAGCTGAGGACTTGGCTGGGTGCAAGGACGGTAGACAGGCCCTGCGGATTCCCCGTCTGTGCAGGGCACACAAGTTGGCGGCTACAGGCAAACTTTTTTGTTGTTGTTGCTATGCTTGCCAGAGACAGAGAAAGAGGGAAGGTGAGAAATCACCCCCCACACACGTGCGATGGCCACACTGCAATCCCCTCTCCTCCATTCTCCTCTCAGGACTCTGGGCACACACGCACATGCGCTCAGCATGATTTTCAAGCCACCAGATCTGGGACTCAAACTGCAGAGTGGGCCATGTGGGATCAGCCACCTTACCTCCATACCACCTGCTGGCCCCTACAGGCAAACTGTAACCCTTCTACCCACACTATCAGGGGCTCACCTGACACTGAGGGTCTCTACCATAAAGTACTCTCTAAGGCACCTACTATAATAATATTAATAATGGTGGCTGTGGGGCCAGCAGGTGGCGTGGTGGTTAAGACCTTGGACTCCCACATGGCCAACTGTGGTTCAAGTCCTAGACCTGGTGGCTTGCTTTCTCATTTGCCCTGTCTCTCTCTGGTTAAATTAAAAAAAAAATAATAACAATGATAAATAAAATTAAAAAATAATTCTTTTAAAAATAATTTTAAAATAACAATGGCCACTATTTCTTACCAAGCTCCCACTAATCGCCAGACCCTGTGGTAAGTGCTTCGGGTGGTGTCTTCGGCCCCCAACTCCTACCCACCCTGAGGTAGGAACCGTGGTAGCATCACCTCTGCTTTGGCAAGGAGGGGCGAGGCTGAGCGTGCTCAGTAATGCGCCCATGCCTACCTCGGTCAGTGATCACGTCGCTAAACAGAAGGACCTGGGACGGGGCGGTTCACCGGGAGCAGAGTCTGTCTCATGATTCTGGCGGCTGGACGTGCAATGTGGGCAGCTGGCTGGTCTCCGCTGCTACGTCACAACGTGGCCAAGAAGCAGGCAGATGAGCAGGCACGTGGGACCATGGGGGGGGCTGGGGGGGTCCCACTTCCTCTCTGTCCCTCTCGCACTCCCAGCTGCCCGGATGGTGCCCATCCACACTCGAGGGCAGGTCTCACCACCTTGCCTCTACATTAGGGCCCAAATTAAGCACATGGGCTTTAGGGGACACATGGCAGCGATCGCCCCGCAGGGAAGAGGCAGAGCATGACTCCACCTGAACCTCTGCGCTCCACAGCTGCATCCTCCCCAGAGCAGAGGCGCTCAGGGAACAGCGCCCAGTGTAAGGCTAGGCCAGCTGGCCGCTTGGAAACGAGAACCCCTGGGGATGCCGGTGGGCTTTCTCTGAGTTCCCTCTAGCCTCCCGAAGAGGAGGCCCTCCAAAGGAATTCAACAGTCACGGGTGCTCCCTGGGAGCCGGATCATATCACCGGGGAAGATGAGTGCAGATCATGGGTGGACCGGAGCTGACACCAGGCCTGGGCAGACCATCTCCTGGGCTGAGGGGCTCAGAGCGGCTTGGACAGCTTCTACTACCCGAGACTTTATCAGGCTTGGGCCCTGTGTATTTCTGCCCCTCGTCCTCCCAAGATCTCTGTCCTCACCTCCACAACCAGTTGACCCTTCTTGGCCATATTTACTCTCCCGTGTAACTGATGGGTCCCCTCCTGCTCATCTGCCTTACGTCAATTTCATTTGTAGCCTGCCCAAAGAACCCAGAAGGTCGAGGAGACTGCTCCCCTACAGTAGTAACTGCACTTTGTCTTCCTGGAGCCTCTTTCCCAAAATGGTCTAGCTATATCAGTGGAAACGACACAGAACAGCAATGACATTCAGCTCCGCAGCCAACATAAAGCACCCCAAAATATTCATGCGGTGCCACAGGGCAAAGGGCAACCAAGACTTCTGCTTCGACTCGTACTGCAGGCTTACACTGCGGTTTGTGTCGTGACCAGCCTGCGAGGGAGATGGCATCACCCCTGCTTTATGGGAATCTCGGTTCAGAGAGGTTGACGTTTTCCTAATGACACACAGTGAGGACAAGGACGAGGCCGGCCACATCTCAGTCTGCCTCAGTCCCACATCAGTATCTTCAGAAGGCCATTAACCCTCAGGCAGACGTGGGGAGCACACCGTGGCCAACACAAACTGAACCCCAGACCTGCGGCTTTCAGGGCAAGAACTAACTCGTCCACGTCCCCAAGGAAGGGCACCCACAATAGAAGGCTGCTGCGTCACTACTTTTAAGTGCGCTGCAGCCCGGGCAGCTGGCAGCTACAGAGAACACCTGCTGGGTTCTCGCCAGGAAGAGGAGCTCATGCCTGAAAGCCCCCTGCCCCCAATCCCACTCTCTTTTTATTTTTGAGAGAGATTTTTGCTATAGGATGCTTGTGATCACCAGAGAGACAGAGACAGAGAGACAGAAAGTGAGAAATCACCCCCAGGGGAGACAGCCGTGCCACAATCCCTTCTCCTCCATTCTCCTCTTGGGATTTTGGGCACGCATGCAGGCCTGCCTGGAATCCCTTCTCCTCTATGGGATTTGGGGCACACATGGACACGCACCTGGCATGTTTCAAGCTGTTAGGTCTGGGACTCGAACCACTGATGACTACATAGGAGTCCAGCGACGTAGCCATTATGGCATCTGCTGGCTCCTCCCAGCACGAGTTTTAAGCCACTGGGTCTGATTCTCTTTATCAAAGTCTTCTCAGACTCAGCTCCAGGCGTCTCTATTACACAGCAAGGACACTGCAGCCACGCGGAACATCACCAGCAGGTAGAATCCTCAAGGGCAGCAGAGCTGCCAGGGAGCTGCAGAGCCTCCTGGCCCCCTTTCCTGCTCCTGCAGTTGCCCTCCACTCACCTCTCTTCACAGTCTGGAATGGGGTTACTGCCACTCCTCAACACATCTGTCACATACTCACCTCTGCACACTCCCATTTGCCTGAAACTCATTTCCCCTGGTCAGAAGGCTCCTTCCCAGGCTAGCCGGCGCCTGGTTAAGATGTCGGACCTCGTGTGGCCGGCTGTGCTGTTCGAATCCTGGACCAGTGGCTCGAAAAACACGCTGGGCTGTGTGTGTGCTTGCCCAGACTTCTGAGAGCAGACTGGAGAGGGGTTACAGTGTGACCATCGCCCCGGGGGCGGGGGTGCTTTCTCTCTCTCTGACGAGGGTGCACATGCCTTATAGGAAAAAAATTTAGGGGTCAGCAGGTGGTGTAGCGATTAAGGCACTAGACTCCCTTGGCCGCAGTTCTAGTCCTAGACCTGGCGGCTTGAAAATCACAAGGGCACCACTTGTGCCCCAAATTCCAGGAGAGTGGAAGAGAAGGGATTGCAGTGTGGCCACCCCGGCAGGGGGTGATCTCATACCTTCTCTCTCACTGTCATCGTCTCTCTCCTGTGAGTGCATGTGCCTTATGGCAAAAACCTTTCCAAAAAAAAAGATGCTGGATCTCACATGACTGACTGTGCAGTTCGAATCCCAGAGAGAGGCTCGAGAAGCACGCTGGGGGGCTGCCAGGTGGCATGTGGTTAAAGCGCTGGACTCCCACATGGCAGACCAGGATTCAAGTCCCGGACCTAGCAGCATGCTTTCTCACTTTCCCTCTCTCTGGTCAAAATTTTAAAATAATGAATAAAGTTAAAAAATAATTCTTTAAAAAAGAAAGAAAAAACCACGCTGGGCTGTGCACATACGTGCTCTAAATCCCCAAAGAATGGAGAAGGGTTGCAGCATGGCCATCTGCCCCTGGGGGTGCTTTCTCTCTCTTAGGCAAGCACATGTGTCCTGTAGAAAAAAATTGTTTAAATGTTAACTTCCACTTTGAATTCCAATAGCACTTAGTTTTGTCACTTTACGCAATATATTCTTTTTTCTTTTTGGAGAGATTTTCACTGTAGGGCGCATGCGCTCGCCAGACAGAGAGAGAGAGAGACATAGAGACAGAAAGCGAGAAATCACCCCCCAGGGGGGATGGTCACGCCACAATCCCTTCTCCTCCATTCTCCTCTCGGGATCATGGGCACGCACGCACACGCGCCCGGCGTGAGTTTTAAGCCACCGGGTCCAGGACACGAACCGCGGTCGACTACGTGGGAGTCCAGCGACATAGCCATTACACTAACTGCTGGTTCCCAATATATTCTTCATTAGTTACTTAAAAACATTTTTTTCCCTTAGGGCCACCAGGTGGTATAATGGTTATGTCACCAGACCCCCACTGTAGTTGATCACAGTTCAAGTCCCTGACCTGGCGGACTAAAACACACCAGGTGTGTGTGCGTGCATGCCCAAAATCCAGAGAGAATAGAGAATGGAGGGGTTGCAGTGTGGCCATCTCCCCTGCACCCTGCCAGGGAGGGTGGTTTCTCACTTTCTTTCTCTTTGTGCCCTACAGCAAAAATCTCTTAAAAAAAAACCTTTTTTTCCCTACTTGACTATAAACTGAGGACAAGGGTCACTTCTTGTGACCTCAAAGTAAAGTATTGTGTCAGACACTAAAGACTGAGTACAGTTATATGTATTATTTGTATGTTATATGTATTATTTGTATGTAATATATTACTCTGTATAAATTCTAATACACAGGGGCCAGCAAGTGGCATGGTGGTTAAAGGCACAGGACTCCCACATGGCCGACCACGGTTCAAGTCTCAGACTTGGTGGCTTGCTTTCTCACTTCCTCTCTCTCTCTGTCTCTCTCTAATCAAACTGGAAAATAATAATGATGATAATAATAGTTAAATAAAATAATTATTTAAAAAATTATAATACACAGTGTATAACTGTATACATTGTGGAGGAATTTGTGTTTTGCTCATTTCTGTGGGTACTCTCTCTCCCCCCATCTCCAAGACGGTATCCAGGCCTTTATGTTTTCTGTTGGATTCGAAGTTCCAGATCAACAGTTTCCAAGGTACCCAGAACACAGGTCCCAGAAATGCCTCTGAAAATGGTGGGTTCATTAGGAAACTGTTCCAGAGGAAAAAGGGATGAACGTTAAGCGGTGTGAATGAGGGAGGCGAAAATCCGGAAGGTTAGAGAAGGCATGGGGCTTCGTTTCGGGAGGGTAGAGTCCTAGGGTCCATTTGCATGGAGGGCTCTAGCTGAGCGCTGAGTGCCTCGGCCGGGAGCTGCGAAGGGCGGCCCAGAGCAGGTCTGGAACGATCGGTCCATTGTGAAGGGCCTGACGGCGCCAGGAGGATTAGCATTCACATCAGAAGGCGCCAAGCCAACAACGCAACCGCCACGGAGTAAGGACCCTGCTTTTTCAGAATTAACACTAAGTCAGCAGAAATCAGAATGCGTACAAGAGCGAAGACCCAACGTTAGCGGTTAGAGCCCCCTACACTGGAAACCTAGGGATACTTTCCGGGCTCCCCGCTTGGGTCTTGGGGCGCTTTTCTTGCTCGACTTCAGGTCCCGGGTTTGAACCTTCCCTCCTGGCTCCGCAGTCCCTCCACCGACCTGTCCCTCAGTTTCTCCCTCCAGCCTGACCTTTCCCAACTCCAGCCCTCGGCCCAGCGTCAGGCTCTCCCCGACCCCCTCCTGTCTTCGGGCCCAGACGCCGCAGTCCTCTCCCCTCCCCTCCGGGCGCCCCACGCCACCGCCCCGCAGTCACCCCTCGGGCGACAACGGTCCGCTCAGCCCCGCGCCCCTAACCCAGACCTCGGCCCCCTCCGCGCGGCCGTTGGAGGGGGCGTGGCCCGGCGGGGAAAGGCCCCCGCCCCACGCTGCGCGCCCCCGCGCGCAGACAAAGACATTCCACAGCTCCGCCCCCTCCGGCCGCGCGCGCGGAGGGGGCGGGGACACGCGGCCCGCTAGCACCGAGTCACGTGGAAGAGAAAACGGACGGAACCCGCGGCCCGC
>NW_006160087.1:2945331-2945646 GCF_000334495.1 Tupaia belangeri chinensis | reverse complement strand
CGGCGCCGACCCCGCTGCTGCCCCCCTCAGCTACAGCCTCGGTCAAGATGGAGCCGGAGAACAAGTACCTGCCCGAACTCATGGCCGAGAAGGACTCGCTCGACCCGTCCTTTACTCACGCCATGCAGCTGCTGACGGCAGGTGAGCGGGTCGCCGGCCCGGGGGCGTGGGCGGCAGCGGCTTTGTTCCTCTAGCTTCCCGCCCCTGGGGACCCTTGCCGTGGTCCTGCTCGGAGCCTGCGTCCCCCGTCCCCGCACGGCCCGGGGCGCGGGGGTGGGCGTCCAAGTGCGCCGGAGGCCGGGGGCGGCTGGGCGG
>NW_006160087.1:2903950-2945128 GCF_000334495.1 Tupaia belangeri chinensis | reverse complement strand
GGGGGCGCGCTCCGCGGAGGTGGTGGGAGGCCACGACGGCCTGAGCCGGGAGGGACGGGGAGGGCGGGCCGGGGCGCTGCGGGCGAGGCCGGGATGTCCTGCCCTGCGCCCCGCGGCCGCCAGGGCTGGGCCGGCCGGGCCCGGCGGGACTTAGTGGTAACTGTGGCTTAAGTTGCTGCGAGGCCGGAGCGACCTGTGGGAATCCGAGCTTGGGGTTTTCCGACTCAGATTGCCGATTTGGGCTAATAAAATAATTACTACAGCGCCGGAAGTCCTCCCTATTATTTCACATCGTGTGTTCACCGTCATCCTTTAAAAACGGGCTAAGTAACTCTGGAGACAAGTGCAATGGGACGCTACAGATAGAGGGAGGTCCGGGACTCCAGGGTGGTCTGCATGACACCCTTTCCAACAAGATAGGCAAAGACGAAGAGAAATAGCATGATGCTGGTACCTACCTGAAAGGCTCGATCTTTCTGTTTGAAATTTTGCTTCGGTTGTGCGGTAGATTAGAAACGGTAGTCTTTGTTCTCTAGCTGGAGACTAGCGCTGAGTTCCTGATATGCGCTGGCCAATCACCTAGTCGCTCTGATTTCTCCTCGAAGCTGTCTGTTCGACCCTGGCTTCCACGTTAACACGTTGTTTTAATAAGTATTCATTATGATACCGAAATTGTATTAAGCAAATAAAAATTCACCAGCCGGCAGCAGTGAATGCCAGTAGGTGGGCTCTTCGGCAAGGTTGATAAAATGGACAGTTCATTGTGAAAGTATCATTTCCCTCCCTTTATTCTCTTACATCCTAACATTGGTAAGGGGGTTATTACTTTTAAGCACAATAAATAAAACACGTGGTGGTCAAGAATAGGGACATTTAGATAAACTGCATACATTTTTCAGTCTGCTTTGCTGTTCTGTAAGGCATTCAGATCGTTTAAAACAGTACCTTTCCTTGAGTTCTGAAAAGCTCTTTGAGGCCCAGAGCTGCTTTTTATATTTTTCATACCTTCTTACATATAGCAAACACCAGGTGTTTGCTTGAATCTGAAAACACGTATGCATACTCAAGAATGTCAGACTAAGAGGTAAAGTTTGCCTTGTTAAGTTGATAAAATTAACCTTGGTAGGTTAATTCATTTCCCTCAGATCTTTATCAGTCCAGGTTAAATGCATGAAAACAAAATAGCAAACTTTAGTATTTTAAAGTATTGGGGTAGGGTTTGGAATTGTGACCTTAACTATAGTTACCTGATCTTGAGAAACTTTCTGAACCTCAGTAACTTCATATAAAGTGGGATAGTGAGTTGTGAACATTTAAATCATGTATAAAATCAATAGCCCTTTTTCTTTTGGCATACAATCATTAAATTAAATGGCCAGGTTGGCAGGTGGCATGGTGGTTAAGACACTGGACTCCTACATGGCTGATTGTGGTTCGAGTCCTGGAACTGGAGGCTTGCTTTCACACTTTCCATCTCTTTCTCTTTCTGGTCAAATTAATAACAGTGATGACGATGATGATAAATAAAATTAAATAAATAATTTTTAAAAACTTGGCCACATTTTTCTTCTAGTTGTAAATCCATGATATTAAACAATGTATGAAAACATAGATAAAATTTCTCTTTCTGACCACAAGTGCCCAGTGTTCTATTCTTCTTTGAAGTAAGATGATGTCTTAGGATAACTGTCCAAGACTGTTGATCCTTGGGGGCCAGCAGATGACATAGCAGTTACATCACTGGACTCCCACATGGCTGACTGTGCTTTGAGTCGTGGACCCACTGACTTGAAATTCAAACCGGGCGCATGTGGATGCGTTCATGCTTGCCCAGGATCCAGGGAGAAGAATGGAGGAGAAGGACTGCAGCGTGGCCATCCCCCCAGAGGGGGATTTCTCATTTTCTCTCTGTCTCTATGTCTCTCTCTGGCGAGCGCACTGTGCCCTATGGGGAAAAAAAAAAAAAAAACTGGGAAAAAATTTTTGATCCTTCAAAAGAAGTTATAATTTCCATTATCCTCTCAGTGCTTAATCTTTGTTACTAAGAGTGCTTTTTTTTATTTTATTGATGTCGTGGGTTTTTTTTTTTATAACCAAGACCTAAACTGAAATTTTAATTGGAGAGATGAAATACTTCCTCACTGAAAGAACAGAATTGAAATGTTATGGACACTTAGCATGGACATTGTAAAGTATGTTGAGCCTGCTCTTTAAAGTGTTTCTGAATGATTTGGAAAGGAATTGCAGTGAAATCACAGCTGGTTGTGAGACTTCTAGAAGACAGAATAGTAATATTTAAGCTCTCTTAATGACACGTTAAGAAAAGTAGAGTTAACACTTTGTGTGTGGGGCACTGGTCTTCGCACTTCACGTTAAATATTTAATCTTTACAATAATGTCGAAAGGTTAGTCTTAACTATCCTAACTCTTATTAATGAGGAAACCCAGGCACACACAAGTGATTTACATGAGGTCGCAAAGTTAGTAAACAGCATTCCCAGGATTTGAAGTCAGTCAAGTCTGCATCCATACACCTAACACCACTTTCTCTCCTTTCCTGCTGTAGTGCCTGCCACAATTGTACTTTAAAATTAAGCTCTAATTAGACACAATATTTCTCAAAATAGATGTGAAAGTATCAGAATGCTAACAGGATAGCAAAAATCATGAGGCCAGATACAGAAGAAAACTCAGAGATCAGAGCCAATCATCAGGGACAATGACAGGAAACTATGACTCCTCCAAAAGGTGTAGCGATATCCAGACCTCCCTCCTATGGCAACCACACAGCCTTCCTGTCCCTTTGTCAGGTTTATTTTGCATATTGCGGTATCTGGTGCACTGTATTTTGTAATTGCATGTTTGTTGATGACCCCTCCTTCATGGCTGGAATGTTAGCTCCACCGCAGCAGGGACCTTTCATTGGCTTTGTTCACCACCTTTCATTGGCTTTGTTCACCACGGTGTCTCCTGTGCCTAAAGAGTGTTACCTGGAGTAGCATTCTTACTAAATGTTTCATGAACGAATGCTCATGTTCATAGTATGATGGAACATGTTGACACAATTCCAAGGGATATAGATTTAAAAATAGATTTCCATATTATACAAATTGATATTCAACTGTGATGACAATTAAATGCACTTGCAGGCTTGCAAGGACTTGGTAAACTACTCATGGGTGTTTTCTGGAGGAAAGTGACTTATTGTGTTAATATATTCATGTAATAAAAATAAAATACTTTTATATATATCAGTGTTCTCTTTCTCCTTTCCCCCACTTTCCTCACTGGAGGGCACATGCACTTGCCAGAGAGAAACAGCACCCCAAGTGGGAAACGATCACACTGCAAACTGTTCTCCTCCACCCCTTCTACTTCTCACGTTTTTGGGCACCCATGTCTATGTGCCTGGTATTTTTCTCAAGCTGCTGTGTCCCAGACTTGAACCATGCAGTTGGCCATATGGGATCTGGCTGTCTTAAGCACCAGGCCACAGAGCTGGCCCATCTTTTTTGAAAGTCTTATACAATTAGGAAGATAGAAGTTAGTAAAATGACTCAGGAAAAAGTAAATTTTTAAAAAAGAATTATTTTATTTATCTTTATTTATTTGTTATTATTTTCCAGTTTGATAGAGAGAGAGAAAGTGAGAAAGCAAGCCATGAGGTTTGGGACTCAAACTGTGGTCAGCCATGTGGGAGTCAAGTACCTTTAACCTTCACACCTGCCGGCCCTGGAAAAAGTAATATTTTAGATAGTAATTCTCAGAAGATCTTGAAAGGATACTCAGAAATCTATCCTCCAGAAGCATCCAATAAAGGATATCTTACAAGTCTGCTGAAACTTGAAAATAATTACCTTTATTTACATATCTTAGAGAAATATATCAAAACCTTAATTTGTTCTTCAGAGTCAGGAGAGCCTGCTATTAAAATTGGGAAGTGGAATTGCCAAGGAATTGCAGACCAACCAATTTTAAGTATAAAAATAGGAAACAAAGGCAAAGTTTACCACTGTTTGCAACACATGATTGTTTACCTAGGAAAGTGGTCAATGATGTGGGTCATCATAAGATAAAGATGTATAAGATAAAGGTTTCAGATATACAAGCAGAGCCAGGGGAGAAAAATTACATGATGTTATTCTTAGAATAAAAATGCTGGGGCCAGCAGGTGGCGTGGTGATTAAGGTGCTGGACACTCCCACATGGCTGACCACGGTTCAAGTCCTGGACCTGGTGGTTTGCTTTCTCATTTTCCCTCCCTCCCTCTTTTTGCCTCTCTCTGGTCAAATTAAAATAAATGAATGAGTAAATAAAATTAAATAATTATTTTTTTAAAAGATCACACCAGGTGTGTGCATGCACACAGGAGGAGAATAGAGGAGAACGAACTGTGAGGTGGCCATCCCCTTGGGGTGACTTCTCACTTTCTCTCTGTTTCTCTTAATATAAAATACCTTGGGATAAGCAATAAGTCAGTTCAGGGGCCAGCAGGTGGTTTGGTGGTTAAGGTGCTGGACTCGCACATGGCCAACAGCAGTTCAAGTCCTGGGCCTGGTGGCTTGTTTTCTCTCTCTCAACCACACATGTCCTATAGCAAAAAATCTTGGAAATAATAACAATGATAATAAACTTTTTAAAAATCAGGGGCAGCTGGTGGCATAGTGGTTAAGGCACTTTGTACCACATGGCCAACTGCATGGTTCGAGTCCTGGACCTGAAGGCTTGAAAGACACACCTTGTGTGTGTGTGTGTGCATGCCCCAAATCCCAGAAACACAAATAGAGAAGGAATTGCAGTGTGACCATCCCCACGGGGTGAAGGGGTCTCTCTCTCTCGTGAGCACATGTGCCCCCCTCACAATTTTTCAGAAAATCAGTTCAAAATATATGTGACTGTTCATAAGCAGCAATAGCAGTATTTAGCCTTTGTAGAGCATGTAGTGTACTATGAGGCGTGCTGCCCGTTTATAGTTACCTTCACGCACCTGGCCATCCTGTGAGGCAGGAGGAATTTTTCTGTCAATATTGCAGATGAGGAATATATGATCACATGACTTTTCAATGTAAAATTGTATTAAAGGTGATAAAGGAAGATCTGAATAAAAAAGAAAAATGCCTTGTCTTTGGTGGAGAAGTAAGCGAACTAAGATTGTAAAGAGGATGGTACTCTCTTTTTTCTTTTATTTAATTATTTTAGCTGCTAGAGGGTATATGCAGAGGGAGGAAAGAGAAAAAGCACCTCCAGTGGGGTGTGATTATGTTGCAGTCCCTTCTTCTTGGAATTTTGGAGTATGCAGGTACACAGGTCTGGCATGTTTGTCAAGTCACCTGGGCTGAAGTTCCAACCTATGGCCAGCCATATAGCCTCTCACTCCCCTAATCATTAGCTTATGGAGCCAGTCCAACCTGTTGACTTTTTGGATTTTCCAAACTGATTTCATCTAGATTTATTTTTTTCAACCTGGCAAGTTAAATATAAATTAGCTAATAGAAAATAAATGAAGGTAAATGAATGGATTCTTTTTAGAGACAGAAAAATAATGAAAACATGGTACACTGACAAAAATTAAGTCAAACAGGTAGGACTTAGGGAAATGTAAATTAGAAATAATTAAAAAAAATTTTTTTTAAAATTATTTTCTAATTTGCTAGAGGCACCAGAGAGAGACAGTGAGAGAAAGGGAAAGTGAGAAAGCAAGTCGCCGGGTTCCGGACTCAAACCATGGTTGGCCATGTGAGATTCTAGTGCCTTAACAACCATGCCACCTGCTGGGCCCAAAAGAATTGTTTTTTTAAGTATTGTTTTATTCGACTTTATTCATTCATTTATTTTAATTTGACAAGAGGGACAGTGAGAGAGAGAGAAAGCAAGCTGCCAGGTCCATGGCTTGAACCGCAGTCAGGCATGTGGGAGTCTAGCACCCTTCACCATGCCACCTGCCGGCCTCAAATTAGAAAGAATTCTTGAGCCAGCTGGTGGTGTGGTAGTCAGGCAGCTGAGTCCCCCATCGCCTACTGCATGGTTTGAAGACTGAACCCGGTGTATGAAAAACACACTTGTCTGCGTGTGCCTGTGTGCCCAGGATCCTAAGACGACGAAGAAGGGATTGTGGTGATCGCCCTGGCAGGCGCTTTCTCATTTTCTTTTCCTTCTCTGTCTCTCTGGTGAGCAACTCACTCTGGCAAATTAAAAAAGAAAGAAATTGTTATATATTGCTGGTGGGAGTATGAATTAGTATAACCATTTGGAATAGCAATTTGGCATTTTATCTGAAAACTGAATGTTCAACTTAGTTAAAACTTAGCAGCATCTTCCTAAGAATGTGCCTACAGAAACTTCCTCACATAAACACCCCATGTATGAGATGGTACACCTTGTTCACAGGTGGTTGGACTTTTTCCGCCATTCACTGGGTTATGTGATAAATTTACAAAATAAAATACTTATGTTAACAGTGAAAATGGGTGAAGTATATCTCTATGCAACAACATAGAAAATCTTAGAAATCTAATGTTAAAGGACAAGTCAATTCCAGGCTGGCCCCACAGTGTAGCAGTTGAGCCCTGTGCATAGGAAGCCAGATCCCACATGGCTGACAATGGTTCAAATCCTGGCTTCAGAGGCTTAAGCAATTTGCTGGGTGTGTGTACGTGCCCCAAAGCCTGAAATGATGGAGAAATGGAAGAGAAAGAATTAAGGTGTGACTATATCCCATTTAGGGTCTCTCTCTCTCCAATTTTTAAAATGCTGGAGCCAGCAGGTGGCATGGTGGTTAAGGTGCTGGAATCCCACATGGCTGACTGCAGTTCAAGTCCCAGACCTGGAAGCTTGCTTCTTTCTCACTTTCTCTCACTCACTCTCTGGTGAGTACACATGCCCTGTAGCAAAATTTTAAAAAATAATTACGATAGATAATATTAAATAGTTCTTTTTTTTTAATTTAAATGCCAAGTCACATAAGACTATATGTGGTACAATAAATATTATTGTTACAGAACACATACTAGCAGTATTAAGCAACTTTTAAGCATTTTAGTATTTGTGATTACATTTCTTTGTTTTTTTTGTTTGTTTGTTTGTTTGTTTTACAAAACTCGGCACTTGCACTCTTGAGTATTTGTTCCAAAGAAATGAGAAATCAAGTTCTTGGACAAACCAGTGATGGTGTGGTTAAGGTGGCTTGATCCCACATTGGCCAACAATGGCTTGAGCTTTGAAAGTCTGGCAGCTTGAAAAGCACACTGAGCCATGTGTGTGCATGGGTGCCCCAAATCCTGAAAAGAGAATGGAAAAGGGATGGCAGCATGGAATACCTCGTGGGAGGTATTCTCTCACTCTCTGGTGAGCACACACACCCTTTAGCAGATTAAAAAAAAAAAAATCTGGTTCTTACAAACTTGTTCATAGTAGCTTTTTTCAAGATAGCCAGAGATTAAAAAGAAATCAAATGGCTCCAGTGTGTGAATAGCTAAACTGTGGTACATCTCTACAATAGAATATTTGATGAGTGCAACAGCTCAAATGGATCTAAAGAGAACTGTACTCAGTGAAAAAAAAGCCAGTTTCACAAGGTTATATACTATAATTCCATTAATATAACAAAATAATAAAGATGGAGAACAGATGAGTTGTTGCCCATAGTGAAGGAAGGAGGCGACTCCAGCTATAAAAGGGTAGTGTAGGACACAACAGGTGGTATGATTAAGGCATGGATCCCACATGGCCAACTCCAGGGTTCAGGTACCGGACTGGGCAGCTTGAAGATCATACCAGGTGCATGTGTGTACATGCAAAACCCCCAGAGGTGAATGAAAGAGAAGGAATGGCAGTCTGGCCATCCGCCAGGGGGATGATTTCTCACTTTGTCTCTGGCCAGTACCCTGTGACAAAAACCTTAAAAAAGGAGGAGTGTGAGGGGTCTCCCTTACAGACTGTTCTGTCTTTACCACGGGAGTGGTCACATAACTCTAATCAAATTGCATAGAGCTAAACTTAGGCACAAGTGCTTATAAAAACTGGCAAAATAAAGTCAGTTGGTATTAATGTTAATTTTCTGGTCATGATACTGTGTTATGCATATGCAAAATTTATCATGAGGCAAGACTGGGTAAGGAGTAATAGGATGGTGGTTAAGGTGCTGGATTCACACATGGCTGACAGGCGGTTCAAGTCCCAGACCTGGCAGCTTGTTTTCTCACTTTCCCTCTCTCTCCCTCTCTGGTCAAATTAAATAATAATAATAATGAATAAATTTAAGTTAAAAACTAGGAACCAGAAGTTGGCATAATGGCTATGTCGCTGGACTTCTATGTAGTCAACTGTGGTTTGAGTCCCAGACCTGGTGGCTTAAACTCATGCCAGGCGTTCCCAAGATCTGAGAGAATGGAGAAGAAGGGATTCCGGTGTGGCTTCCCCTCTCCCACCCCAGAGGGGTGATTTCTTGCTTTCTGTCTTTCTGTCTGTCTCTATCTTTCTGGCAAGTGCTAGCACCCTATAGCAGAAACCTCTCAAAAAAGAAAAAAAAAAGGGTATAGTATTTTTGTCCAGCCCCATAGCCTAGTAGCCTAGTGGTTAAGGGAGCTGGATTCCACGTGACCAGCTTTGGTTTCAGCCCCAGCAGCTTGAAAAACATGCCAAGCCCATGTGTACGTGCACAAAATCCTGACAAGGTGGAAAGTGAAGAAGGGATCGCAACATGACCATACTTCATTAGGGGATGTTTCCTTCCTCCCCTCCCTCTCCGCCCCTCCAGTGAGTGCACATACTTCTGGCAGTTACAAGAGTATACAGGAGTTCTATATTTCTCATGACTGCATGTAATTCTACAATTACCTATATCTTAACGGTGTTGGCCACTCTCCTGGAATGTGAGATTTGAACCGTAAACATGGGCTCTTAACTCAGGCTTTTTGGGTTTGGTTTGGTTTTGTGTTTAGTTCTGCTATAGCACATGCACTTGTTGGATCGAGACAGAAAAAGTGACAGAGCACCCCCCCCCAAGAGTGGCCACCCTGCAGTCCCTTCTCCACAGACACATGTTTTCTAAGCCGCTGGATCTGGGACTCAAACCACACAGTTGGCCATGTGAGTCCAGCCACCTTAACCATTACACCACCCATCGACACTGGGGAAAAAATTTGTAACTGATACCCACCCTTTCTCCATATCTAACTGCCATCGTAAATGATAAATATGAATGTCCTAGGTGAGAAGTCAGTGTGTAGGTAGGGACCCATGAACCAAAAAAGGTTAAGATCCTGTGGCTCAAGTGCCCTTTTTTTTTTTTTTTTTAAAGACCAGGTCTCACAATTGGGATTCTCCTGCCTAAGCCGCCTGAATCACTGACCTTACTAAGACCATAAGTAATCCGATCAGTAGAAAGAGTGGAGGTGTGTTTTTTTTTTTTTTTTGCACAAAGATAGTAAGGTTACTGGGCTATGATTCTAAAAGATAATACTAACAGAAAGCGTACAGGAGAAAGATGTCTAAGTTTGGGAATAATAAAGCCTTATTATTTCAGGAATTTAGGGGTACCGAGGGTACATTTCTTTCATTCTGTAAGTGTTTATAGTTGCCTATTGTGTATGGGCATTGTCCTAAGAAGTGCCGACACTAGCCATGGAAGAGGTCCAGAAGTGGTTAACAGCAGGAGTGCTGTGGTTAGAGGTATGCACCAAGTGCACTGGCCTTCTAGAGGAGGTCTTGACCCCTCACCTTCCGGAGCAGATAAGCTGTGAACCTTGCTTTCCTAGAAACATAGTCTCTGGATTCCTTAGTCAGAAAATCTTGACCGTTGTCTTATTCTTTATACAGCCCTTTTCAGATGCCCAGTTAATGATACATATCTGTCAGTGTTTTGAGTTAAGCCAGTTGATGAAGTTTGTATACAATTTTTTCAAACTTCTCTGGCATTGGCTGGTCTCATAGCCTAGTTATAAGAGAGCCGGATCCCACGTTGTCAACCCGTTAAATTTCGGCCCTGTTGGCTTGAGAAACATGCTGGCTCGATGTGTGTGTATGTCCCATATCCCAACAAGATGGAGAAAGAGAGGAGAATGAGTTGTGTTTTGACCTCGTCCCATGGGTAGGTGCTTTCTTTAGTCCTCTGTCTCTCTGCTGAACACATGTGCCTTCTAGCAATGAAATAAAACAAAAAGTAGTAGAATTTTAAAAATCTTCTTGGGGCTAGCAGATGGGAGTAATGGTATATCACTGAACTCCCAGGTAGTCTATCGCAGTTCAAGTCCTGGACCCAGCAGCTTAAAAACTCATGCTGGGCACGTGTGCATGTATCCCCAAATCCCAAGAAGAATGGAGGAGAAGGGATTGTGGCATAGCCATCATCCCCTAAGGGGCTGATTTCTCACTTTCTGTCTCTCTGGTGAGCACACGCACCTTATAGCAAAAATCTCTCTCAAAAAACAAGCAAACAAACAAACTTCTCTAGTATTAACATTTTAGTATTCATTAAACGTCTTTTTTTTCCTCCATTTTTTTAATACCCCTCTTTAAAAGTAAGCATGTAGCAGAACTGGGAATTAAACCCAGTTCTGTCTGCTTTAAAACCCATGTTCTGGGACTGGCAGGTGGCGTGGCAATTAAGGCTCTAGATTCCCATATGGATGACCGCTATTCAAGTCCTGGACCTGGTAGTTTGTTTTCTCACTTTCTTTCTGTCTGTCTCTCCCTGGTCGAATTTAAAAATAAAAATAATAAATAATTATTAAAAACAAACAAAAAGCATGTTCTTTCTTCTGAGATATAGTAATAGTCCTCACCCTTGGGAGCGTATACTCTGGTTGTGATAAGATTTACCAAAAAAGGAAAGATTAAGTTATTGTAAAAGAAATGCCATACTTAGTTGAATTTACTTTGGTATAAGGAGTTATTTGGGTTTAAATATCTGCTCTGTCGCTAGTGTTCTGATTTTGGACGAGCTTTGTGACTTAGTCTAGATTTCTTCACCTGTTAAATGAGGATAATACTGGTTAGAGAGACAGAGTGAGATAATAATACAAAATTCCTGACATGAGGGCACTGAATAGATAGCATTATTTTAAGTGTCTGGCTAGGGAACAAGTGGGTCACTTCTCTGTGTTGTTTACACCTCAGCTTTTCTTTCTTTGGCTCTTGGGACAGCCACAGTCTCCAGAGGCCTGGGCAAAGATCACTTAGAGGAGCCACATTTCAAAAGGTTGCCTGAGGGTGGGCATTTTGAGGAAGCTTCTCCTTGATTTTTTTTCTTCCCATTATAACCAGCCCTAGTTCTCGGAGGGACTGAGGCCAAGGAGAGAAATAATGGAGTTGAAAAGAAGAAAGATCGTCAGCATTTCATTGCCTTTAGGCTGCATTACCATGTCTGAGGGTATAAACTGTGCTCCCCAGGATTTTATAAAACGAGCCACCACCCCTGCCCATCTCTCACTGGGAGTCAATGGGAGAGGCTGAGATAGGAGGTGACAGCCTGGGCTTTAACCCTCATTCTGGCACTTGGGCAGCTCTGTGTCTGAGAGGCGGTTGTCTGACCTCTGAGTCTGCTTTTCCTCAGTTGTGAGCTGGGGATAATACCAGCCACTTCACTGAGTTATTTCTGAGGATAAACGGTGTTAAATTTGCATAGTATTTTATACATAGTAGGGATTAAATAAATGGTCAGTCCCTCTGCTTCCAAATATAGACGATAACCTTCTTTGACTGTTCAAGGTATCTTTTAGTCTTTTCCTTTCTAGGCTTAACTCCTCTTACTCTTTTAGCTTTCTTTCTTTTCTTTTTTTTAAAGAATTACTCTATTGAGGGACCAGCAGTTGGCGTAATGGCTACCTTGCTGGACTCCCAATGGAGGAGAGGGGATTGTGGCGTGGCCATCTTCCCTGGGGCGTTGATTTCTCACTCTCTGTCTCTCTCTCTCTGTCTTTCTGGTGAGTGCACGCGCCCTATAGCAAAAACCTCTTCCCCCAAAAAAAGAATTACTCTATCAAACTTTATTTTGTTTGTTTGTTTATCCACTTCAGCTTGACCAGAAAGGGGAATGAGGAATGAAAGTCAAAGAGCAGCAAGTCACTGAGTTCGGGACACAAACTGTGACCGGCGATCGGCCATGTGGGAGTCCAGCGCCCTTAACCACCATGCCGCCTGCTGTCCCCTCTTTTAGCTTTCTAACTCTCACTTTTATTTAAATGATTATTCTTTGAATTCTCTAAAAATGCTTTCATATTCTTTTAACAATTGTGAAATAAGTTGGACAAAAGAATTCTAAATAAGATCCAACCAGTTCAAAATATAGCACTCACCCTATGTCAAAAACTTCTTGGGAACTAGCTGTTAGAGTAATGGCTATGTTGCTGGATTCCCACGTGTTTGACTGCGGTTCGCGTCCTGGACCCGGTGGCTTAAAACACCGGGTGCGTGTGCGTGCGTGCGTGCCCAAGATCCCGAGAGGAGAATGGAGGAGAAGGGATTGCGGCGTGACCATCCCCCCCGGGGAGTGATTTCTCGCTTTCTGTTTCTATGTCTCTCTCTGTCTGGCGAGTGCACACACCCTATAGTGAAAACCTCTCAAAAAAAAAAAAAAAAAACTTCTTTAAAAAAATAAAGAAAAATGCATACCAGGCATGTGTGCATACATGCCCCAAATCCCAAGAGGCAAATGGAGAAAAAGGGATTGTGGCATAGCCATCCCTCCAGGGGACCTTTCACTGTCTCTTTCTGTCTCTGGTGAGCACGTGTGCCCTATGGTCAAAACTTAAAAAAAAAATTATAGCCCAAGTACTTTTTTAAAAAAAAATTGCCAGGGAAGCACATGCACTCACAAGAGGAAAAAAGGGAAAGTGAGAAAGCATCCTCCGTGGGGCGAGGGGTGGTGGTGGGTGGCCTCACCACAAATTCATCTCCACTTCTTTCTGGATTTTGGGCACACGCACCTAGCATGTTTTTTTTTTTTTTTTTTTTTTCTGAGAGGTTTTTGCTATAGGGCACGCGCACTTGCCAGAGAGACAGAGAGACAGAAATTGAGAAATCACCCCCCAGGGGGGATGGCCACGCCGCAATCCCTTGTCCTCCATTCTCCTCTCGGGATCTTGGGCACACACGCACACGCGCCCAGCGTGAGTTTAAGCCGCCGGGACTGGGATTCGAACTGTGGTCGACTACATGGGAGTCCAGCGACATAGCCATTACGCTAACTGCTGGTCCCACCTGGCATGTTTTTTAAACCACCTAATCTTGGACTCATACTGTACTGTCAGCCATGTGCGATCCAGCTGCCTTAACCACCAGCCACCAGCTGAACTGAAGTCTTAATTATATGATAGCAATTAGTAAACACAGAAGGTTATACATAAAAAAGTACAGAATTTGTTCTGTTGTTACAAGCTCCTCAGTGATGTTTCGGATCAGAATTATGCTGGCTTCGTTCCTCTGAAACCTAGCACTGAGCACCTAGTTTGTAACCTGAGAACTGAGGAAGTGTGGTCAGGTAGGTGAGCTCAGGAAGAGTAAACAGCAGCGGGGTGGAGATCACCATCGGCCTGTGTAAAGCAGTGGCAGTGAGTTAGTACAGTGAGTACAGTGCTGGTGAGGCCTGCAGTCCGCACTTGTAAGGCCAAGTCTGCTTTCTCTAACATGCAGTGGAACAGGAGTGTGAAGAACACTATTTACAGTTCTTTCGTAGGAAGTAAAGTTTTATTGAATATTCACAGTCAGCAGTTTGATTGTCAGAAAGTAAGGGAGTATGTGCTCAGGTTTCTCATGTAGTATAACATCCGAAATTAGGCTTTTTAATAAACAGAAACCTTTAGTTTGAGATTCTCTAGTCGGTCAGAGTAACTTTCTCTCATCTAGATGTTTATATATAGCTGGATTTCCTCTTAAACTTTCAAGGTTTTTTTGCCATAGGGTGCATGTGCTTGCTGAAGAAACAGATACAGAGGGAGACTGAGAACCCCCCTACCCTCCGGGGGATGGCCACACCATAATCCCTTCTCTAGTCTCTTCTCAGGATTTTGGGCACACACACACCCAACTTGATTTTCAAGCCACCGGGTCCAGGACTCGGAACTGCAGTCAATCATGTGGGAGTTCATGCCTTAATCACCATGCTACCTGCTGGCCCCAGTCTAAACAGTTATTTTAAAAACTGTTAAGAGTACAGATTTGCAGAATGTGTTTGAGGTATAGAGTGTCTTTATACTTTAAGCCAGTGCTTTTCAGGATGTGAGCCCTAGATGGCAATAACTAATAAGTTATCAGATAACTGGGCCCACTGTACCCTACTGGTTAAGGGAGCTAGGTCCCACATGACCAATCTTGGCACGCTCACAATCTCAGTCTCCTCCCTGTGGAGGAGAAAGGATTTCAGCCCCATTGGGGGCTGCTTTCTCCCTCCACCCCCTCTTTCTGGGAATACACTTGCCCCTTCACTATTGAAAAATAAAATGGGCCAGCAGGTGGCGTAGTCGTTACATAGCTGGACTCCCACATGGTCAACCGCTGTTCAAGTCCTGGACCCAGTGGCTTCAAAATCATGCTGGGCATATGTGCGTGCATGCCCAAGATCCCAGGAGAATGGAGAAGGGCGTTCTGTGACATGGCCATCCCCTGGGGAGTGATTTTTCACAGTCCTCACTGTCTCTGTATGTCTCTCTCCAGCAAACTCACATACCCAATGACAAAAACTTCTAATAAATAAAACAAAAAGGAAAATTTACTACAGAAACCTCAGGCTGGGGTTGGGTCTAACAATCTAGTTTAACAAGCTCTCCAGGTTTCTGATAATTCTGGTGCCTGCTAAAGTTTGAAAACCCAACTATGGCCTGGTGGATAAGGCAGCTGGATCCCATATGGCCAGCTGCATGGTTCAAGACTTGGACCTGGCACTTTGGAAATATGAGTGCCCATACGTGTGTTCCTGAAATCTCAGGGGTAGACATAGAGGAGAAGGGATTGTGGCATGACCATTCCCCGTGGGAGGGTATTTCCTCTACTCCACCCTCTCTTGTTTCTCTGTCTCTCCCTCTAGCAAAAAAAAAAAAAATTTCAGAAGTTAGAAATAGTTATGAAACTGTTATTTAAGGAGAACATTCTGGGTTATTTAGAATGTTCTGCTTTTACGTATTTTTTAATTTTTTAAAAGAATTCTTTTATTTAACTTTATTTATTTTAATTTGACCAGAGAGGGACACACACAGTAAGAGAGAGAAGAAAAATGAGAGAGCAAGTCACCAGGTTCAGGACTTGACCTGTGGTCAGCCATGTGGGAGTCCAGTCCCTTATTCTAAAGTTTTTTGGGGGGACCAGCAGTTAGCGTAATAGCTATGTCGCTGGACTCCCATGTAGTTGACCGCGGTTCGAGTCCCAGACCCGGTGGCTTAAAACTCACGCCGAGTGCGTGTGGGTAGGCCAGGCCGCAATCCCTTCTCCATTTTCCTCTAAGGATCTTGGGCACGCACGCATACACACCTGGTGTGAGTTTAAGTCACTGGATCTGGGACTTAAACCACTGTGGACTACATGAGAGTCCAGCAACATAGCCATTACTCCAACTGCTGGACCCAAATATGTGCAGCTTTTTACATGTCAGTCATACCTCAGTCAAGTGGCTCACCAGGTCGTTATCGCCTCTGCTTTCAAACAAGGAAGCTAGACTTTAGAGCAGTTAAATAGCTCGTCTAAGTTCACACAAGTAGTGAGCAGCAGAGTAAGAATCAAGTCTCTGAGCCTTCCAAGGATGGGTACCCAAAGCACCACCGTCACTGCCACTGTGCTGTTTTGATGGAACTAGTCTTCGTGTGTTTAATGACTTGTTTCTTTACAAGACAAGACTTGATATACTTTCTTTTTAAAGAATTATATATTTTTAATTTTATTTATTAATTTACTTATTTTATTTTGACCAGAGATAAACAGAGAGAGAAAGTGAGAAAGCAAGCTAGTAGGTTAAGGACTTGAACCATGCTCAGCCATGTGGGAGTGTCCAGCGCCCTAACCACCATGCCACTTGCTGGTCCCCAAAGAATTATTTTTATTTAACTTAAATTTATTTATTTGACCAGAGAGGGACAGAGTGAGTGAGTGAGAGAGAGAGAGAGAGAGAGAGAGAGGGAGGGAGGGAGGGGGAGAGGGAGAGGGAGGAAGTGAGAAAGCAAGCCACCAGGTCCAGGACTCGAACCTTGGTCAGCCATGTAGGAGTCCAGTGTCTGTAACCATAATACCACCTACTGGCCTCTTAGTACACTTTTTTTTTTTTTGAGAGGTTTTTGCTATAGGGCACGTGCACTCATCAGACAGAGAGAGAGAGAGACAGAAAGCGAGAAATCACCCCCCAGGGTGGATGGCCACGCCGCAATCCCTTCTCCTCCATTCTCCTCTCGGGATCTTGGGCAGTCATGCACACGTGCTCGGCGTGAGTTTTGAGGCACCGGGTTCAGGATGCAAACCGCAGTCAACTACATGGGAGTCCAGCAACAAAGCCATTACGCTAACTGCTGGTCCCTCGGTACACTTTTTTATGACAGAGAGAAATAGAAAGTGCTCCCAGTCAGATCTGATCACACTGCAACCCTTTTTACTCACTCTATCTCATGCAGATTTGGGGCACTCAGATATTGAATTATGTGTTTTTCTTTCTCGAAGAATTATTTTATTTTGTTTATTGCTTTTTTTTTTTTAAGAGATTTTGCCATAGGATATGTGCACTCAACAGAGAGACAGAAAGTGAGAAATCACCCCCCAGGAGGATGGCCATGCTACAGTCCCTTCTCCATTCTCCTCAGGATTTTGAGCACACATGCACATGTGCTCAGTGGGATTTTCAAGCCACTAGGTCCGGGACTTGAACTGCAGTATTGGCCGAGTGGGAGTCCATCAACAAAACCATGTGCACTCACCAGAGATAAAGAGGGAAAGCAAGGAAGCAAGGCATCAGGTCTGGGACATGAACCATGGCCAGCCATGTAGGAGTCCAGTTCCTTAACCACCATGCCTGCCACCTATTGGCCCGACCTATGTATTTTTCAAGTTGCCAGGACCAGGATCAGATTGTGGTTGATTATAAGGGATTCAGGTTCCTTGCACATAACACTTACCTGCTGAGCTATGGGGCTGACCCATGTACTTTTTGTTGACGCATATTTTTATTTGTTTTTTAGTTCTTCTACTTTCACCCCTCATCTTACCCCACAAACTTCTTTGAATCCATTTATTCTTTTTTTTTTTTTTTTGGGGAGAGATTTTCACTGTAGGGCGCGTGCGCTCGCCAGACAGACAGAGAGAGACATAGAGACAGAAAGCGAGAAATCACCCCCCAGGGGGGATGGTCACGCCGCAATCCCTTCTCCTCCATTCTCCTCTCGGGATCTTGGGCACGCACGCACACGCGCCCGGCGTGAGTTTTAAGCCACCGGGTCCGGGACACGAACCGCGGTCGACTACGTGGGAGTCCAGCGACATAGCCATTACGCTAACTGCTGGTTCCCATGAATCCATTTATTCTTATATCAGGAAACATTTTAGTGTCTCTAGTATAGAGGCTTCAGGTGAGGATGGAAGAGCAAACTCCCGTTAGAAGCAGCAGACTTTGGGTTTCCAAATCGACTTCACATAGCTTTGGTGCTTTCAGTGAGTCTGTCTGAAATGAGCACATTCATCTGAACTATTTGGTCTCATTACATAGGACTTTATTGTTATTTCCTTAAGCAAACTGGGAAATGTGTCTTTGTTTATCACAACAAAAATAAATACTTTTTTTCCTGACTCAGAAATTGAGAAGATTCAGAAAGGGGATTCAAAAAAGGACGATGAAGAGAATTACTTGGATTTATTTTCTCACAAGAACATGAAGCTGAAAGAGCGGGTGCTGATACCTGTGAAACAGTACCCCAAGGTAAGGCCAGTGTGCCTCTCAGGTGTGAGTGTCACTGGTTGTGATGAAGACTTCAGGGATTGTGATGCATCAGAACCTTAAGGCTGGCAAGTGTCTCTTGCTGTGCCTGCAGTACTGCATGTTTATGGCAGTTGGAACTCCTAAGTTCATAAGTTCATAAATAATAGCATAATAATAGCTAGGAAGGACATACAATTTTTTTTATTATTATTACCAAAATAAGTTAACTCATTCTCACATGTTTGTTCACGCTCCAAATTAAAAAAAAAAAAAAAAAAAAAGAACCCCAAAGAGTTGCTCAAAAGATGGAACTGACATCTAAGTAAAAGGAAATATAACAGAAATTACTAGCTGAATGAAGTTAATTGTATCTTAACTCAAAGTTTACTCTTAAGTAAATTATTTTCCTTCTCTCTTTCCTCTCTTAAGAAAGCAATTAGTTGTATTTAGTTTACCAAACTTGCTACCAAAGGGTGCCATCCTTTCCTGAAGAATGCTTGAGTACTAAGTGTTACATTGTATTATGGAAAGAGCACCGGACTACTTCAGAAAATCCAAATTCAGGTCTAAAAACTGCCATTTCTAGTTGCATAGTTTTTTTTGAGAGAGATATTTTTGCTATAGGGCACATGTGCTCACCAGAGAGACAGAGGGAGACAGAAAGCGAGAAATCACCCACAGGGTGGATGGTCACACCACAATTCCATCTCCTCTTGGGATTTTGGGCACGTACGCACACATACTCAGTGTGAGTTTCAAGCTGCCAGATCTGGGACTCTTACCACAGTCAGCCAAGTGGGAATCCAGTGACATAACCGTTACACCTTCTTCTGATCCCATAGTTGCATAATCTTAAATTACCCGGTTTAATCAGTACCTTACCCTCAGTGTAGCCTTTGATAAAATGGGAGTGGAAATACTCTACCTATTTTAAGGATTGTTGAAGATCAAAGGAAATAATATGTATGTGTGGAACTATTTTATAGGCACATGTGTAGTTGGAAATCTGTTCTTTTATTTCCTCTCAGTTCAATTTTGTGGGGAAGATTCTTGGACCACAAGGGAATACAATCAAAAGACTGCAGGAGGAGACTGGTGCAAAGATCTCTGTGTTGGGCAAAGGCTCAATGAGAGATAAAGCCAAGGTAAGAGCGCATTAGGCTGGAGGGCACTTCAGTGCCTCTGGTTTCCATTCAGTATGTATGGCTTATGAAAGCAAGATATTGCCTATTTATAGAATTGACTTTCTTAATTACTTTTGTTACGTTTTGTTTGTGTTTTGTTTTGTCTTGCCATAGAGCATTTGTGTTTACCAGAGAAAGGCAGAAATAGAGAGGGAGAAGGAAAGTGAGAATTAACCCCCAAGGGGGAATAGCCATGCCATAGCCCTTTCTCCTCCATTCTCCTCTTGGGATTTTGGGCACTCACACACGCACCTGATGTGATTTTCTAGCTGCGCTGCCAAGTCTAGGACTCGAATCATGGTTGGCCACGTGAGAATCCAGTGCCTTAACCTCCACATCATCTAGCCCCACAATGCAACTTTTTTACATTTCCATCAGATGTAAGAGACTATAGACCAAATTAATTTACTTGGTTGGCAACCCTGGAGAAGTCTAGTTGTGCCCTGGTTTTTATTTTCTTTAGTATCTTTGGCATTGGCAAACTTACCTGTGAAACTGGAAAGGGGGGCTGGTAAATGTCCTAACACTTACCAAGACTAAATGAAGATACTAAAATGTGAGCTGCAGACGCACAAAAAAGTGAGAACACTACGTTGTGAGTGCAGGTGAGTTTGAAGACCCGTTGCTTGGTTTTGTAGCCAGCTAGAATGTGAGACCTGCTAAAAGAACGTATTCCAAAGGCACCATGAATAATCCCGACAGCAGGACCTAATGCTTTCACTTTTTAACTTCCATGCTATAATCCCATACACTGCGTGCAAGTGCAGCTGTAAACTTCCTGCAGAAACAGAATAGTCTTGACCTTCTACAGTCATTTTAAATGAGGCATACTTGCTGTAGCCTAAAAACTGCCAGGTGACAAGCACCTGTAATCCCAGCCACTCGGGAGGCTGAAATAGGATCACAAGTTCAAGACTAGCCTGGGCAACTTAGTGAGACCCTCAATTAAAAAAATTCATTGAGCCAGCAGGTGACATGGTGGTTAAGACACTGGATCCCACATGGCCAATTGCACAGTTTGAGTCTCAGACTCAGCGGCCTGAAAAACACTGGGCACATGTGCGTGCATATATACCTATATATACACACACACACACACGTACATGCAAATGTTTCACAAATAGCTATTGTCCAAATACAGGCTAGAGTTAAGTTTCTTTCTTTTATACCTTCTCATAAGAGCTCAAATGAACACCCTAGGGATTTAAGGCAACAGTTAGCTGTTAGCAGACAGACCACAGTTTGAACAGGTCATAAAAATGACTATTCTCCAGGGCCTGTTTCACTTTCCTCTTAAATTGCGCTCTTTGTCTTCAACGCCATCTCTTTGGCCTATAGGTAAAGGTGCTGTTCTCCGTGTGATGTGATGGCTTTGTGCATTTGTCCACAGGAGGAGGAGCTGCGCAAAGGTGGAGACCCCAAGTATGCCCACCTGAACATGGACCTGCATGTGTTCATTGAAGTTTTTGGACCCCCTTGCGAGGCGTATGCGCTAATGGCCCATGCCATGGAGGAGGTCAAGAAGTTCCTCGTACCAGTAAGGAAATCTATACCCTGTGTGTATATAAATATAAATATATATAGTTATGTATACACACACACACACACACACACATATCTATATCCTCTATCTTATGAATGGGAAAAAGAGACTGAGATCTTACTGCTGTTGCAAAGGCAGGGTTTTTTGGGTTTTTTCTCTTTTTTTGGCTATAGGGCACATGTGCTCACTAGAGAGAGAGAGAGAAAGTGAGAAATCACCCTCTAGGGAGACGGCCTCTCCACGCTCCCTTCTCTCCAGATTTTGGGTGTGCACACACATGTGCTTACTTTGTTTTTTAAGCCGCTAGGTCTAGGATTCAAACCACATAGTCTCCCATGTGGGATCCAGTGCCTTAACCTCCATACCACTTGCTGACTCAAGACAGGTTTTTTTTTTTTTCCTAATTTTATTTTTCCTAATCCCTCTCGGGATCTTGGGCATGCATGCACATGCGCCCGGCATGAGTTTAAGCCACCGGGTTCGGGACGCAAACCGCGGTCGACTACGTGGGAGTCCAGCGACAGCCATTACGCTAACTGCTGGTCCCGAGTCGGGGGTTCTTAATAAGGTCTCTCCATAACTTGAAATTGTATACCACATGCTGCATTTGTGTTCACTCTTCTGAGGTGGTCCATTTCTTGTTCTTAAAGCACTGGGCCCACATGGCCACTCTGTCCCACTTGTCTAATGTGGAGGTTGTGACTTGGATCCACAGCGTCTCCACACTCCAATACCTGGGTAATGCCTGGGTAACAGTCTTCACTGAGCTAAGTATTTTGGTACTAGCTTGGAGCTAGGAAGCTGTGTTCGTAAAATGCCCAAGCTGGGTCCCTGTGCTGAAAGGATGTGTGCTTTGGATTGCAGAGTCTAAAGGCTGGCTGCAAGACCTGACGGCGTCCAGTGTCCATGCCTTACATTCTCACCTGGGCACGCTCAGGGACTTCTCTCCTGGAAGGAGCTCACTTATGGTGGAGTTTCATCTCTAAGAAGCATGACTCTTACAGGCTTTATTGTTGATGATAGTAAACAGATTCGTGTTCAGTTCCTTTCAGACTGTAGCTGAGGCCTGGTATGAGTTGGGACAGGTCATTTGTATTTCTACTGGGTCATGATCTTACTTTGCCTGAGTAGAAAATGGTCCTATTTTTGCCTTTTAGCAAGACCTGGTGGTTGTCAGAGTTAATGTAATACTGTCGAGCACTTAATTTCAAGGATGAATATGGAATTTTAGGAAGAACTTAGAATGCTTTTCAAGGAGAGTTGAGTAAAGGTCATGTTTTCATCACTAAAACTAAGAGGAAGTGAGGTAAAGTCTTCAGCTTTCTTGAGTGTCAACTGAGAGTTGAATCTACATGTGGTGTCGGAGAACGTGTCTAGAGCACAGCGTGGGCAGCGAGGACCCGTGGTGCTGGCCTCCAGGGACCCGGCTGTCTCACGTGTCTCAGCTGCTTTGCCTCCAAGTACCTTGCCTTTATTAGAATGTGTGACCTGAAAGAGCCGATTGCAAATGCCCTAAAGACAGACTCCCAGCTGGTCGACTTTTCCTTGAGGGGCTTCTGTTTGCTCTTGTCCAGGCATTCTGTGGAAGCCTCCCAAGCTGCCCAGTTTCCGAGTGGCCACAGAGGGGATGCCCATCTTCTCCCTGTCATCAGTCTCCATCATATTGCTCAGAAGGGGTGGGTTTATGAGCTTCCACATGAGTGAATCTGAAAAAGACACCTGACAAGGAGAGCTGGCTTTCCTCAGCATTGACTAGCAGTTGGAGGGACCTGAGCAACGGGCCGGCACTGGGGGCTTGATTCTCCACTGCAGGTCCCGGGATGCAGGGAGGCAGGAGTAGGTGAAGGTGGAGATTGGAAGGGCATGTTGCTGCATCACGAGAGCCTTCATTCTGGAGCTGTCTCTGCCTGGTAGGTGGAGATGTCTGCGGTGTTAAGACTGCCCCGCTCCCAGCAGGATATGGGGAGAAAGACGTGCAAGTGACTTTTGACTCAATTCTTTCCTCTTGTGAAGAAAGAAGTAAGTCTATTCTTGCTGTCATGACTTAGAGACCCCCGTGGTCCCCTTAGAACTGTAACTGTAACAGGGAGACTGAGGTACAGTGGCAAGCGCCCTGGGCTGGGAGCTCTGTCCGCGTAATCTTGGACAAATCAGCATCTCCCTTTCCCAAGCCTCGGGTGCCTTACTCATCACGGGCGTTGGTTAAATGTCTGGTGGAGCCTAACGCTGTGCATGGGTACAACGTTACAGAAGTGGCTCCTGAAGAGCCTGCAGTTCACTGAGAAAGACAAAATATTCTAAAATGATACATAAGTGCCTGGGTAGAGAGTATTATATGGTGCTTTGGGAAAGGGTGTGAGAGTGGCATCGAGAAGGTTTTTCAAGAGAGATGCTGTTTGAGGTACGCTTGTAAGGGCACACGTTAGTCTCTGAGGTGGGCAGAAAAGGCAGGATAGCCTATTGATTCAAAGCCTGGATTTTGGAGACGAGTAATTCTGAATTCACGTCTGGTGCCTGCTGTTGATTAGCTTGGTGTCAGTCGATGTCTACTACCTGAATCTATTTCCCAACCATAAAGTGGGGAGATGCACCTGCTTAAATTAGAGCCACTTTGAAGATTAAACTGACTCGTTACAGAGCGCCCAGTACATAGAGCTGTATTAATGGCAGTGGTGTTTATTCCAGAAAGGAAACTAGCGGCAAAGAATGGATGCCAGGCTCTGAACTCCACATCGTTCAGCATGGCTTGAGGAGAGGGTTTGTATAGAGAGAGGATGGAAGTTAGACAGGGACCACATGTGACACGCTCCAGCTGACTTAGGGAGAGGTCTGCTGTCTGGACTTCCCTTCAAGAGGTGGCAGGTAGGGTGCCTTTTTGACTCAGAGAACAAATGACCTAAGATTTCATCTGGGCCCTCAGAGTTGTTTTCTGCACATGTGGGCCAGATGGCTTCTCAGTAGAAAGTGGAACCGTGCACAGAACTCCTTGTTACCTTTCGTTCCCAGGATATGATGGATGATATCTGCCAGGAGCAATTTCTAGAGCTGTCCTACTTGAATGGAGTGCCTGAGCCCTCTCGTGGGCGCGGGGTGCCAGTGAGAGGCCGGGGAACGGCACCTCCCCCCCCACCTGTTCCCAGGTAAAAATAATGGAGCCAGCTAGAAACAGGATGGGCATGTGGCTGCGGGTACCGTCTCTCTCTCACTGGTGCTCTCATCGCCAGCATAGATGGGATCTCAGATTGGCACACTGCGTCAGGAATGGAATTCTGGATCTGAGATACTTTGGCCATAGCCAGTTGCTGTAGTCCTGCTGAAAATTTAAGTCTTTTAATTTTGGACTGTCCAACATTTTTTAGTGGTTTTCCTTTAGAATTTTAGCTTTTGTGCCCAACCTTTACAGAGTGTTCAGATTTGCATACCTACCCCATGGTAGTGCATCGAGGCTCTGGTTCACTATGGGAACCCAAGGGGTTTTCTGGCATGGTGCTTATTTATTTCTAGTTTGCTAGAGGGTGCTTGCACTTGCCAGAGAGAAAGAGGGAAGATGAGAAACCAGCACCAGGGGAGATGGTTACACCTCAGTCCCTTCTCCTTTCGCCTTTCTGGAGTTGTGGCATGAGGTCTGGAACTGAGCTGCACAGTCAGCCGTGTGAGATCCTGCCTCCTTAACTACCACGCCACTGGCTGGCCCCTCTGCTTCAATAGCAGTCTAGTTAGGGCGTTGTAAAACCTGTCCAGGTCAAGAATTTGCTAACATGTTTATATGAAAGTGAACTATTCATAAAGAGCTCCATTTAAGGTCAACCTTTCTTTTTGCAGAGGCCGTGGTGTTGGACCACCTCGTGGGGCTTTGGTGCGTGGCACACCAGTGAGAGGCGCCATCACCAGAGGTGCCACCGTTACTCGAGGAGTGCCACCCCCACCCACCGTGCGAGGCGCCCCTACACCAAGAGCACGGACAGCAGGCATCCAGAGAATACCTCTGCCTCCACCCCCTGCACCGGAAACATATGAAGAATATGTAAGAAACCCAACTCTGTGCTGTTGACTGGCACCCAGGAGGTTGCCAACGGAAGCTGAATGACAGGGCCTTGGCCTGGTGACAGGGACAGCCTGTGACAAGAGGCTGCCCTCTCCTCTTACAGTGAATTTGAATTATAAGAAGATATTTTCACTTTAGGCACAGCTCACGCGTGTGTAGGTTAAATGGGAAGTAAGCCATGCCACGCGTGCCGTAGCGTCCTGCAGTATTTTACTGAGGCATGGCCACGGCTGCGTCTGCTCCCTCGAAGGCCTCGTTTCGTACTTTACTTCCTTCCACACTTGTCCCGTGGCATACCGCGTTTGTTTGTTCATAACTCTCAGCACGGGAGGTATTAACATTCTGGAGAGCTCAGAAGCTAGCCACCCCTCCATAGGATGCCACTGCCTTCCCTACTCTCTGTGACCCTGACCTTCTGTCTCACTGTGTTTGTCCTAGGGCTATGACGATACATACGCAGAGCAAAGTTACGAAGGCTACGAAGGCTATTACAGCCAGAGCCAAGGGTGAGTCAGGCAGTAGGTACCTTCCCACGACCTGGGGAGGACTGAGGGGCTGGAGAAACCGAGAGGCACGGGCGGCATACCCTAGGCTCAGAGCGGCTGCCTCCGGAGGGTCCCTTGGCTCTGTCGACATTGCAGGGCACATGCCTGGATCTGCAAACTTGGATAACTACGACCAAAAGTATTTAGGATCTGAAAATAGCAGATGGAAAAGTCCTGAACTGTGACTACGTGGATTTGTTATATCTCAGCCACATTAAAGTTGCATAAAAATTTAAGAGGAAACTAGAATCTTGGTATAATAATTTAGGTTGTTTTCTGCATTTCTCTTAAAAATCTTCTCTTTTGTATAGGTGTATCTTAGCTTTGATTAAGAGTATCGTAATTCTAGGGACAGAAACTGTTCTCTAGTGAGCCCTGTGATCACATCTATGTACACTGATGAAGGGGGTCTTTTTTGTCTTTAGATTTTTTTTTGTTCCTGTTTTTGCATTTTAGAGCGATTTTTGCTATAGGGCACATGGGCTTGCCAGAGAGACAGAAAGTGAGAAATCACTCCCTCGGGGAGATGGCCACACTGCAGTCCCTTGTCCTCCATTCTCCTCTCAGGACCTTGGATACATATGCGCACGCGCCCAGCGTGAGTTTTAAGCCACCCGGTCCAGGACTTGAACTGCGGTAGACCATGTGGGAGTCCAGTGACTCTTTCGCCATTTGCTGGTCCTAAAGGAGCCGTTTAGGATCATGCTTTCCCACTTTAAATTGTGTAGTTAGCTTAATTATTTTCATGAGTTCATAGTTATAATACACAGTGTGGACATACTTTAGCAGCATATTTCCTGCATTCTGCCCACTTTGTAAAATAACTGAGATATGGCAATATTTGAGAGAGGGGAAACTGAATCATAATTGTTCTGTGGGTCTCTAATGCTTGTCTTTGACTTTCAGGGACTCAGAATATTATGACTATGGACACGGGGAGGTTCAAGACTCTTACGAAGCTTATGGTATGTCTTTATTTCTGGGATGGGACAGAATGTGCAAGTAAGTGCCTGGGAGAACACTGGCAGCGTGGTTCCTCAGAGGTGGTCACATAGCTTCGGAGAAGTCTTCAGAAGGCCAGGCTGTGGGTAGATGTGACAGTATAAGTCCTGCTCTTACTACATGTTGTGATATGTGATAGAAAGAGGAACTACTAGGACCAGCAGTTGGCCTAATGGTTATGTTGCTGGACTCCCATGTAGTCGATCGCGGTTTGAGTCCTGGACTCAGCTGCTTAAACTCATGCCGGGTATGTGTGTGCGCGTGCCCAAGATCCCAAGAAGAGAAAAGTGAGATGGTGCGTTACTCTTGGAAGGCCAAGTACATGACTTAACAGAGTGCTCTGGTCAGAACAGCAGGCTTTAACGCGGATACTGATTTTCTTTTACTTTAGGCAGAGGGGTGGCTGGACCTGTGCTGTTTCTGGGCCCGTGCTGCTGATAGCCAGGCCATACTGGTAGATAAAAAGAATTTAATCATGTTCGACCCTACTTTTATGCTGTACCTCAGGTCCGGGATTTGAATCATGATCAGCCATGTGGGAGTGTCCAGCACCTTAACTGCCACGCCACCTGCTGGTCCCTGTACCTCATTTAAAAAAAGAAAAATTGGGTCTCTTTGAAAAAAAATCTCAATGTAGAGGAAATGTCTGCTGAAGGGGACCAGTCAGCAAGCAGCTAGCCAGAACAGGCTAGGGAAAGGTTTGATGCCATTCCCAGTCAGATGAGCAGCTACAGGGGCTGAGCCAGTTCAGGACAATACTGGCACCAAGCTCGGGGACATCTCAGTTCAGTCCTCGGTCCCAAGAGAGGTATAGAGATGGGAACAGCAGTAGGACCAAGCCACCTTCCCCGAAATTTGGTTGAAAACACATCGCTCAAGTTTGCCCTCAAGAGCCAATTATGGCCACATGTTAATGGGCCCCAGAGGGAATTCCATGTGGCAGTGGATGCAGAGCTGCCTTTAAATGTGTAGTATTTCCAACATACCTGAAGGACTTTCAGAAGAATCCTTGGAAGGGGCTCAGCAGTTGACAGTTCATCTTTTTGTTTGTTTGTTTTGTTTTTTGAGAGATTTTTGCTTTAGGGCGTGTGTTCTTGCCTGGGGGAGAGAGAGATGATGAGAGAGGAGTGAGAAATCACCCCCCAGGGTGGTGGTGGCCACACCACAATCCCTCGTCCATTCTTTTCCCCGGATCACAAGCATGTACGAATATGATTCCCAAGCCACCAGGTTCAGGACTCAAAAGTATGGTCAGCCATGTGGGGCCCTGACAGTCCGTCTTGAGGTGCCGGTTTACGTCTCATCTCCTTCACCCCTACTTGAAAGAGAAAACCTTTTAGTACCTCCCACAGACAGACCAGCTGAGCTTAACTCCTCAGTAAGTACGCATTAGCCAGTCAGCTGCTTGCCTAGAGAAGCAGTCTTACCGTTTTAGCTAAGTGGCACTGGACAGTCGCTGTCAGTGACTGTGCCGCTGTTTAGAAGGGCAGTAGGATCCCTTCCTTCCGTGAGACAGTACAGTGGAGCCTCTGTGTGCGTTCGACCAAATTGCATTTCTGTTTTGCCGGAGGAAAGACTGAACTAAAAAATGCAGGCTGCTCCGTGTGCTCCTGGTGTGATGTTGCCATGGTCAATCCGTTCTAACCTCTACCTTCACAAACAGAACTAGAAAAATAAACTGTCTGGTTGGTACACAAGAGCCACTTGGAAAGGGACAGGCGTGTGTCTCGCACAGGTTACACAGAGCTCTCTGTGGCTTAGATGCCGTGGGGGTTGGAGAGGAGGGATGTGGGGACACAGGCATCTGGAGAAATACCTGAGGCATGACTTGACGGAGAAGTGGGGATGAGTGGGAAGAGGAAGCTTCAACACGACTAGTTTTCCTAAGAGGCCAGCTCTAGAAGTAAGTGCTCCTCTTCAGGCTTCTGCCTGTATAGAGGAGAGCCCTTGGAGGGTGTGGACCGTGGCTTCCCTGGACTGCCGACCTGAGAAGGGAGCTGAGGAGCTCTGAGCAGTGCTGAGCACGTGGCATGTGCTTGCACCTCCCGCCACCAGAGCAGTGAGAAGCAGCTCTGCTGGTGGAGGGCCTTGTGACTGTGGGCCTTGCTGGCCGTCTGCCCGGGAGCCAGAGGGTACTCTCCGCCGGCAACCCTGACTTGCCTTATAGGAAAGGGGGCTGCCTGCTTCCAAGCTGAAAGACTTCTGAGGTTTTGGCTTTTTACCTGGGGCTGTTCACCAGGTCACTTTAAGAACAGGAAGGACTGTGGCCGACTCACCGAGATGAGTGACGTCCTCGCCATCTCGAGCAGGCAGTAGGTGTTTCCAGGCTTGGGGGCTGCACCGTGCTGCCTGTAGAGAACCTTGGGCTAGAGACTACTCCAGAGTAAATGCCAGCCTTTTTGGAGTTGTTTCCATCTCTCCTTCCAATCCAAGCTCGGGCTTATTGTCCAGGCCACTTGGCAGAGCCAAGCAGAGCGGCGAGCTACCACTCTGGGGCTGTCGAGACCCAGAAGAAGAGCAGTGCTCTTGGTGACCATAATCACCTCCGGACTTAGCCGTCCTCTGACCGCAGTGCCGTTGGCGCGTAGTTTACAAGCTGTCTCTGCTTTCCCCACAGGCCAAGACGACTGGAATGGGACCAGGCCATCGCTGAAGGCCCCTCCAGCTAGGCCAGTGAAGGGAGCGTACAGAGAGCACCCCTATGGACGTTATTAAAAACAGACATGAGGGGAAATATCAGTTATGAGCAAAGTTGTTACTGATTTCTTGTATCTCCCAGGATTCCTGTTGCTTTACCCACAACAGACAAGTAATTGTCTAAGTGTTTTTCTTCGTGGTCCCCTTCTCCTCCCACCTTACTCCATTCTTAACTCTGCATTCTGGCTTCTGTATGTAGTATTTTAAAATGAGTTAAAAATAGATTTAGGAATATTGAATTAATTTTTTAAGTGTGTAGATGCTTTTTTCTTTGTTGTTTAAATATAAACAGAAGTGTACCTTTTATAATAAAAAAGTTGAGTAAAAAAAAAAAAACCACAAACCTGTTAGTTTCAAAAGTGACATTGCTTGCTTAAAGGTTCTGAAGTAAAGGCTTGTTAACTTTCTCTTAGTTTTGATTTGAGGCATCCCGTAAAGTTGTAGTTGCAGAATCCCAAACTAGGCTACATTTCAAAATTCAGGGCTGTGTAAGAGTTAAAATCACAAACGTTAACGGCAGTAGGTGCCTCCGTGTAAAAGTGAGCTCAGACGTCTCTAAAACGTTTCCTTTAAAAGCACATGGCGGTTGACTCTTAAGGTTAAATTTTAACATGAAAGATCCTCATGAATTAAATAGTTGATGCAATTTTTAACGTAATTGATTTAAAAAACAACAACAAAATTAGGTTTGTAAAACTGGCTTTTTCATTACGTGGGTTTTGAAATCTAGCCCCAGCCATACAGTGTTGAGAGATACTTAGATGGGGTGGGGGGCAGTAGGTTTGGAGAGGCTGGTTGGGGGAGGGGCTGGCCACCTAAATTCAATTCGATGCAGAGCTTTTTAGCCACAGTCTTTCATACTAGTATAATACTTGGAATGGCAGTATTTAAAAAGGCAAAGTATTCTGTCCATCTGAGATTTTGCACTCCATGATAAGCTCACTTGGACACTGGGGCCAAAAGCAGATGATTTTCCTAAGTTGGCAGTTGTCAACCTCGAACCGTTCCCGGAGCAGTCAGTCAAGTATGTCTCAACACTAGCATGATATAAAAAGGGACGCTGCAGCTGGATGAAAAGGCATCAAAATCCACTCTGTGCATAAGTTAAAGTCCTCACTGGATTTGTACTGTCCTCCCATTCTGTTCTCGGAAGATTAAATGCTACATGTGTAAGTCTGCCTAAATAGGTAGCTTAAACTTATGTCAAAATGTCTGCAGCAGTTTGTCAATAAAGTTTAGTCCTTTTTTAATCAAAGTAAATGTGATGAATTGTCATTTTTTTTTTGGGTGGACAATAAAATAGTTTTCTTTTTTAAATAAACTTAAATTAACTCTAAAGTTAATGGGCTTGTTAAAAGTTGGAGACATTCTTAAAAGTGGTGGGGGGGATTTTATTTTAAGTTTACCAAACAAAAAGTTTATCGAGTTGTTAAGTTTTAGTTTAAAAATAAACAAAGCTTTTTCACCCCCTGGAAGTTGTTGAAAGCAGTTGTGTCCAATCTTACCCAAATTTCTGATTTCTGGAGAGGAAAAACCAATTGAGCTGAAATTTGGTTTGGGTTCCATACATAGGTCTCACGACCTAAAGTGCCAGCCACCCTAGTTTACAGCTCGTGGAGAGCCCCTTGGTGGCCCTACAGCATGACACTAAGTAATCTCTGTGGGCCAGAAAGAGATGTAGCACCTGCCTTTAGAAATTGCCACTCAGCACACCCTGGCTGCCCTTAAAAAAGAATTTCTCTTCAGTCCCCAAAATGCTGTCCCCGGAGCTGGGCTGGGGCAGAATCTGGCGTGGTAGGCTGGCTCTAAACTCTCCTAAGAGAGTAAGAGCGGAAGCCGTGGAATTGGCTCGTTTCCATTCTGCTCATTCTCAGCGTTCTCACACCTTCCCTAAGAGAGCCACCTAAACTGCTCGGGGGTGAAAAATCCTCTTGTATGAAGTGCCAAGCTGCCTGCAGCAGTGCATGATGGACATTTTTTTTCTTTTTAAAACACACCAACAAAAAAATGTATTTGTAGATTGTGATAAAATGTAAATAACTGAATTTTCAACCATGGTTTGAAGTCAGCTTTCAGGGCTTATGTCTTGTTTTGATGAAAAGAGATCACTCTATACCCCCTTTTTAAAGGAAAATTATCGCAAGAGAATCAGGATGTGTAAAGCTAACATGCATCGCAAAAAACCAAAGGTAACCTAAATGTCTGATTTTAATAGCACATATTTCTCTTTTACATAAACTGTGACAGCAACTTGCATAAACAATTCTTTAGCTGTTAATTTTAATGTTAAAACTTTGCAAAACGTGTTTAATAAAAAATAGCTGTAAAAAGAAAACCATATGCTGCCGCATAAATTAGCCATAACTCTTAATAATCCTGCCCGTCATGGTGAACTGTACTGTAACCTGGGCACAAAGTCTGACATCTTAAATGCCACCTTGTAAAAGTTCCATGACTGTAGATTAGACCCTGCTGCACCCCGAAGTAAAGCTTTCTGCTCAGCTGTTTTAAAATGTACAAGGATGAGCCCCTGTAGGTCCCCATATTGATATTCACGATGAAATGTTACTTAAACTTTCTTAAAAGTTGCATGTTTCTCTCCTGTAATGTGTAAGCTGCATGCAGGATTCTATCTTTTGTTTTATGTGTCTTTAAAACTTCCTCTTCAAAAGACTGATCTCTTATTTCTCCATTTTCAGGTGTTTGAAAACGGAGGCATTTCCTGGAATAGACTGGGTAGTGAAGACCCATGTCAGGTATGTCAAGGCGGCCTTCTGTTGAGGCCACTGGGCCTTTTGTCCTCGCTACAGAACCGCACTGGAAGGCGGTCCCGCCACTTTTACCGTGTTTACAACAGGACTTTGTTTCCATGTCGGTTTACATCTCTGTGTTGAACTTATTTTGTGGTAAGACCAGAGAGAGTCGATTTATGTCTATGGAATCTCACTCTCTTTTTCCTGTTAGTAACCTGATGAGGCAGTGTTTCATTTAGAGGTGGCTGGCTGCAGGCAACAAAGCAGCTAACGTACAAGGGGCTTTGTTAGGAAAACATGGCGATCTCACATTCGTGAGGACTGCAAGATCTGGCTCGGAAAGTGTAAAGGCTGCGGAGAAGTGGGTCAGCAGTGGTAGGCCGTAGGGATGGGTGTGCAGTCGGGACTGGCTGCTTGGGCGTTGCTGCTGGAATAAACAAACTAGTTATGTTTGTTTGTTTGTTTGTTTTCCTTCTCCTGCTCAAGATGCTCTGTCTCCAGCGAGTGCATGCTCTTTATACCAAATGTTTAGGGGGGGGAAAGTAATGTTATTTTGGTGCAAAAAGATGTTAGACTCTGGGACCAGCAGTTAGCGTAATGGCTATGTTGCTGGACTCCCATGTAGTCAACCGCGGTTCGTGTCCCGGACCCGATGGCTTAAAACTCACGCCGGGTGCGTGTGCGTGTGTGCCCAAGATCCCAGGAGGAGAATGGAGAAGGGATTGCGGCATGGCCATCCCCCCTGGGGGGTGATTTCTCGCTTTCTGTCTCTCTGTCTCTCTCTGTCTGTTTGGCGAGCGCACACCCCCTATAGTGAAAACCTCTCAAAAAAAGATGTTGGACTCTGTGCAGATTTTTTTGTGATATGCATCTTCCACGATCTTTTCATTATTAGCTCTGCTGTCGTGGGTGTGCGCTCACCATAGAGAGAGGGAAAGCGAGAAGTCACTCCCCATTGGGAGTGGTCTTGCTACAGTCCCTTCTCCATTCTCCTCTCAGGAGTTTGGGCATGCACGCAGACATACCTGGTGTGTTTTTTTAAGCCGCTGCGTCCGGGACTTGAACAGCAGAGTCAGCCATATGGGATCCAGCTGCCTCAACTACCGTGCTAGCTGGCTGGCCCTCTATCATCTTTTTGAAGGCCCCACATTTATAAGGCCAACCAGTTCAGTGCTGTATACATGGTCAATTTTGGTGTTCTTTTCCTAATGTTTAACTCCTTGCTCTGTGTAACTGGGGGCTTTGACAAGGTGAGTTTTCCTGTCATTTGCAGCCGTCAAAGAACTGACTGATTTTCCCCTCTGCCTAAGTGAGTTACCAGGCTTAGGGTGACACTGAGGAGCAAGGCTCTGACTAGGTGAGCCAAAGGCACATGTAGCCAATGACACGTTTGGCTTCTCAGAGCTTATTTCTTCCAAACCTCTTGAGATGTGGAGGCTTTTAGGAGGGCCATGTGTACCGAGCATGGTCTGAGCACCAAGGAAGGCCTAAGGTTTTATACTAGACTCAGGAAGGACTAGGACACTTAGGAGGCAATCCCTGAATGTAGTAGAGAATTTAGTCGCCTTCCCACCATAGTGTCAAGAGCAGAGAGGAGGTAGATATTTGAGGAAAGCTGTTAGGTTTGGATGGTCGTTTCTCTGTGGAAAGGCAGGTTTTGCTCACAGACCCAGCATGTAGATGGCTGCCTGTCCTGGCTGTGAAGCTTAGTCGATCGCGGTGTTTTCTGTAGGTTCCAGTCACTCACCACAGAGGAACTTGATTGGGACTGCAAACAGCAGAGTGGTTACGTCACTAGTATCCAATGTAGTCAGCTATAGTTCAAGCCCAGACCCAGTGGCTTAAAACTCACGCTGGGCACTTAAGCGTGCATGCCCAGGATCCCAAGAGGAGAATGGAGAAGGGATTGTGGCATGGCCATCCCCCTTGGGGGGGTCATTCTTGCCATCTCTCTCTCTCTCTCTCTCTCTCTCTCTCTCTCTCGTGAGCAGATGACCCCTATAGCAAAAAATCTCTCCCTTAAAAAAGAAAAAAGAAACAAACTTTCATTACAGTTCTGGAGCCAAGCAAGAATGAGTACTCATGCCAATCCACCTTATTTTAGCCTTTGTCACCTTAGACAAAACAACCCTGTAACCCCTCCCCATGCCTCATTTCTTTATCATCAAGTGAAGCCGATGATAATAGCGAGCATCACTGTGTGCATCATAATATCCTAAGCAGTTAGTAAGAGTCATCTCATAGCTTCCTCTACTTTTTGCTTTTCTAGTTTAGCTAAATTTACATAATGTAAAATTTACCATTGTGGGACCCAACTGGTGGCATGGTGGTTGAGACCCTGGCCTTCTACTTGGCTGACTGTGGTTTGAGTCCCAGACCTAGTGTCCTGCTTTCTCACTTTCCCTCTCTTTCTACTCAAATTAAAAAATAATAATTAAATACATTTTAATTTTAACCATTTAAAAATGTACAGTTGGGACCAGCAGTTGGCTTAATGGCTATGTCACTGGACTTCCGTGTAGTTGACCACGGTTCAAGTCCTGGACCTGGTGGCTTAAACTTATGCCGGATACATGTGCGTGTGTGCCCAAGATCCTGAGAAGAGAATGGAGGAGAAAGGATTGCGGCATGACCATCCCCCCTGGGGGGTGATTTCTCGCTTTCTGTCTCTCTGTCTCTCTCTGTCTGGCGAGCTTATGTGCCCTATAGCAAAAACCTCTCAAAAAAAATGTACAATTGAGTTGTTTTTGGTATATTCACAATACTGTGTGGTCATCACCAGTTTAATTCCAGGACATTTATTTCTTTATGTTTTTAATTTGACCAGAGAGAGAAAGTAAGGAAGCAAGCTGCCAGGTCTGGGCCTCCAGCTGCGGTCAGCCAGAGTCTAGAGCCTCAACTACCATGCCATCCACTGGCCCCGTTTCCAGAACAGTTTGATCCCAAGTAGAAATTCTGTGGTGGTTAGCAGTGACTCCCAGCCCCCTCTCCGCAGCCCCTGGCAGCCATTAAGCGTGCTTTCTCTAAGAATTTGCCTGTTCTGTTCTGGCCTTTCATGTAAGTGGGATCATGTGATGGGCCTTTTGTGATTGGCTGCTGCTGCTTTGCATGTTTTCAAGGTTCACGTTACAGCACGTCTCAGCGCTTCATACCTAGTGATAGAAAGGGAGCTTTACTTCCAAAAGCAGTGCGTTCATTTGATAAGCTTGAAGTAGTAGCAGTTTTCTCTCATTTTCTTTAAAAAATTATTTATTGAGACCAGCAGATGGTGTCATGGTTATTATATCACTGGACTCCCACATAGTCAACCGTGGTTCAAGTCCCGGACCTGGTGGCGTAACACTCACAGTGGGCACATGTGCGTGCGGGCCCAGAATCCTGAGAGAATGAAGAAGGGATTGCGGTGCAGCAGTCACCTTGGGGGGTGATTTCTTTGGTTACATTGCTAGACTCCCACATGGCTGACCACTGTTCAAGCCCCATACCCGGAAGCTTAAAACTCATGCTGGACATAATGTACCCAAAATTCCACCAGGAGAATGGAGGAGAAGGGATCACAGCATGCCCATCCTTCCACGGGGTGATTTCTTGCTTTCTTTCTGTCTCTCTGTGGTGAACGCACACACCCTATAGCAAAAATCTCTCCAAAAACTAAAAATAATTTAATTTTGTTTTTTTTGTTTGTTTGCCTTAGGCCACGTACCTTTGTCAGAGAGAGAGAGAGGCAGAAACAGTGAGAGGGAAAGTGAGAGAAATCACTCCCCGGAGGATGGCCAACCTATAGTCCCTTCTCTGTTCTCCTTCTGGAACCTTGGGTACACATACACACATGCCCGCTGTCAGCCTGTGGGAGTCCAGCGACATAGCCACGACATCATCTGGCCACTACTATTATTATTGTATTCAACTTGTTACAGGGCACATGTGCTCACCAGAGAGAGAGGGAGGGAAAGTGAGAGAGCAAGCCACCAAGAGTCCGGGACTTGAACCATGGCCAGCCATGTGGGAGTCCAACACCTTAACCACCATGCCACCTACTGGCCCCAAGTTTTCTCTAAATTTTGGCTGAAACCTCCACCCAGTAACTTACGCTGGCCGACTTTGGACCCCTGAAGCAATATCCTTACTAGTATATGAAGATTGTTTTAATTCTTTTTTTGCATCCTCAATTTTTTTAGTCTCTGGTTAGCTCCTGTTCATGCGGATTAAGGGTATACTGGGACTTTAAAGCAGTCGCGTCTCTTTGGTAGATGCTTTAACCGTCTCGGTAGCAAAGACATCTGGGGTTTTAGGATTTTTTGGCCAGCAGCTTTATTGAGAGATAATTCATAGGCCATACTATTCACCCTCTCAGAGTGTGCAGTTGTAGTCCGTACACAGGTTTGTACAGTCATTGCCACAGTTAGTTTTCGAACCTTTTTACCTCCCTCAAAACAAACGTCCTTGGCCTCTCTCCTCCCAATCCACTTATTCCCTCTAGCCCTGGGCAACCGCATTGTGCCTCTCTAGATTGCTGCTCTAGATTGCACATAAATGGTGACTGGGTTCTTTGGCTTGCTGTGTCGGATCTTCAGGGTCCTTTCATGTCGTAGTAGCACATGTCAGTACTTTGTACTACCAAAGGCTATCACGTTGATGCGTGTACCACATTTTATTTTCCCATTCATGATTGATGGACGTGAGCTGTTTTACCTTTTTTAATACATTTTTGCCATTGGGTGTGTGTGTGCTAGCCAGAGAGAGACAGTGAGAAGGAAAATGAGAAATCACCTCCCCCTAGGGGGATTACACACTGCAGTTCTTTCTCCCCCATTCTTCTCTTGGGATTTTGGCATCCACACACACACACACCCAACCAATTTCAAGCTACCAGGTCGAGGACTCATACTGTGGTTGATTACAGGGGAGTCCAGCCCCTTCCCCACGCCACTTGCTAGCCCATCACTAACCAGGTTTCGATGAAATTAGTCATTGTTTATTATTGAATTGCATGCTCTATATACCCAGATGCTAGATTCTCAGTAGATATGTGACTTGTAAACATTTTCTCTCATTCAGTAGGTGGTATTTTTCCTTTCTTCTTTCCTTTCTTTTGTATTACCAGAGGGCACATGCACTCCACAGAGGTGGAGAGAAAGCTTCCCTCCCACTGGGACGTGGTCTCACCACAATCTCTTCTCCTCTTCTCCTTTTCTCCATCCTGTCAAAGTGAGGTGGGGTTCAATTTCATTCCAGCACTGATTGTTGAAAAAACTGTTTTTCCCCATTGAATGGTCATGGCCACTTTTGTCAAAAACTCATTGACTATAGATGTACATTGATTTACTTTTGAAGTAGGTATTAAAATGATTAATACAGTCTTTATAAAATTTTGCCCGAGGGTATGTGTGCAAGAAAGCACCTCTTAATGGGGAATAGTCATGCCGCAGCTCCTTCTCCATTCGTCCCTCCTTTTGGGACTTTAGAGACACATTACAGACATATCCACACACACCCAGCAGCTTGAAAGCCTCCACCTGGGTCAAGGACTCGAACTGTGCAGTTGGCCATGTGGGATCTAGCCACATTAACCATTGTGCCACAGGCCAGCCCGACGTTGATACGATTTTTGGCATATAGTAGCCACTCAAAAATAAATGTAGCTGATTGGATTATGGGCAGCCCTGAGAGCTTGTAATGATGGATCTGAGATGTGCTCAGGACAGGTGACTGACTCTGAGCCTGTCTGTGCTGTGTGTGACTCTGCAGGCTGCTGAAGTGGTGGCACACGTGGGCTTCCCTGAGGCTGAGGCTGAGCTCCAGCACACACATCACCCAGCGTCAAGCTCCTTTCTCTCTCTCCTACTTCCCACCATGGTTTCCATGGAGCGTCCAGGGGACTGTTGGCAGTGACAGTTCCTGAGGGACTGCTCTCACTCTTCCCTACGCAGGGGTCTAGGGCTTGTCTGTTTTTGCTCTCTGGACAGTGCCCACCCCCTGCCCCAGGCTGAGAATGAAGTTAGAGAAGCATCAGCAGCTGCTCGGGCTTTCTGACCCCCAGGGAGGAGACAGACTCAGACTGTTTTTCTGTTTCAGGAACAACACCTGCGAGGTGGGACCCACGGCTGCTTGGCTGCACACACACAGCGTGCTCCTGAGTCAGCGAGCGCAGGGTAGAGGTGCTGGCGGGTGTTGTGCTCGGGGTTGGAGACTTAAGTGCTGCCTTCCTGGCCTGTGCCCTCAAGTTCTGTGCCCACCAAGGCTTTGCCAGGTGTCACCTGAGTCAGAACGCGTTAGCAGTGCACGGGCTCCTCTCGTGCCTGTGCGTTACGTGAGCCTGCGGAGTTTGCTGGCGTTGTGCTCGTGAGCAGGCATTGTCGTGTCTCCCTCGTTCATGGTGTCTCACCATCTTGACACATGTAAAAGGAGAGGGAACGAGAGGGAGGGAGCAGGCAGCTCTGCCTGGCCAAGGCAGAAGAGAGCTCAGCGCAAATGCCTGTCGTGTGCCTCTTTACTACAGGGCGTGTGTACTCAACAGAGAGAAAGAGGGGAGGTGAGAAATGACCCCCGGGGTGATGGCCATGCCGCAGTGCCCTCCTCCAAGCTCCTCCCAGGATTTGGGGCACACTTGCACATGCACCCAGCACCTTAACCTCCACACCACCTACTGGCCCAGTGCATGCCTGTTTTTATAAATGAGGCACCTGGAACTAGAACTACAGTAGTGTACCGTGGTTGAGTGGCAGGTTGTGGGAGGGGGTGCCTGTCGGCATGTTAACACACCAGAGTTCATCCTCTGCTGAGAGCTTGCTGCTTCTAAAAGATAAAAGGGCTGGTCTTTATCTCGCTGTTGTGAAAGAGAAATAAACTAGGAAAGGCTGAGGGGTGGCGCCGCAGGTTGTGCGCAGTGACACAATTGGAAAGGGCCCTGGGTCTGGAAGGGTGTGGGCGGGTCTCCCGGACATCCCAGTCAGGGTCATGTGCACACCTGTGCCTGGGATCGAACTAGCCGAGCCTGGGCAGTTTGCAGCACAAAGACCCTTGTTGGGGATGCCCGTTTCTGTCTGTCTGTCTCAGGAAGCAGTAAGAAAAGAACTTTAAAATTCTTTAAAAGATTGGGGCCAAACAGTGGCACAGTGGTAACACGTGATGTTCTATAGGGCAGTCCCATACAGGAAGGTTCCCAGTTCAAGTCCGGAGGCTTCCTTCAGTGTGCCAGGAGAGCCCTTGCCCGCCCATGGTTTGGGGCCGGCTGAAGGCCCAGTGTGGATTGTGGTATCAAGACCATGGGTGAGCCGGGCGCGTGTGCGTGCCCAAGATCCTGAGAGGAGAATGGAGGAGAAGGGATTGCGGCGTGACCATCCCCCCTGGGGGGTGATTTCTCGCTTTCTGTCTCTCTGTCTCTCTCTGTCTGGCGAGCGCACACGCCCTATAGCAATAACCTCTCCAAAAAAAAAAAAAGGACCATGGGTGATACTGTCTGTCTCTCAGTTCTCCCTCACTTCTGGAAGAAAATAAACTTTATTTTTAAATAAATATGATACCATATTTCATGTCTCTAAGAGACCATTTATTATAAGATGTATCATTAAGTACTACAAAGAAAAAATATCAATTAAACTGACATAACGGAGGTTTGGTTTTGTTTTGGTTTTGTTTTTTGTTTTTTTTTGCATCAAATATACATCCTGAAAACATGGCGTAATTACTCCGGCCATCCTTGGTGTTCATCTCACTCTGCTGTGTGCAGTTTCTTCCACCAGTGAAGAAGATAGTCTTCCCCCACGTTTACACCAGGTGAAACTGAGGCCCAGAAAAACTCACTTTCCAAGGTCGTATGGCTGTTAAGTAGCAAAGCTGGGATTTAAGCTCATGGCGTCTGATTGCAGTCTTACCACTCTCAGCAGTATCCCGAAACTGAGGGTTCTCGCGGAGCAGCCAGAACGGTCCCTGGGAGCCCATCCCATTCTCCCGGAGAGAGCACCTTCAGGAGCCTGTCACTGCGCTTGCCCAGGCCACACAGGTCCTGTGGCAACTCCTGACCTCAAGAAACTCAGTCTAATGGGCGAGGCCGGTCTTAGGTAAGGGTGTATGATTGTGTTCTGTTGCTGAATTAGATACCAGGGAGCCTGAAAACGCTGTCTGAAAAGGCTCGGGGAGCACAAAGACATTTAAGCTGAGTCTTGAAGACCAGCAGAAGCTGTAGTTGTCACTGGACTCCCACGTAGTCCACCACAGTTCAAATCCTGGACCTGGCAGCTTGAGACTCAAGCCAGGCACGTGTGCATGCCCCGATCAAAGAAAATGGAGAAGGGACTGTGGTGTGGCCATACCCCAGGCTTCTCGCTTTCTGTTCTCTCTCAGTCGAGCTCATGTGCCCTATAGCAAAAAATCTTTCTTAAAAGAAATTGCTAGGCAGACAGCTTAGCAAAAAACCTTTTTTGTGACTTTAAACAGACTGACTTCACATGCCGCCACGTCACCTCTAAGGCTAGTTTAGCCGTTGTAGCGCAGTTATGTGAGCTACCCCCTGGAAGTCTCTTCCTGTCTGTAAAGTAGAGGTGATGTCATTCACTTCATGCCGTGGTTGTGACGATTGAGCTAATGCACAATGACCTCACTGTGACACTTGGCAAGTGTCAGCCAGAGTGGTTTTAAAGGCAAGGAACCTGGACCTTATTCCGAAATGCAGGGGGCTCTTTAAGGCCTTAGGCATGAGAGGGATTTTAGGCCACTTGGTGGCCCCCCCTCCTTTGTGGGAGCTTGAAGATAGCCCCCCCCCCTTTATCTTCCTGCCACCACCACCTGGCCTGAAGGCCTGTGGTTCATGCCTTCTCCAGGCTAGAGACTTGTGAGTGAGGGTGGGCTGTTAGTACTCTCCCTTGGGTAAGGGCGTCTCCTATTACCCCTTTCACCTCCCTGTGAAGTGGAGACCAGACTCTGAGTCTCCACCGACGAAAACTGCTCTCAAGGGACCATTTCAAGGGGTTTTGTTCATCTGGATGAGCTGCCTGTTTCAAGCTCTTGTGTGCTCACACTGTCCCATCTCACAAGCCTCTGAGGTGCACGTGGCCCCTGCCATCTGGTGCAGGACACTGGTGTGCGGAGGCCAGAGCAAGCACTGGTCTGAGAGCCACAGGTGAGCCAAGTCTCTGCCTTCACACTGCGGTGGGCTGCGAGCCCAGAACCCGGAGCAGGTCCCGACGTCGGTGTGCTGCACTGCGGCCCTCACATTGCACCCAGAGGCCTGAAGTTAGAACACTCGGACACTCCGGCACCCTCTGGTCTCTGTGGACCCACAGATGCCCCCTGTGTTTGGGCATGCCAGCAGAAACACCAGGCCGGGCACAGCTGTGGGAGGCAGCAGCTGCTGAGGGCCAGGAAGGAAATGCGCCGTCCCGCCTGGCTGCCAGTTCTGTTTCCCGGCCAAGAAGACAGGCCTGGCCCTCGAGGTGCCTGTGGCAGGCACTGCACCACTGTCTGGCTGGGGCCTGATGACATCTAGAGAGGCTGTACCAAGGAGCAGGTGGAACCCTTCCGGGGGGTGGG
>NW_006160087.1:2894528-2903908 GCF_000334495.1 Tupaia belangeri chinensis | reverse complement strand
GGACTGGTGCTGCTCTCCCAGGTGCTCTAGGGTGGAATGTAGGGAGCCATCTGCCTTTGAGAAGCAAGTACCAGGCACTCTGGCAGTCTTCGTAAGCTGCTCCCATTCTCCACATTCATTCACTGTTGGCAGTCAGACACCTACTGGGTGCTAGACACAGACGGCGGTGAGCACACAAGAGAAAATGGGCCCTGGCTTTGAGGAGCTTAGATTGGCGGAGACCGGCACTAAGTATCATTTAAAAAAAAAAAAAAGTATCATTTCTCAAGTAACATAAAATCTAAGATTGAAGGTTTTTTTTTTTTTGAAAGATTTTTGCTATAACGCATGTGCAGTCATGGGGAAGAAAGAAAGCGAGAAATCAGCCCCCAGGGGGGATGGCCACACCGCAATCCTTTCTCCTCCAGTTTCCTCTCAGGATCTTGGGCACGCACATGCACCTGATAGGAGTTTCAAGTCTCCCAGGTTCAGGACGCAAACTGTGGGAGTCCAGCGACGTAACCTTTATGCCATTTGCTGGTCCCTAGTAATGTATAAATATGATAAGTTCTCTTTTTTCCTTCCAAAATATTAATTAAAAAAAAAAAAGCATAAAAAGCCACCACAAACCCTTTCTCTTGAATAATGTGGCATGGAGCAGTTTCCACCCAATTGCATGTGGTCCAGCCAGGTTATGAATCAGAAGGCTGCTGGAACCGGGGTCCTGCCATAGAGGTGGGGTTCAGTCTAGGGGGAGGAGACCAGCCCCTCTAAGACCCTCAAGGTGCAAAAGGCAGGGCCTGGGACAGCAGTCTGACAGCACATCCCTGGCAGCCTTTGACAGGCTCAGCTTTAACTTCCCTGAGACCCCAGTGGTCAGGGGAATGGAGGGAAAGGCAGAACGATGCATGAGCAGCCCGGCTCCCAGAAATGGTCTTGTTAAGGCTTCTGGCGAAGTCAGGAAGACCCACCATCTCAGAAGGCCGGGCTCAGCAGACACAGGCAAGACAGTCCGTGGAACCCTGAAAGGGAGGAATGGAGGTGCAGTCGCTGCTTAGGACCTCCGCCAGCCCAGATGCACAGAGCTGCATAGGCCCCAGCCCACTAAGACTGGCAGAAAGCAGGCCCCGGTTTTAGGACCCAGAATGATCTCCATGATGTGACAGTTGACTCCACTCCCAGGACCTGGGGCATGGAAGAGGCTAGGAGGAGCCGGGCAGGCTCCCTGTCCACTGCAGGTGTGTAAATGTCCAGAAGGCCTCCAGGTGAGTCCCCCAGGTACCGTGAGCTCAGAGCCTCCAGGAAGACTGGATCAGGCTGGGGCAGCAAGTCATTTTGGCAGTCCTGGGGGAGCCTCGTCCATGGAAGTTTCCAGCTCCCTGAGGATAAGCCAATGGTGGTGGGCAGAGAAATCCTCGCCTAGGAAGAGGGATTCTGGGGGCAGTTCTCCCCACCTCATCCCTGCTGAGCAGGCACCCTCTGACGGTGGGTAGGTCTGAGGAAGGTCGGCGGGTAGGCCTGAGGAAGGTCGGGGAAAGTAGGAGTCCGGACTTGCCCCAGGGCATCACTGAAGGCCTCTGAACTAGGACAGGATGACATTTGCTTTCTGATTTTAAAACCCCTTGCTGAGAGTTGGCGGGTGGCCGGGTGGTTTAGGTGCTGGAACCCACACGGTGGATCATGGTTCAAGTCCTGACCGGGCAGCTTGAACATCACACCAGGCACATGTGCATGCATGCCCAAAATCCCCAGAGGAAAATGGAGAAGGGATTGCAGTATGACCATCCCCTCTGGGGGATGACTTCTCACATTTCCCACTTTCCCTGTCTCTGCCTGTCTCCGGGCCAGTGCACATGCCCTATGGTAAAAACTGCCCAGAGGGATTGGAGTGGGGAGGGGTCAGAGAGGGACAGGACAGGGGCAGGGCGGGACTGGGGGGAGAACCGTCAGAATGACGATGGGCTCAGAGCTGGAGGGAGCAGGCGGGCAGGAGATGCCAACAGCTCGGAACCTGGAGCCGTCAAGAGGGAGAGAAACGGACAGGTGGAGCGGGGCGGGGCCGAGGCGCAACCGGGAGGGCCTGGGAGCGAGGGACTGGGACCGGAGGCAGCAGGGCGGGTCGGGGAGGGAGCCGGTCGGAACTGGGAAGGGCTCTGAGCAAGCCAAACCGGAACTGGAGGGGGAGAGGCACCGAGGAGGAGCTCTGACCCACGAGGTAGGGCTGGGCCGGGCCTGGAGGGCGTGGTGAGGCTGGTAGTGGGTTGGCTCGGCCCAGGGCTGGGCCGGGCTGGGAAGGTGTTTGGAGAGAGCTGAGCAGGTCCGGGCCCAAGGCTCAGGCAACCGAAGTAGTTTTCCTGCACACAATTTCGATTGAGACTGGAAACCGGGCTCCGAGATTCCTGGGAACCCAGGTGTCTGCCATGAACTGGAGGTGAGAGGTGACCACGCTTGGGGAAGCACGAATCTCATGTTCTGCTGTGGCCGCAAGATTCCCAGTAAGAGTCTCTGTCAGGTCTCCAGGAGCTTAACCCCTTCCCTGCTGTAGCAGCCAGCGAGCCACCAGCGGGACCTCCCGTTCTACCTCGGGATAAATGCTGGGACACTTTTGAGCAATGCAGGGACGCGTCCCCCCTGAGGGCTGCGTCCTGCCTCATGGACCCCTCGGGAAGCAGGTGCTTCATTTAGGGAGAGGTCTGGTGCCCCACTGCTCCTCAGGACCTCCTCCAGTCCAGCTCAGGAGCCTCCCCACCCGAGCCAGGAGGCCTTCCCGGGAGAAAGAGGTGTGGGCGCCCTGGTCCACCGGGGCAAGGGTAGGGAGACAAGCCGCGGGGGTGGCTGGGCATGCGTTCCTGCCCGCCGTGTGTCCCGCCCTGCACTTCCGCCACCTGTGTGCCTGAGTCCCTTGTCTTCTGGCAGTCTGAGACCTCGCAGTGGCTCTGCAGGTGATGCCTGGAAAGTGCAGCCCAAACAACGGGAAACTGGGGCTCCCATTTGGGGTTTCTGCAGCATTGGGGTGCCCCCTGATAGCATGGGCCCTGCCCCCAACCTGCCTGGGCCTCATCAGCCTGGGGCTCCTTCCGGTCATGGCTACCAGCAGTGGGTGCCCTGAGGGCAACTCTGGGACCCTTGCTTGGCCTGGCTGTTTGCCCTCATCTCCATCGCCTCCAGATGTACTGGCCTCAAGCCAATGGGCAGGTGGCCAGGGAGGCCCAGCTCCACGGGACGGGACGGAGCCCGGGCCCACCCAGCAGCAGCTCCGGAGGTCCCGGGTGGCCGCCTAGGCCGGTTGTTGTGCTGGAGCTGGTGGGCGGGCTCTCTGGTTGGAATTTCTTTTGAAAACTCTAAAGCAATCTACCCCGTGTGGATTGGAGTTGGCCTCAAGAGCTACCGAGAAGGGCCCTGCCTCGGAATCCCGACTCAGGAAAATCGGACTGTCGTGCACACGGAGTCCCCGCTGCACCATGAAGGTAGCTTTTCGCTTGTGTCTCCCCACAGGCCCACCACGCGCGCAGGAAATAGCCCAGCTCCGGGCCGCACAGCACTCCCCCAGGAAAGGCTAGGGACACACAGAGACCCGTGCCGGGACTCGCGGCCAGCGCGGGCTTTCTGTAGTACGAGGTGTCCACTCATCTGAGGACCAGCTGGAGGCTTAGAAGCCCGCTCTAGGCATCCTCTGGTCACTAGGAGAACGACAGAGCAGCCCCCACCCCCCGTGCGCCGGCCTGGGTTGTCCTCTCCTCCAGAGTCCTCCGGGCCTTTGTCCAGCTCACCAGGAGGCGCTGGGCAGCGTCGTCCTCAGCAGTAGCTGTCAGAGGCACTTCTTCCCTCCCGCTAGCCACCTTCCATACCTGATCCACAGAAGAGCAGAGGAGTTTTTTAGAGAGGTTTGTGCTAAAGAGCGCTTGCGCTTACTGGAGAAGCAGAAAAAGAAATCACACCCTTCCCTCCATCCTCCTCTCAAGAACCTGGGCACACGCACACCATGCTTGGCCACATGGGAGTCCAGTGCCTTGAGCACTGTGTCACCTGCTGGCCCCATAGCAGGGAATTTTTTTTAGAGGTTTTTGCCTTAGGGCACTTGCAGTCGCCAGAGAGAGACAGAGACAGTAAAAGGGAAAGTGAGAAGTCACCCCCCCGGGGGGGGAATGGCCATGCCACAATCCATCCTCTTTGTGGATCTTGGGCACACACGCACACATGCACCTGGCAGTGAATTTCAAGCCACTGGGTCGGGGACTCGAAGTGCGGTTGACCATGTGGGAGTCCAGCGACAACATCTGCTGGCCCCAGCAGCAGAGAATTTTGGTCTCTGGAGCACCTTCTCTGTTGGGGAGGCTGTAGGGGGAGGAGCCATCATCTGTCACTTGGCTGTCACAGACTCTCAGGTTACCTACCCAGCTCAGACAGCCTCTCTGGCCTCTGCCACCCTCCTGCCTCCCACCCCAGCCAGTACCATGGTCCTCAGCCCACCTCAAGCCAGGAACAACTGCTGGTCTCTGCCCGTGGCATCGTGGATGCCAGCCGGACCAGCCTTTGTAAGTGCGGCAAGGGCACCCACCTCTATCTGGGCTCGACGGACAAGGCCACTTGTGGAGCCTCCAGACAGCCTGGAGATGTTGGCGCTGGGGGCCCGACTGCTCAGGGACCACCTGCACGACTCAGAGTGGGCTCACAGCTCCCAGGCTGCAAGCACAGCCACTGCTGGGCCCGGTTGGCACTGAGCCCCCGGCTCCTGGGAGCCGCTCAGGGAAGGGCGGCAGGTGGACGTGGCACGCAGCCAGACCTGGAAGAGGAATGGGAGTCCACTGTGAGGAGCAGGGCGGCAGGAACAGGTACGGGAAGCGGGGAGGAGGGGGGCTGGCAGCTGCTCCCAGGGAGATCATGATGACCTGGCTGAGGAGGAGATGCAGATAGAGAAGGTCCGTGTGGACACGTCCCCCTCACAGAGCAGCCTGGAGAGAGGACTACGACTTTGAACAGCGCACAAGATGGAGGGCCTGCTGGCAGCGTTCTCTGAGTTCAGGATTCACCGGGTGGACGACACGTGCACTCCCGGCCTGCCCCTGCCTGGCCTCAGCTGCGGAAGCCCTGGCCAGAGATTTCTTGGTGCTCAAGATCTGATCCCTCGTGTGGGGAACCAGGCAGTCCAAGCTCGAAGCCTTGCTGAGACCAGGGCTCCCTCACTGGATAGAGGAGAGGCACAGACAGACAGCGGTGGCCTGAGGCTGGTGACCTGGACCTGCGGTTCTGGCACAAGGAGTGACCTGTTCCCCCACCCCAGGCCCAGCACCACGGCTTTACAGACACAGACCAGCCCACACAGTGCTGGAGCTTCAGGGTGGGGTGGGTACCACTTGCCTAGGGCTCTAGGTGGGAAAAGCAAAACTGAAAAATTGTTCTAAAGGGACCAGCAGGTGGTGTGGTGGTTAAGGCACTGGGCACTCCCACTGGCCGACCACCGTTTGAATCCCAGACCTGGTGGCTTGCGTTCTCACTCCCTTCTTCTCTGGTCAAATTAAAATAAACTAATGAATAAATAAATATTAAGAAAACAATTGTTCTGGAACCAGCAGTTGGTGTAATGGCTATGTCGCTGGACTCGCATGTAGTCGACCGTAGTTCGAGTCCTGGACCCAGTGGCTTACACTCACACTGGGTGCGTGTGTGTGCGTGTCCAAGACCCTGAGAGGAGAATGGAGAAGGGATTGCAAGCATGGCCATCACCCCTGGGGGGTGATTTCTCGCTATCTCTCTGTCTCTCTCTGTCTTTCCGGCAAGTGCACGTGCCTTATAGCAAAAAACCTCTCCAAAAAAAAAAAAAGGAAGAAAATTGTTCCAAAAAAAAAATTCTTGAGGCCAGCAGATGGTATAATGGTTATACTGCTGGACTCCCACGTAGCCAACCATGGTTCAAGTCCCAGACCTGGCAACTTAAAACTCAAACCAGGCACATGTGCGTGCATGCCCACAATCCCAAGAGGAGAATGGAAGAGAAGGGATTCCAGCGTGGCCATACCCCTGAGGGGTGATTTCTCTCTCTCTCTGGCAAGAGCATGTGCCCTGTAGCAAAAATCTCTCTCTAAAAAAACAAACAAGGATCAGCAGTTGGCGTAATGGCTATGTCACGGATTCCCACGTAGTTGACCACAGTTCAAGTCCCGGACCTGGTGGCTTAAACACACCAGGCGCGTGTGCGTGCGTGACCAAGATCCCAAGAGGAGAATGGAGGAGAAGGGATTGCAGCATAGCCATCCGTCTTAGGGGGTGATTTCTCGCTTTCTGCCTCTTTCTGGGAAGCGCACATACGCCCTATAGCAAAAACCTCTCCAAAACAAACCAATACCTTCACTTGCTAAAGAGTGGGAAATGAGTGGAGGTGGGGGTGGTGGCCAGCCAGTGGCATGGTGTTCAAGGTGGCTGGTCCCACAGGGCCAGCTCCCAGAGCTGCAGCTTGGAAAACGTGCCGGATGCGGGCACGAGTGTGTCCAAAACCCCAAGAGATAATGGAGAAGGGATTGTGGTGTGTCGTTCCCCCTTGTCCTTTCCCCACTGTCTGTCTCTGGCAAGTGCATGAGCCTTATAGAAAATTCACACACACACACACGATTAGCAGGACCTGTTAGGAAACTGTTAATCCAGGCAGGAAATGAGAAAGGTCTGTAATGGGGTGGTATCTTCAAAACAGAGAAGTAAATGGATTCAAGGCCTTTTAGGAGATGGTTGTAATTGATCTGTGGTCCTGGCAGAGCAGCGGGTGGCTGGAGCGCTGTGTGGAAGGCGTGTGCTTCTGCTCCAGGCTTGGCCTGAGCGCAAGCCCCTGCCCTATGTGCCAGGCTCCGCGGGCTTCTCCAGAGCCTCAGGATGGGCAGCCCTGAGGGCCTGGGGCTGGCATGAACCCCTCATGAGGCCAGGAGTGAGAGATCCTTGAAACTACAGTTGAGTCACTAATATTAGCTGTAAGAAGATGCCTGTTTCCAGGACCAGAAGGTGGCATCGTGGTAAAGGCGCTGGACACCCACATGGTCGACAGCAGTTTGAGTCCTGGACCCGGAAGCTTGAAACTCACTCCAGGCACGTGTGCATGCATACATGCCCAAAATCCTGAGAGAAGAATGGAGAAGGGACTGCGGTGTGGCCAAATCCCTGGCGGGTGATTTCTCGCTTTCTGCCTCTCTACCTCTCTGTCTCTCTGTCTTTCTCCGGTGATCGCCTGGGCCCTATAACAAAAATCCCTCAAAAAAAAAGTAAAAGGATGCCTTTGTTCTCGTTCTCGATCTTCTGAAGGCATCCCAGTTCTTTGCTGTCATTTTCCGTCTCGGAGAGGAGAGAACAGCCGTGCCCCTGCGTAGCTAAGGCCCAGAGGCAGCTTTTCTCCCCTGGGTCACTCAGCTTGGGCATGGCCAGGGAAGGGAGCTCTGGGGGCAAGACCCCGTTGCCAGTACCTAGCTTGATGGCAGAGAGAGCTCACAGGCCAGGGGCCTTTCTGTGCACCCGTGTCCCTGTCCCTGACCCAGAGCTGTGCGGCGGCGGGCGCTGGCCGGGCGGGACGCAGGTTCGCCAGGTTGGAGGGATGGCAGCTCAGTACATCTTTTTTTTAAGAATTATTTATTGGTACAGATGCCATAGTGGTTACGTCTCTGGGCTCCCCCGTAGTCGACTGTGGTTCGAGTACTGAACCCTATGGCTTAAAACTCGCCGGGCGCGTGTGTGTGCGTGCCCAAAATCCAGAGAGGAGAATGGAGGAGAAAGGATCGGGGCATAGCCATTCCCCCGGGGGAATTCTCGTTTTCTCTCTCTCTGTCTCTCCAGTGAGTGTTCGTGCCCTATAGCAAAAATATCTCAAAAGCAACAACAAAAAAGAATTATTTATTTAATTTAATTAATTAATTAATTAATTTCTAATTTGGTGTAGGACAGGTATGCTCACCAGACAGAGAGAAAGTGAAAGCCGCCAGCCAGGTCTAGAACTCAAACTGCCGTCCACTTTGTGCGAGTCCAGAGCCCCAACCACCCTGCCACCTGCAGGGCCCCTATGACCCAACGTGCCCCCTGTGTCTTTACAGCCACCGACTCGGATGCCAGGCGAGCCACCTGCTGTCCGGAGGCGGCAAAGACCAGCCGTGTTCTCACCCCACTTCCTGTCCTCCCTGACCCACCAAATCTGGCCGGACCGCAGAGTCCTTAGTCCCAGAGTGGCGTCCTCGGGCTGCAGGGGACTGTGATGCAGACGGCCGGGCTTGTTGGTCCCCTCGGCCCACAGGCCTGGCTGGAGCGCCGCCCCAGACCCTCTCTCCACGCCGCCAGCCTGGGGCCCTTGCTGCTTCCAGGGGGCCTTCCAGGAGAAGGCTCCGGCAGGCTGAGCAAGGCTTGGAGAAGGCCGGGGCTTTGTGCCAGTTACAGCTCTGAGCCCGTCTCCTCCTCCTTGCAATGGCGGCCGCGCCAGGGCAGGGCTGTCCCCCATGACGTGTGCCCGGGGGAGCTCAATAAAGGCTCGGTCAGGGGGGCCCGGCCCAGCTGTGAGCCCCAGGAGAGAGTCCCCGCCGCGGGCCCCACGTCTGCACCTAGCAGGCGCCTGGTCCCGGCCTGTGCTGCCCTCGCCCTCCTTCGTCCTGCGAGCTCAGCCGCCTGGTCCTGCGGGTGCCTGACTCTCCCTGGCCGGTCCCCTCCCAGGGACACGCGCAGGGGCTGAGCTCAGGAGCCTGTGCTGCGCCCTGCTCGGGGCCCTCCGGGCAGGCGCGGGGCTGGGTGGGAAAGGGGAGCGGAACCCGTCCAATGTCTCACCTCGATTTCTGACAGCCAGCAGCTGCCTGACCTCGGCGGTATCAGCGCTAGGCCTCACTCCGCCTCCCACCCAACAGCCCGCAAAAGAGGAAACAGGCCCCAGAGGGTAAAGGCTCGCCTAGTCTGCTAGGAAAAGCTGCGGCCTTCTGCCCCGTCTTTGGTCTGTGGGTACCTCTCACAGTTACGCGTGCTTTGGAACAGTCCAGCATAGTCTTGTGCGAGGGCTGTGCCCCAGGGACAGACCATTCAGGTTTACTCAAGAGTGAGGTCAGGGGCCGGCAGGTGGGGTGGTGGTTAGGGCCGCTGGACTCTCAAATGGCTCACCGTGGTTTGAGTCCCAGACCTGGTGGCTTGCTTTCTTTCTCTCTCTCTGTGTTCCTCTCTGGTCAAATTTAAAGTGAAGACTCTTTTTTTGTAAAGAATTATTTTATTCATTCATTCATTTTATTTTAATTTGACCAGAGAGAGAGAGAGAGAATGTGAGAAAGCAAGCTGCCAGGTCCAGGACTTGAACCGTGGCCAACCACATGGGAGTGTCCAGCACCTTAACCACCATGCCACCTGTTGGTCCCAAAAAAGACCTTCTTCTTATGTGTCTTTTTTTTTTTTTTTTTTTGAGA
>NW_006160087.1:2892533-2894348 GCF_000334495.1 Tupaia belangeri chinensis | reverse complement strand
CCCAAAAAAGACCTTCTTAAAAAAAAAAAAAAAAGAATTATTTTATTGGGACCAACCAGCAGTTAGTGTAATGGCTATGTCACTGAATTCCCATGTAGTCGACCGTGGTTCAAGTCCCGGACCTGGTGACTTAAAACTCACGCTGGGCGCGTGTGCGTGCATGCCCAAGATCCCGAGAGGAGAATGGAGGAGAAGGGATTGTGGCGTAGCCATCCCCCCTCAGGGTGATTTCTCGCTTTCTGTCTCTGTCTGTCTCTCTGTCTTTCTGGCGAGCACACGCACCCTATAGCAAAAACCTCTCAAAAAAAAAAAAAAGAACTATTTTATTTTACTTCATTTATTTTATTTGCTTATTTATTTTAATTTGACCAGAGCGAGACAGAGTGAAAGAGAGCAAGAAAGTGAGAAGGCAGGCCACCAGGTCCAGGACTTGTACTGCGTTGCCCATGTGGGAGTCCAGTGCCCTTAACCACCACGCCACCTGCCAGCCCCAAAAGACCTTTAGAGGAAAAAAAAAGAGACTGATGGATCAGAGCTTCCGGAATGTGGGACTTTCAGCACTAAAGTTGGGAAGAACCCGGCAAGCCTGGGTGGGTTTTCGCCCTGTTTCCACTGGAGGTGCTGGGTCCAGGGCTGTCTGCTGAGATCACTTGTCTGGGCCTCTTGGCAGGCCTTGCTTTGTAGCCCGAGTTCCTTTATAATTAGCATACAAGAGGCCAGCAAATGGCACAGAAGTTATGTCGCTGGACTCCCACATGGCCAATCGGTTTGAGTCCAGGACATGGCTTGAAAATCACACTGGGCACATGCACATGTGTGTCTGAAATCCCAGGAGGAGGATGGAGGAGGGATTGCAGCGTGGCCATTCCCCAGAGGATGATTTCTCACTTTCCCTGTCCCTCTCTCTCCAGTGAGTGCACCCACCCTAAGGCAAAAAAGTCTTTAAAATAAATAGAATGAATAAATATCTTTTAAAAATAGATAACTAGCATGAGAGACCGTGCTTCAGTTCACCAAACCCAGAAGGGCTCTGAAGCGAGGTGGGGAATCGGCACCCAGGTCCCAGAGAAACGGGGCGTGGAGCCTGGTCTCTGTCCAGGACCCACCCTTGCGTTCCTGGTTAGCCTGCTCTCCATCCCCAGGTGCAGGGGGTCTACTTCGGAGCCGCTAAATTGGAGAGGAAAGCTCTCGGGGCTGAGACCAAATAGCTCTGGATTCAAATCCCCCACTGGAGTATTTTTCTCCTCACTGGAGTATTTTCCCTGGCAAGGTAGAAAACAACCCCGGTGGGACCAGCAGTTAGCGTAATGGCTATGTCGCTGGACTCCCATGTAGTTGACCGCAGTTCACATCCCAGACCCAGTGGCTTAAACTCAGGCCAGGCGTGTGTGGGCGTGCCCAAGATCCCGAGAGGAGAATGGAGGAGAAGGGATTGCAGCGTGGCCATCCCCTCTGGGGGGTGATTTCTCGCTTTCTGTCTCTCTGTCTCTGTCTAGCGAGCGCACGCGCCCTGTAGCAAAAATCTCTAAAAAAAAAAAAAAAAGAAAGAAAGAAAGAAAAAAAAGAAAAGAAAGAAAGAGAAAGAAAGAAAAAGAAAAAGAAAAAGAACCTGTCTCTGGGTGGGAGCTGAGAAGCAGCTGAAATGCGTTAGGAATGGCCGGCACAGGGCCCGGATAGAAATGGAATCGTGCTGCTCCAGCTTCTGTTTTCCTACCCAGTCCTGTCACCTGTCAAGTCTGTCACCATTGGCCCGCCCACCCAGCTGCCCGGCTGCCAGTCACCCCAGGCAAGCCGAGAAGGCAGGAGGCACGGTGT
>NW_006160087.1:2885376-2892295 GCF_000334495.1 Tupaia belangeri chinensis | reverse complement strand
CTGGGTGGGCCTGCCCCTTCCCTGGCCCCGCCAGCCTCTCCTGCTGCGCCGGCCCCGCCCCGTGCCTTGGAGGTGGGTAAGCAGCTGGGCGCGTGCCGGGTCTTTAACGTCTGTGACAGGAGCGTCCGTGCCTAACTGTGCAGACAAGCGGGAACGCGGGGAGGTCTGGGCTCTCGCAAGTCCCAACCTGGCGGCTCGCGCGCGCTCCCTCCCTCCCTCTCACGAGCACACGTGCCCTTTGGCAAACTTAAAACATAATAATAAATTCATAAATAATTTTTTTAAAAAAAGAAGGCAGAGAAATACATAAATAAAAGCCCTGAAGCCGCAGTGTTGGAGATGCCAGGCCTCGCGGCCCTTCTGCTAGACCTACGCCTTACGGGGACCGCCCCAGAAACGCCTCTCGGGGTGGCAGCCCCGCCCTGCCGTCCCTCGCACTGCCCTCCTAGCTGCAGTTCCTCAGGTTCCTGGGTCTGGCCAGACTGCCTGGCTCCGCACGGTACCCTAGGGAATCGGACCTGAAGGCCTGGGAGGGCTGACGGAGGCTGCGTTTGCTCGATATAGAAACCGGGGCTCCCAGATGACGTGGTCCTCGCCCACCCCACCCCAGACCTCACAGGGGCTGGCCCAGCAGGCTGCCTATGCCTCAGTCCTCCCTGGATGTGTCCGAGGGGAGGGGCCCAGCCATGGCAGGGTGGTTAAATGGCTGGATCCCGCCTGGCCGACAGTACAGTTCGAGTCCCGAGCCTGGTACCTTGAACACATGCTGGAAGTGTGTGCACACGTGCCCAGAATCCCAAGAGGAGAGTGAGGAGGCAGAATTGCCGAGCGGCTATACCCACGGGGTGCTTTCTGCCCACTCCACTACCCTGCCAGTGAGGACACGCACCCGATAGCAAAATTGTTTTTAAAAAAGAAAGAAAACAAGGCCAAAGGGGGGCCACGTGGGTCGGAGCTCGCTCCTACCACTGAGAAGCCCTGGATTAGATGCAGGTTCCAGCCGCCCCAGGCTTGCGCAAGTCGCAGTTCCGCCGGGGGCTCGGATTCCTTTGTATCGGACTCCCTCTGGTGGTCGAGTTGTGCGTTGCAGGGGACCGATACCAGACTTGCCTGAATTTCCGACGTCCCTGAGGAAGGTGTGCTGGACCCCAGAAGACACCTCCGTTTCTCCCACGGTTGTCTCATCTGTTGGCTTCTCTCCATCGTTAATCCTCGCAGCGACGACAGGACTTACCTTCGTTTTATGGGTGAAGCAGGCTTCATGAACTCGAGCCCAATTCTTTACTGGGTTGATCCAGGGCCCCGAGAAGGGGGCTGCCTCCCGTTTCTCTCCAAGGTTTGCTGGACCCCAGAAGACACCTCCGTTTCTCCCACGGTTGTCTCATCTGTTGGCTTCTCTCCATCGTTAATCCTCGCAGCGACGACAGGACTTACCTTCGTTTTATGGGTGAAGCAGGCTTCATGAACTCGAGCCCAATTCTTTACTGGGTTGATCCAGGGCCCCGAGAAGGGGGCTGCCTCCCGTTTCTCTCCAAGCACAGGGACTGGCTCTCCTGCGAGCGGCCGCTCTGGGTCTCAGCTGGCCCGCCCTCGGCGGTAGCCCACTGCACACTCACCCATCAAAAGCCCAGCATTTTTTTGGCTAGAGAAGAAATGCAGGATTCCTTTGTTTTCCGGTGTTCGCATCTATTATCTATAAATAATTAAATATTACAAACACAGGAAGACAAAGGTGTCTGGATGAGAACAGGTGGGTGGCTCTGAGAGGGAGGCCGTGTGGGGACACTGACGGGGACGTGGGACAATGGCCAGGACACTAGAAGGACACCCGGATTCGCTCGTGGCAGAAATTGGGCGTGGTTTCTTCCTGGCATGATAGTGACTGTGAGCGGATCCCAGGGCTGGGCAGAACTGCGGGTGGCAGCCCCTCGAAGCCTGGATCCCCACGCTTTCACGCAAGTGGCAGGTCCTTCAGTGGCACGTGCTGTGTGCCAGGCACCATCTAGGCACTCCCAATACCCCTGGCTTCGCTTTACTCCCAGGGAGCAGCAGTCACTTCCGGAGGCCACGCCATGTGGGGCTGGGATGTGGCTCCGTGTGAGCCTCCCTGCAGAGAAGATACTCTTTTTTTTTTTTTAACTTTATGTATTTATTTATTTTTAATTTGACGAGAGGGGGACAGAGTAAGAGAGAGAAAGATAGAGAGAGAGAGAAAGTGAGAAAGCAAGCCACCAGGTCCAGGACTTGAACTGCAGTTGCTCATGTGGGAGTCCAGCACCTTTAACCACCACGCCACCTGCTGCCCCCAGAGAAGATACTCTTAGCAATTGTCTTTTTTTTTTTTTTTTGGAGAGATTTTCACTGTAGGGCGCGTGCGCTCGCCAGACAGACAGAGAGAGACATTAGAGACAGAAAGCGAGAAATCACCCCCCAGGGGGGATGGTCATGCCGCAATCCCTTCTCCATTCTCCTCTCGGGATCTTGGGCATGCACGCACATGCGCCCGGCGTGAGTTTTAATCCACCGGGTCTGGGACACGAACCGCGGTCGACTACGTGGGAGTCCAGCGACATAGCCATTACACTAACTGCTGGTTCCCTTAGCAATTGTCTTTTAAAAATAAATTTGCCAGAGGTGGATCAGCAGATGGCATAATGGCTACGTCGCTGGACTCCCATGTAGTCGACTGTGTTTCAAGTCCTGGATCCCATAGCTTAAACTCATGCTGGGCATGGTGTGTGCGTGTCCAAGACCCAGAGGGGAGAATGGAGGAGAAGGGATTGCGGTGTGGCCATCCCCCTTGGGGGGGTGATTTCTCACTTTCTGTCTCTCTCTTTCTGGCAAGTGCACATGCCCTATAGCAAAAGAACCTGTCCAATAATAATAATGATAATAAATCAATAAAAATAAAATAATAAAATAAATTTTAAAATTTAGAAAAAAATTTGCCAGAGGGGGTGTGTGCTTGCCAGAGAGACAGAGAAAATGAGAGGGAAAGTGGAGGCCACAACCCCTTTTCTTGCATTCTCTTTTCAGGATTTGGGGCACGCACACACCCACAGGGCGTTTTTCAAGCTGCCAGGACTGGGATTCAAACTACAATTGACCACGTGGGATCCAGCCACCTTTACCGGCAGGCCACAGGCTAGCTCAATTATTATAGTTTATTAAAAATCTTACCAGCAGTTAGTGTAATGGCTATGTCGCTGGACTGCCACGTAGTCAACCGTGGTTCGTGTCCCGGACCCGGTGGCTTAAAATTCACGCCAGGCGCGTGTGCGTGCGTGCCCAAGATCCCGAGAGGAGAATGGAGGAGAAGGGATTGCAGCGTGACCATCCCCCCTGGGGGGTGATTTCTCGCTTTCTGTCTCTCTGTCTCTCTCAGTCTATCTGGCGAGCGCACGCACCCTATAGCAAAAACCTCTCCAAAAAAAAAAAAAATCAAAAAACAAAACCACAACCTTTCTATGTTACCCAGGCCGTCCTCAAACATGGGCTCCTCCTGCCTCAGCCTAGTAACCATTTTACTTAAAAATATTTTTGTTTAAGTTTCTGCCATAAGGCGTGTGCACTTGCAGAGAGCGAGAAGAGGAGAGAGAGCACACCTCAGGGGATGGCCACACCAGAACTTACCCTCCGTGCTCTTCTAAGGGTCCTGGGCATGCACCCACAGGCGCCTGCAATGTTCTTCTTTCTTTTGTAAGAGAGGTTTTAGCTATAGGGCGCGTGCACTTGCCAGAAAGACAGAGAGAGACAGAGAGACAGAAAGCGAGAAATCACTCCCCAGGGGGGATGGCTACGCTGCAATCCCTTCTCCTCTCGGGATCTTGGGCACACACGCACACGTGCCTGGTGTGAGTTTAAGTCACCAGGTCCGGGACTCGAACTGCAGTTGACTACATGGGAGTCCAGCAACATAGCCATTATGGCAACTGCTGGTCTCCCCTGCCCTGCCTGTCTTACATGGAATATTCCTGAAACCCTTTGGGTTCCCTTCCCAGCTGGCTTTCAAGAGCCCGTCTGCCACCACCTCAATGCCACTGAACAAACAGCTGCTGAAGGCCTGCGATGTGCTGGCTAGCGCCAGGCCTTGGAGGTTAGAAAACTAAGGTACGAGTCAGAGTCGGCCCTCTCCGAAGAGGCCAGAACCAGTCCATTTGCCAGAACTTCTTTGGCTGGAAAGAAATCTCAGGCCCGGCCCCATAACCTAGAGGTCAAGGGAGTCAGAGCCTGCTCAGCCAATCACAGTCTGAATCCTGACCCTGGCAGCTTGTAAGACAGGTGGCATGGTGGGTAGGATGCTGGACTCCCACGTGGCCTACTACAGTTTAAGTCTTAGACCTGGTGGCTGGCTTTATCACTTTCTCTTTCACTCACTGTCTCTGGTGAATATGCATGCCCTATAGCAAATTGAATAATAATAAATCATTGTTTTTATTTACTTATCTGTTTGAGAGAGATTTTCGGTATAGGGAGCATGCGCTCACTTGAGAGACAGAGACAGAAAGCGAGAAGTTACCCGCCCTCCCTGGAGGGATGGCAACGCTGCACCCCTTTCCCCTCCATTCACCTCTCCAGATTTTGGGCACACACACATGCAGCATGAGTTTTAATCCTCCAGGTCCAGGACTTGAACCACAGTTGACTATGTGAGAGTCCAGCAACATAATCTTTATGCCATCTGCTGGTTCCAATAAATCTTTTTTTTTTGGAGAGGTTTTTGCTATGGGGCGTGTGCACTTGCCAGAAAGGCACAGAGTGAGGGAAAGACAGAAAGTGAGAAATCACTTCCCGGGGGTGGCCACGCCGCAATCCCTTCTCTATTCTCCTCTTGAGATCTTGGGCACGCTCCCACCCCGCCCAGTGTGAGTTTAAGCCACCGGATCCGGGACTCAAACCGTGGTCGGCTACATGGGAGTTCAGTGACATAGCCATTACGCTAACTGCTGGTCCCAATATTTTTTTTTAATACTAAATAATGGTACCAGCATGGTGATTAAGTTGCTGGACTCCCACATGGCCAACTGTTGTTTGAGTCCTGGACCTGGTGGCTTGCGTGCGCTCTCTCTCTCTGGTTAAATTAAAGAATAATAATAAAAGAAATAAAATTAAATAACTATTTTTAAAAATAAATAATAAATGTTATTTTTTATTATTACTATAATCCTTTTAAAGAAGACACGCCAGGTGTATGTGTGTGAACCCAAAATTCCAACATATGGAGCAGAAAGGACTGTGACATGGCCATACCTTATTGGGGGTGTCTTATCCCCTCTCCCCCCCTCTCTGTCTCTCCGTCTTTCTCCAGTAAGTAAATGTGCCCTCTGGCAATTAAAAAAATGATTAAAAATAAAATCTCAGTCCTGGTTTCTACTTGGTGATCTGGGGGTGGTCCTTCCCCCTCCCGGGCCTTTCCTCCCACAGGGAAGCACTGGCTTAGAGCACAATCCATGAGAGTTTGACAGACACGCATGTGTCAGGTTGGACTGCGCTCACCTGTTCAGTCAGCCTTCATTCTTCCTTTGCTCTCGCCGCCCTACCAACTGTTAACAAACCCTCTTCACTTTACCTTCAAATGCAGAATCCAGTCCTGCCACCTCACGGGCCTGGTGCAAACCATCAGCCTCTCGTGCTGAGATCTGCTGGCCTCCTCTCTCCTGGAGCCCCCAGGGTCTTCCCACAGAGCGGCCAGAGTGGGGGCATGGCAGCACACGGCAGGCCTCCTCATGTCCTACTCGTCTGTCCCACCTAAGCCACAACGGTCCCCTAGTTATCTCGTAAACACTCGTGCACATTCGTGACTTGAGGCCCTCGCACTGACTGCCCCGCCTGGAATGTCCCCTGTCTCCAAATCCGCATGCCTGATCCATTCATTTCCTTTGTTCAGGTCACCACCAGGAAGCCTGCTCTGCGGCCCCTGCTCCCTTTCCCGCCACCACCCTGCGGTGTTCACTCATCTGTGTGTCCTCCCACAGACTGTACTCCTCTAAACGTTAAATACAAGGGGTCCTCACACCTCCCCGCCTGGATTCCCCACGACCGACTCTGAGGTTCCAGTTCCCAGCCCACGGGCTTGAAAACATACCAGTGCATGCCTGCACATGACCAGAATCGCGGAGAATGAGAGAAGGGGTTCCGAGTGGCCAACCCCCGGTGCGGGTGATCCCACTTTCCCCCTCTGTATCGGCCGCACACATGCACTAGGGCAAAAAAAAAGTGTATTATGAAAACACTGTGCATTCATCTCAAGTCTTCTCATACCAAAATAAAGTAGTACTTTCATTTCGTTTTCCACACTTTTTGAAGTTCCTCGCATCTAGTTCAGGTGGGGGAATCCTGACGTCCCTTCCGAGGCAAGCGCGGCGCTCAGCGGAGCCCCCAGTCCTTGGGCCGCTCTGCGTTACGCTTGCCAAACGTGACCGCAATGATGGCTAAAATCGACTAGAACGTGGGGCGGGGCGGAAGGCCCGGGAAGGGATGCGGCGTCGGTGGGGGGCGAGGATGGCTCTGGGGGCTGACCCCCATCTGAGGCCCCGCGGACACCCCCAGGTGGTGCGGGCGATCCCGGCCGGCTGAAGCTGGGGTACTGCAGAGTGAAGACCCTGCGGGCTCTGGGAGGGCAGGCCGACTTCTTCCCCAGGACCGGCCGGTCTAGTGGTCACATGTCGAAGGTGACTGCGACCCGCTCCCCGTGCGGCGGGGGACGCCAGCGCTCGGAGCGGCAGATGCCCTGTGCGGAGGGAGCAGCAGTCAGGACTGTGGGAGCGAGAGGCGAGCGTGACCCCAGGTTTTGACGGCGGTGGAACAGCGTGCTCCAAGGCCCACGTGGGACGCGCGGAGCAGGCGGCGCCTGCGGGCCACGGAACCGCGGACACAGCGCCCCTCGGCAGAAGCGAGGATGCTACAGCCGCCCCGCGGG
>NW_006160087.1:2862524-2884528 GCF_000334495.1 Tupaia belangeri chinensis | reverse complement strand
GCGGGGCTTGGGTGGGCGTGGCCTTCGGGGCGGGGCTTCCGGGCTGCGGGCGCCGGGGCGGGGGCGAACGCTCGGCGTTGCGACCGTGTACACCTGGGGCGGCAGGGCGGCCAGGAGACCTTTCCGACCAAGGGGGGAGTTCTGCAGCGGCTCTCGGGGTGGAGAGGGCGGGGTTCCCGGGCTGACAATTGCGCATGGGCGGGGCTTACCGGCAAAGGGTCTTTATGTGGGTGCAGGGCTTCTAAGGAGAGGAGAGTGGGCGTGGGCAGCGCTTCTGGGCTGACGGTGTTAGTGTGGGGTTCTCTGAGCCGCGCGACAGTGTGTGCACAGAGCCTCTGGTCTGGGGGCGACGGCAGAGCTACGGACAGGTACTTTTGGAGACTCTGGAAGAAGCGCCCAGCTGGGGCCCAGAGTGGTGCGATGGGAGGCTACAACTTAGAGGAGGTGCCTGGGACCTTTGTGCAGGGTGGCACCTGAGAGTTGGCATAGACTGCTAGGCCTGGGGAAGTAGGCTGTGGTCCAAGTGTGGGTCCAAGACCGCAGCCCACATCCTTGACCTTGAGCGCAGGCCCTGGGTCCTGGAGCCCAGGAGACTCAGGATGCCCCCTGAGCTGGAACCTGGCCCTGGAGGAAAGCCGGTCTGGAAGGTGTCCCGACTGTAAGCCTGCCGAAACTGCCTGAGCAGCCAGGGCTCACTCGGACTCCCCGAGTCCGCTCTTTCCTGCTCTGTGAACAGCTGAGCTGGGCTCATGCAGTGCCCGTCAGATATGCAGGGCACTGTGGTAGGGGTCGGGGTACAGCAGTGAGAGAGATGAATAAGGTGAGTGAGCTCACTGCCCTTCCTCCGGTGGGAGAGGCAGACATACCCGTGTGGACAAATGAGTCAGATCATCTCAGAGAGGGAATGCTGTGGGGGAAAAGGAGTAGGGTGGACAGAGATGAAGTGGCCACTTCAAAACGGGCAGCCAGGGAGCGGCCCTGCAGGGAGAGGGACGGTGGTGCAAGAGGTGGCAACGAGGCGGCTGGAGGACGGGGTTAGGGAGTCGGGGTGGAGGCAGAGCACGGTAGGAGATGAGGGTGAGGAGGCCAGCAGGGCCAGAACCCAGGGCTCTGCAAAGTGAGCAAGGACAGGACATGTCAGGCAACTGGTGGCCACTGTTGTGGCTCTTTGCCTCAAGTGCGTGCTCTGGCTTGAGGATGTCCTTTCTTTGAGCCCACAGGAGGACGAAGAGGTCCCAGCAGGACATCTTACTGTCGAAATCCGCTCTGTGAGCCGGGATCCTCAGGGGGCCCTGCTGGCGGCCACACTGCCAGCGCGTCAGTGACCAGTGTCCGCTCCCGCACCAGGTAAAAAGCACTCTCAGACGCCTGCTCGTCACTGGTCTCATAGGGCAGTGTAGACGAGGCTGTCCCTGACCAGGTTCTAGGTCATGTTACCCTCGTTGCTAGGCCGAGGCGTAAATGGGAGGAAGCAGCAGTCCAGAGGGAGCTCGGTGGAGGGCGTCACCCAGACAGACGCAGTAGGATGTGGGAGAGCAAGCCTGAAGGCTGCGTTCCACTGGCTCCGACAGCTGGTCTCCCTTCTCTGGGCCTTCTCTTCCTCATTTGTGAGATGGACCTAATCATTTTTTTTTCCTCTTGGGGGTTTTGGGAAGGCCCAAATAAGATTAGGGATAGGAAAAAGTTTGTTTGGCACCAGGGTCCAACAGACAAAACTAGGAGGCCTCTGTCCTAGTCTCGAGCTGCTCTGCTGATCTGATCCCACACTCTAGTGCCCCAGAAGTTCCTGGGAGGTTCTCAGGTCAGCTCCTGAAGCTGTCCCCTCCCCATCCTAGGAGCAGCTCTGGGACAGGCCTCCCCAGCCCGCCATTGGCCACCCAGACGGTCGTGCCCCTGCAGCACTGCAAGATCCCTGAGCTGCCAGTGCAGGCCAGCGTGCTGTTCGAGTTGCAGCTCTTCTTCTGCCAGCTCATAGCCCTCTTCGTTCACTACGTCAACATCTACAAGACAGTGTGGTGGTACCCGCCCTCACATCCACCCTCCCACACTTCCCTGGTGGGTGCCCGCCAGGGCCGGCTGTGTGCGCGTGCATGTGCGTGCATGTGTGAGTACGAGAGAGGGAGGTTTGGTTTCAGTTTAGCACAGCCCACTGAGCTGCACTGTGTACTTGGCCCCGTGCCAGGCAAGGGAGATGTGGAAGAAACAGGAACAAATGATTCCTCAGCACTGTGGTGTGCTGGAAGGACAGGGGTGAACCTGGCACAGACTTTGCTCAAGGAGCGGAGAGTCACGCCCTGCAGGGGAGATGAGCCGGGCGTACCCGTCGAGGGGTGGAAACAGCTCTGCAGATGCAGAGGTACAGAGACGGGCATGGCACAGCAGAACGAGAAGGCTCACACCCACTCTCTCATCCCCAGGGACTGTCCCATTTCCCACCTCGGGGCCTGATCTACTCTAGGTAATTTCCTTGCCTGACTCAGCTGTGAAGGAGGCCCGTGAAGGTCAGAGAACGAGGATAGTGTCTGTGGAAAGGACCGGGCAGGGGGAGGTGGATGTGAGAAAAGCCCACCTGTGGGCGGGGGCCCATGTGACCCCCAGGCCTCTGCCCCCTGACAGAACTTCCACCTGATCGACTTCAACTTGCTGATGGTGACCACCATTGTTCTGGGCCGCCGCTTCATTGGGTCCATCGTGAAGGAGGTGATTGGGTCCTAGAGGCTGGCCAGGGACTTTGGGACTCCCCTTCCCTTGGGGTGCCAAGGAGATACACCCAGCCCTTCAGCCCCGAGGTGTTCTTGTGGGGCTCCCTTCGGACTCGGTTCAAGAACGCTAATCACATCCCATTGGCTCTTGGAGGTTACTGGGCGTCAAGGAGGATTCACCTGCCAGGTTCTGCCCACCTGCTGCGCCACCTGTCCCTGGGTGGGACCGCAGGCCATGCTGGGTGGGATTTGGGTGCAGCCTCTGTGGCCTCCGTCCAAGGCCCCATCCCGTCCTATCTCGCCCTGACCCAGGCTTCTCAGAGGGGGAAGGTCTCCCTCTTTCGCTCCATCCTGCTGTTCCTCACCCGCTTCACCGTTCTCACGGCAACAGGCTGGAGTCTGTGCCGGTCCCTCATCCATCTCTTCAGGACCTACTCCTTCCTGAACCTCCTGTTCCTCTGCTATCCGTGAGTACCCTTCACTCCACCCCTCACACCTGGTATCTGCCCCTGACCTCTGCCCTGGCTGCAGCACCAGGCCTCGTATCTGGAAGACCCCCAGGCAGGCAGGGGCAACATCTTACGCTGTCGGATGACGCTTCCCCTGAGATCAAGATGACTAGCCTTTTGCAGAAGAAACTGAGGCTGTGTAGTTTACAAATTCCCACTGAGGGGAGGTCAGAGGGGACTCAGATCTGTGTGTGTCCCAAAGGAACGGTCCTGAGGGGAAAGCACGGACCCGCCTCCCTCTCTCCGTCTTTCCCCTCTCTGGTTCTTTCCCTTTCTCTGTCTCTTGGTGTCTCTTCGTGTTTACGTGATCTCTTGCTGCCTCCCTGGTTCTGTGCTGACAGGCATCTGCATGTTTGCATGTCTCTGGGTGGGGTTTATGTGTGTGTCTGCATGTGCATGTGTGTACATCTGTCCTGTGTCTGTTTTGCTTGCTCCTTGTATCTCATCAAAACCCACATTGTTGAGGTTGGAGAGTGAGTGTCTGGGAAGAGCCCAGCACTCCCCCGTCTGGCCTAGAGTTGTGGGAGCTTTGGCGAGGTGTCTGATCTGGCTGGTTCTGGGGCAGGCTCTGGCTGCCTGCACGTTAGCAGTCAGTCCCCAGTCCTGGGCCTTCTGGTTCTTGAACTTCCTGGGGCTGGGCCGGCTCTGGTCTGAGGGAGCCTCAGAGCTGGGTACTCCTCTCAGCCTACCCTGCTGCAAGACCAGAAAGACACTGGCATAGGAGCCTGATCACACTTGATTCAGTGACATCTAGGTTTTAATTTCAAGTGACACATGTAGTTTATCAAAGTATTAAATGTTACAGAAGACTTTAAGGTAGAAAATGAAAGTCACATAATCTCAGTCCCTCAGAAATCCATTATCTACAGCAGTTTTTCTGATTCTTTGTGTGTGTGAGCAAGTATATAGATACACTTTAATTTTTTTTTTTTTTTTACTGGGACCAGCAGTTAGCATAATGGCTATGTCGCTGGACTCCCATGTAGCCGACCATGGTTTGAGTCCCGGACCCGGTGGCTTAAACTCATGCCGGGCACGTGTGTGTGCATGCCCAAGATCCCGAGAGGAGAATGGAGGAGAAGGGATTGCGGTGTGGCCATCTTCCCCGGGGGATGATTTCTTGCTTGCTGTCTCTCTGTCTGTCTGGCGAGCGCACGCACCCTATAGCAAAAACCTCTCCCCCCAAAAAATTTGACTTTATTTATTTACTCATTTATTTTATTTTGACCAGAGAGGAACAGAATGAGGGAGAGAGAGTGAGCAAGAGAGAGAAAAAATGAGAAAACAAGCTGCCAGGTCCAGCTCGAACCAGAGTCGGCCATGTGGAAGTCTGACATCTCAAACCCCCACGCCACCTACAGATATACTTGAAAAAAAATTTTTAAGGTTTTTGCATGTGTGCTTGCCAGAGAGAGGCACAGACAGTGAGAGGGAAAATGAGAAATAACCCCCTGGCAGGACAACCATACCACAATCTCTTCTCTATCTATTCTGAGATTTTGGACATGCATGCATATGCACCCAGTATGAGTTTCAAGCCACCAAGTACAGGACTTGAACTGTTTGCAGTCAGCCATGTGGGAATTAAGTGCTTTAACCACTGCACCATCTGCTGGTCCCCTACATATATACTTTCTAAAAAAAATAAAGGGATTATGTTATGCATGAAATGAATACCATTTACTGCATTTTTCATATAGTTATGTAACTCAGATATTTTCCCATGGGAATACACATGGCTCTACCTCTTTTTCATGGCCTCACAGTATTCCATTGCATAATATTTTCACAGTTTGTTTTATTTTTTTCTCTTGGTGGACTTTTGAGTTGTTCTTAGCTTTTTATTATAACAGCGAGGCAGGGAGCCTTTTGCATATCACCTTACACACTTGTTCAGTATTTCTGTACAACCAGTTCCCAGAATAGAATTACTGCACCAAAAGATATGTCCATTTATTTTTTCTAGAATTATTTTATTTAACTTTATTTTTTATTATTATTATTATTATTTTCCAGTTTGATCAGACAGAGAGAGGGAAAGTGAGAAAGCAAGCCACCAGGTCCGGGACTTGAACCATGATTGGCCATGCGGAAGTCCATTGCCTTTAATCACCACACCACCTGCTGGCCCTAACTTTTTTTTTTAATGATGGGGGGGATCAATAGGTGGCATAATAGTTACATTGCTGGACTCTCACATAGTCAACTGTGGTTCAAGTCCTGGACCCAGCGTCTTAAAACTCACAGTGGGCACATGTGCATGCGTGCCCAAGATCCCACCAGGAGAATGGAGGAGAAGGGATTGTGGTGTGGCTATTCCCCCGGGTGGTGATTTCTCACTTTCTGTGTCTGCTCTCTTCTGGCGAGCACATGCACGCTATAGCAAAGATCTCTGAAAAACAGAGAGAAGATGGTAGTAGGTGGTGGGTGTAGAGGAGCGAGAGAGGAAGAAGGAAGCGCTCTTGCTGGGTCTTGCCGTGCTGCAGTCCCCTCCTGACCCGTGGATCCTCACCATCTCGCGTGCCTGCAGTCAGAGTGTTTTCAGGCCAGCCTGAACCAGTGGTCAGTTGCGAGGTTTCTAGCACTGCAGCTTAGCAAGCTGTGGGCCGCACCAGCTCCGCTGGGCCTGTCCATGTCCATATTAACAGATTGTCCTTCCCAAGGGCTGCACTGGCTGAGACTGCCGACACTGGCCGTCACTGGGCACTTAGCGTCACTACCTGCTGAGTCTCTGTCTTCGATATAGACATCATCCTGTGTCCATGTTTTGCCTTATTTTTTATTACTAACTTTTTAAGAATTTTTTAATTTATTATCATCATTATTTAATTTGACTAGAGAAAGAGAGAAAGTGAAAGTAAGTGGGATCAGTAGATGGCATAATGGTTACATCACTGGACTCCCATGTAGTCAGTCATGGTTCGAATCCCAGACCTAGAGGCTTAAAACTCACGCCGGGCATGTATGCGTGCGTGCACAAAATCCCAAGAGGAGAATAGAGGAGAAGGGATTGCTGTGTGGGGGGTGATTTCTCCCTTTCTGTCTTTCTAGCAACTGCACTCATCCTATAACAAAATCTCTCTTAAAAGAAAAAAAATTAGTAAAGGAGAAAGGGAAAGTAGGAAAACAAGCTTCCAGGTCCAGGACTCAAACCGTGGTCGGCCATGTGAGAGTCCAGTGCCTTAACTACCACATCACAGTAATGCCGGCCCCTATGAACTTTTTTTAGAGGTTTTTGTCTTAGGGTGCATACACTCGCCAAAGAGACCAAAACAGTGAAAGGGAGTGAGAGAAATCACGCCTCCCAGGAGGAGGGCCACGCCACAGTCCCTTCTTCTCCTCCATTCTCTTCCCGGGATCCTGGACATGCATGCACACATACATGCCCAGCGTGAGTTTAAAGCCACAAGGTCTGGAATTCAGACCACGTTGTCCTTGTGAGAGTCCAGTGACATAACTGCTACGCCATCTGCTGACTCCTTTTTTTTTTTTAAGAATTATTATTATGAATTATTATTTATTATAATTAAGAATTATTTATTTAATTCCTTTTTTTTACTTTTAACCAGAGACGGACAGAGAAAGGAAAGCGAGAAAGCAAGCCACCACATCCGGGACTTGAACTGCAGTCAGCCACGTGGGAATCCAGTGGCTTTACCACACCACTTGTTGGCCCCTTAAATTTTTTTATTGACACATTTTGGGGACCAGCAGGTGGCATGGTGGTTAAGGCGCTGGACACTTCCACATGGCTGACCAGGGTTCAAGTCCTGAGTCTGGTGGCTTGCTTTCTCACTTCCTCTCTCTCTCACTCTCACCCTCTGTCTCTCTCTGGTCAAATTAAAAAAATAAATGAATAAATAAATAAAATAAGAAATAATTATTTTTAAAAATTTTTTTATTGACACATTTCAAGAACATTTTTTTTTATTTTTAGATTTCTGCTATAGGGCGTGCGTGCTCGCCAGACAGACAGAGACAGAAAGTGAGAAATCACCCCCCCCAGGGGGAATGGCCACACCACAGTCCCTTTTCCTCCATTCTCTTGGTGGGATCTTGGGCATGCACGCACATGCACCCAGCACGAGTTTTAAGCTATTGGGTCCGGGACTCAAACCACGGTTGACTATATGGGAGTCCAGTAATATAACCATTATGCCACATGCTAGTCCCAAGAATATATTGTTCTGATTGCCAGAGGGCACGTGTGTTCACAGAGGAGAGAGCTTGTAGGAGAATGCATCTCCTCGTGGACTGTGGTCACTTGACAGCTCCTCCATTTCCCTATCCTGTTGGGATTCTGGGTGTCTGTGCATGTGCCCACTATATTTTTCAAACGCCAGGGCTAGTATTAAAACCAGGGTTGGCCGTGTGGGATCCGGCTCCCTTAAACGCTAGGCTATGGGGCTGGTCCCCAGTACGAGCATATGGTAAACAATCAAATCCAGTCACGTTAAAAACTCCCAATGAGAAGCCAGAGCTCCCAACCCCACCTTTCAAAATTTTAGCCCCACTAATTGAAGTGATCTCCTTGCTGGCTTTAAGTATTTCTTGACTTCTCTAGTGCCCTTATATCCTTGCTTATTCCTTTAAAAATTAGCGATTAGTTTATAGTTGGGTCATAGGTCCACATTAAACTTCCAAAGGTATAAAAGTACAGGTGAAAACGCCTGCCTTTGACTGCTGCCTCCCAGCCACCCAGCTTCCCTTTCAAGAAGTAACCACCCTTGGTTCTGGTTTCTTGTATATCATGGAAATCAGCCTTCTGTGCATATATAAGAATACCACACGCGCATGTGCACGCACACTGACTCCCTGCAACGGCAGATGAAGGTTTAGCTCACCCTCCTATCCCTGCTGTTCCTAGTATTTGATAGTCACTGCTGTTTTTGAGTTTTCTATTGGTTTTCTTTATCAACAATATAAACATATTTGTATTTTTTATTCCGTCAACCATAGTCAGTGTTTGAACCCTCTTATGTTAGAAATACCAGGACCCTGCGCGTCTACTTCTCCCTGCTCCCTCTTGCTTCCCGGCAGCTGCACTCTTATATTGTCGAGCTTGACATTCACACGCTCCAGTACAACCACGTGGAAGTCTTCCATTCTTCAGCAGAGGCTAAGTCGAAAAATTAAAAGCTAGTCAGTACCCTTGGTATAATTATGTGTACGAAAATATTTGCTTCAGGGTCCAGTAGCATGTGCGGAAAACATTGCTCCTATCGAGTTACTGAGTTGTAATCTTGGACCTCTTAGAAAAAGAAGGTTCCTGTGTCAAGGTCAAATAGTTTATCTTTTCTTACATTCCATCTACTACTTAAAATCACATTTTAGTTTGCTTCATATTTAGATTGTAACTTTCTTATACCGCTTCTTATTTTTCTTGGAGTTTCTAATTGCATTTCTTTTTTCTTGTTGACAAAAGAATGATGGGCCTTCAACATGTCCTCAAGTTTATCCAGCTCTCAGTCATGCTTCCTGTTGCCTGGAGTCCATTTCCCCCCAAAGACATCCCTCCTGGAGCCCTTCATCCCCCTGCTCCAGTCTGGAGTGGTTGCCCTTTAGGCCTGCTGTGCAGCTCTCAGCCTGGGACTTCCCTTCGCTGCCCTCCTGGGTTGGATCCACTGTTTCCTGGATCCCATGTCTTCCTCTTTCTTGGTTTTCTCCCTTAATTTGCTGGAGTGCATTATCAGGTAATTTTTTTAACAATGGGTATGTGGGAGGTGTGTACATTCTGAATCTTTGCATGTCTAAAAGTGCCTTTGTTCTGCCCTTATGCTTGATTGATGGTTTGTCTGAGTATAGATTCCTAAGTTTACACTCATTTTCTCTTAGAATTTGGAAGAGACTACCCTGACGTCTCTAGATTCCAGTGTTGTTAATGAGAAGTCCCAGCTTGATTCCAATTCCTTTATGAATGGCTTGTATTTTCCTGAAAGCTTTTAGGAAAATTCTATCTTCTGATGATTTGAAATTTCACAAGAAAACATCTGGTGTGAAACTTCTGTTATTCATCTCAGCAGTATTCTAGGACTTTTTTTAAATCCTGGAGATTTGGGTACTTACTCAGCTCAGGGAATTTTTCTTCTATTATTTGTTTAATACTATCTTCCCCTTTTCTGTCCTCTCAGGTATTGACTCATCAGATGACTCATAGATCAGTCCTCTGTTCCTCTTATATTTTCTCTCATGTTTTCCATTTCTCTCTCCCTCATTCCTTCTCACCTTCTTTCTCTCTCTCTCTCTCTCTTTTTTTTTTTTTGTCTCTCTTTGCCTTGTCTTCAGAGAGATTGCCTTAACTTTATCTTCTAACTTTTTTCCTGAGTTTTTTCAGTAATCATATTTTTTGTCTCTGAGACCTTTTACTTTTTATTTTTTGGATCTCGTCTCATAGCATCCTGTTCTTGTTTGAGAAATCTCTTATGTTTTTATCTGTCCACTGGGCTTAAATTTTTTGTTGTATGCTGCTAGTTTTTAGAGTACAATTAGTGTCTTTGGTTGTCTGTCTGTATTTAGGAACGAAGGACTGAGTAGCAGGAATCCTTTTTTCTCCGTTTATCTGGGCAGGAGGTTTGCCTGGGGGTTCTCAGTACATGGGCAGGGTTGCTTTAAGATAGCAGGTGAAGTGTTAGTAGTATGTGGGTCCCCAAAGGCCAGAAAGGGGTAGGGGTTTACCCTAAGACCCCTCTATTGGAGACCACGGTTCACTTCCGACAGTTTCTTTAAGGAGGAGTCCTCCCGGGTGGCTTCTGTGAGGTCAGGGAAGGAAGAGGCTGACTTACAAATGAGCACAGATCTTCCTTTAACCTCCTCTGTGGCCCTGCTTCTCACTTCAGCTCTCTATTAAATGAGTCCGTTGCACTGCGGCGTCTCTCTCAGGTCGCTCTGGGGAGATAAGCTTCAGCCCCGTGCAGTCCTCTTGTGGCAGTTTGCACCTGTGGCCTCCAGGGTGCTCCCACTGGCACTGTGGTTACCACTGACACAGGCTGGTCTGGACCGAGATGTGCCCTGACAGCAAAACACACGCCGGAGTCAGACTCCGCGCGGAAAGGAAACCGCAGCACTCGGTAAATGTTCTCTGTATGTCGAGACAGCACCGTGCCTGCGTTGGGCCAGGGAACATAGAACAGACACCATAAAACAGACACCATCTCTAATTGTGGCTACTGACAGACTCTGAGTCACGTGTGCGACTCGTCTTTCTGTGGAAGAGCTCTGTGTGAGATGGCCTCCTCCTCACCTGTCAGCGTGCCACCTGCTTTCGAAGTCCACGGTCACTTGTGTACTAATGACCCCCTCCCTCCTTTTTTTGTTTTTGTTTATACAGGTTTACCTTCTACTTTTCTATCTCAGATACAGGGTGGAGAGGGTGGGAGGGGAAGCTGTTCAGGCTGGTCACACGCTCGCTGTCACCAGACAGTTGAGTCCATCAGAGGACCTGTCTCCAGTCCTTCTCAGAGACAAGCCCAGGGAGACTCTTCCCCTGTGTCTGAGTCTCTCGGATGCTCCAGGGGGAGGTCCTCCCACAAGGGGTCCTGAAGGTGTTTTGGAAATTCCACTTCGGTTTCCCCAGAATCACTGGCTCTTTCTTTTCTAAATGGAATTGTGTTGGTCTTCTTTGGGCCGGGCATGATGCTGGGGGTAGTCGCAAGGACTGAGAGTCTGAAACCCTGGTATGACGCCCAGCCGGAAGTGGAAGATCAACACGAGGTGTGAGCGCAGGGCCAGGTGAGGTGGCCGGAGCTCCTGGAGGTCCGATCACTGCCTGAGTCACAGGACTAGTAAGTGGCAGAGCTGAGGTGTCACCCAGGCCTGTCCGACGCCAAAGCCTGTGCTCTCGATGCACTGGTGCTAAATCATCTTACTTAACCTCACCTCAGGAAGGGTGTAGCATCCCCACTTCATGGAGGCTCAGTTACCTGCCCAGGGGCACTCAGCCACCACTCCTTAGGGCCCCAGAAGAAGGAAAAGAAAGCATAACCGTTGGTAAGACATGCAGCCTTGCTGTTGGCCCCAGCTCCTCAGACAGCCCAGGAGCCCTTCTGGAGACCTGGGACAGATATGCCCCGAGCTGAAAAAAGAGAAACTTAAAAACCATGTACTCGTCCAGGCAGTGGTCTGTCTGGGGTTCTTCTCACGTGGTACAGCACACAGTCAGACCCCGGCCAGCTCCCGCCCTGCCCTGAGGCGGCTGCTCGGGAAGGTCTGCACCGGGCGTGCTTGGCCCTTCACAGGCGCGCAGTAGATCCTTGTCCCCGCCTGCGTGGGTGCACCGCGACTCACACCTCCGACCGATCACTCAGCGGGACCTGCTGAGTGTCTGTCTTGGTTGTTGATACCGGACAGTTGTGGACCTGAGCCCTAGCTCTGTTACCTCCTTACTGATGGTGTGACCTTTGGGCATGTACCTCACCCCCACGCTGCAGCTTCCTCGCAGGCAAGGGGACAAGACAGCACCCAGCACTAGCGTTCTCACGCAAAAGAAGGGTGCGTGTGCAGCATTTAGCACGCGCCTGAGACCCAGGCTGCTGCGGTGATGGCGTCACCGTCACTGGATGTGACGCGAGGACGGGCCCGGTCTGGCTTCCTGTCGCACCCCCCACTCCCCCTTGCTCAGCATTCCCACTGCCTCCTCGACGCTCGGCACGCTCGTGCTCCGACATTCACTGTCCCCTGGGCAGGATGGTGGACGGGAGGAGGGGCAGACTCTTCCTCCGAGCAGGCAGGAGCGCTGAGGCCCTGGGAGGAAGGAGATGCCCCTCCGTGCCTGAGGGGGATGCTGGCCCGGCAGGCCCGCTCTCACCACCGTCTCCCAGCAGGTTTGGGATGTACATTCCGTTCCTGCAGTTGAACTGTGATCTGCGCAAGACAAACCTCTTCAGCCACGTGGCCTCCTTGGGCCCCCGGGAGGCAGTTGGCGGCCTGGCGAGGAGCCGGGGCTACCTGCTGACGCTGCGGGAGACATGGAAGCAGCACACGCGGCAGCTCTACGGCCCGGACGCCATGCCCACCCATGCCTGCTGCCTGTCACCCAGCCTCATCCGCAGCGAGGTGGAGTTCCTCAAGATGGACTTCAACTGGCGCATGAAGGAAGTGCTCGTCAGCTCCATGCTGAGCGCCTACTACGTGGCCTTCGTGCCCGTCTGGTTTGTGAAGGTGCGTAGCTCAGTCTGCTGCCGCCTGCCCACGCGAGCCCGCCCGTTGGCATAACTACCTGCTGTTGTGGGCTTCCCCTCCGTTCTCTGGAGAGCTGGGTCACTACTGTCTGTCTCCGATTCAGAGTACAGAACGAGGCTCACCGAACGGATGTGCCCTGCCCAGGGTCACCCAGCCAGTGAGGCCATATTGATCCCAACACTGGACGGCAGAGCACTGGCTGTATGTCAGTGGCTGTTGTCACGTGGGCTGTCACACTGTCCTGCTCTAAGTGGAGGAGCCAGGATTCGTCCAGCTCTGCTGGCCCCAGAGCCTGTGCGCACTCTTGCTTGTACGTCCTGGGAGGAGGCCCTCAGCTGTGGTGGGCTGCCCGGAGCCATGTCAGGCCGACCTGGTGTGTGTGGACACCTAGGACAGGCTCGGTGCTCCTGTCTGTGTTCCAGTCCACACCTCACAGGGACGCTCCTCGCAGCTTGCCCACAGTCACACACAGTAAATAAGTGGTAGAGCCTAGTTATGGGTTTTTTTTGTTTTTATTTAAATTTTCTGTTTTTTTAGTTTGTTGTAGGAATGTGTGCTTACCAGAGAGAGAGAGAGAGAGAGAGAGAGAGAAGCACAGAGAAATCCCTCCCTCCCCCAGGGAGCATGATCTTGCTAGTCCCTTCTTCACTCTCCTCTTGGGATTTTTTTTTTTTTTGGAGAGGTTTTTCACTATAGGGCGCGTGCGCTCGCCAGACAGACAGAGAGAGACATAGAGATAGAAAGCGAGAAATCACTCCCCAGGGGGGATGGCCACGCCGCAATCCCTTCTCCTCCATTCTCCTCTCGGGATCTTGGGCACGCACGCACACGCACCCAGCGTGAGTTTTAAGCCACCGGGTCCAGGACGTGAACCGCGGTCGACTACGTGGGAGTCCAGCGACATAGCCATTACGCTAACTGCTGGTTCCCATCCTCTTGGGATTTTGAGCACATATGCATATGAGCCTAGGGTGTTTTTCAAGCCACTGTGTCCAGGACTTGAACTGTGCAGTTGGCCATGTAGGATCCAGTACCTTAACCACCACATCACCAGCTGGCCCCAGGGCCAAGACCCAGAGCATGTTCTCTGGTTCAGGGTCAGGGGCAATGAAAGCAGTTTTCCTTTGTGGGAAGCTGACTAGTGCGCAGAGGGCCTAAGCCTTTTGTTAGGTGTTTGGTTTCAGCGTATCCTGAGGCCTCCCCAGGACTGTCCCAACTACAGGCGGGCAGAATTGGAGGGTGAGGGCTGGGTGTCCCCAGGGGACACCCAGCCCTCACCCACCCTGCTCCCCCAGAGCACGCAGTACTACGACCGGCGCTGGTCCTGCGAGCTCTTCCTGCTGGTGTCCGTCAGCACCTGCGTGGTCCTCATGCAGCACCTGCTTCCGGCCAGCTACTGTGACCTGCTGCACAAGGCGGCCGCCCACCTGGGCTGCTGGCAGAAGGTGGACCCGGCACTGTGCTCCAACGTGCTGCAGCACCCGTGAGTGCCCCGCCCCCCGGCCACTGCCCCACGGCCCGCTGGCGCGTCCATTCATCAGCAGAGCTTATCGAGCTGTTCTGTATATTAGGCCTTGGGTCCAGAGTAGGGTCTGGCGAGGCCAAGACAGACACGCGCCCTGTTCCAGGCTGGGAGGGACAGGTGGGAAACGAACGGCCTGGTGACCTCCTCGCTCACTGACGCGTCCCTCCTCATGATTGGCTCGGGAGCACGTTCACGTGCTGCCTCACGCCCCGCCTTCCACTCACCCACTCAGGCAGCAGGTCGCCTTGCAGTCGCTTGTTTGCAGTAGGGTGTGTGCGCTCACTGGAGAGCCGGGGAGGGAGGCGGGGCAGAGTGAGGTGCACCCTCCAGGGGCATGGCCATACCACGGTCCTTTCTCCTCTCAGGATTTGGGGCATGCGCGTGCACACACACACACACACACACACACACACACCTGGCGTGTTTTTCAAGCTGCTTGGTCTGAGAATCAAACCATGCATGGCCATGTGGAATATGGCAAAATTAACCACCGTGTCACCGCCGGGCCTCACCTGCTCTTTCAGCAGATGTTTCTGTCTACTTAGTCCGTACAAATCCCGGTACTTCGTATCAGGCAAAGGAGCTCGGACTTTGATGTGTAAACCTATGGGAGCCATAGAGGATTTTGAGCAATGGAGAGATCCATTCGAAGGTGTGCTTTAGAAAGATCAGTCTTGGGACCAGCAGGTGGTATGGTTAAAGGCCCTGGACTCCCACATGACCCACCGCAGTTTGAGTCCTGGACCTGGCTGCTTGCTTTCTCACTCCCCCCACCTCTCTGTCCCTCTCTGGTCAAAATAAAATAAATATATAAATAGAAAATAAAATAATTGTTTTAAAAAAAAGAAACAGTCTAGTAACAGGATATGGCACTGTGCTTGGTGTGGAAGGAGGGCACAGATGGAAAAAAGATAGATTTTCGACAAGTTCACAGACTGGCGAGGTGAAGGGTGAGTATGGGGAAGGAGGCCTGCAGGGTGACACTGCACCAGAGCAGAGGCGGAGGTGACCTCACTTAGCAGCCTCCTCTCAGCCAGGGCCCTCATGGGAGCCTAGTATTTTTTTTCCTCTTTCTTTCTTTTTTTTAAAGAATTATTTAATTTTATTTATTCATTCATTTATTTTATTTTGACCAGTGAGAGAGAGAGTGAGAGTGAGAGAGTGGGAAAACAAGCCACGAGTTCTGGGACTCAAACTGTGGTCGGCCATTTGGGAGTGTCCGGCACCTTAACCACCACACCACCTGCTGGTCCTTCTTTTTCTCTCTTTTAAATGTTTATTTTAGAGAGCATGTTCTTACTGGGTTGAGAGAAGGAGAGGAGGAGAAAGCACCAGGAGAGATGCCCATGCCACAGTCCCTTCTCCTTCGTTTTCCTCTCAGGATTTTGGGCACACACGGTGTGATTTTTCTTTTCTTTTTTAAAGTTTTAAAAAATAATTATTTAATTCCATTTGTTGTTGTTATTTTTTAATTTGACCAGACAGAGAGAGAGAGAGAAAGGGAAAGCAGGAAAGCAAGCCCCCAGGTCTGGGACTCGAACCGCAGTCAGGTCAGCCATGTGGTTCCAGCGCTCTCAACCACCTCACTACCTGCCAGCCCCATCATACGGCATGATTTTTCAAGCCGCAAGGTCTGGCGTTTGCACCTTGCTGTTGGACATGTGGGCACCAGCACCTTAGCCTCACACCGCTTGCTGGCCCAGTGCCTAGTATTTCTACAGTCTTCTATCAAAATACTAATTCTCCTGCCTGCATTCGCCATTAGACTGGAAGTCCCTCAAGGCTGAGACATCTAATGAGTCACATCTGAGTCTTGGGCCCAGGACAAGGTCTAGCGGAGAGGAGCCCCTAGGACAGGTTTGCAGAGGTAGGCCCACCAAGGAGCAGAGCCACAGGCCAGCAGGTGGCATGATGGTTAAGGTACTGGATCCCACATGGTCAACTCCATAGTTCACATCCTGAACCCAGTATCTTAACCGTGCTGGTTGTGCATGCCCAAAGCCCTGGGAGGAGAATGGAAGAGAAGGGACTGTGGCATGGCCTTCTGCCCAGGCTAATTTATTTCTCTATTTCCATTGAGCCCATGCGATCTGTGGCAAAAATCTTAAAAAAGAAAAAAAGCTGAGCCTCAGAGGGAGGCGGCAGGAGCCAAGGCTCCTGGTGTTGGCCCTCTGTGCCAGGTGGGGTCCCTTTCAGGTTCTATCCAGCTGGTTCAGAAGAGGAACTGGGCATTGCCGAATGGGTGAGAAGAGGATGGGCCTAGCCTCAGGCTCCGAGGGGAGGGAGAGAAGGCCAGGACGTGGCTGAGCATGATCGGCCTGTGGGGTCCAGCTCCCCGACATGGCTTCCAGCTGACGGACAGTCTTACCAGCCTGTGGTGCCCCACCGCTTATGTGTCCCAGCTCATGCTCTGTCCTAGCCAGCGCAGCCTGGGGCCCAAGTGCTTCATTTCCTTCTGCTTCCCTCACCTGCCCTTCCCTCCTTTCCTTTCCCTGGAAGCCAGAGTGTCTGTGGCGGGGGAGGAGCACCTGCATTGGGGCATGGTGGTTGCCATCCCGTCCCCATTTCTCCACCTGTTGGGACTTTGGCCACGCATGCCACACACCCGGTGTCTTTCAGGCCTTACCATGCATGGCCATGTGGAATATGGCAAAATTAACCACCGTGTCACCGCCGGGCCTCACCTGCTCTTTCAGCAGATGTTTCTGTCTACTTAGTCCGTACAAATCCCTGTACTTCGTATCAGGCTAAGGAGCTCGGACTTTGATGTGTAAACCTATGGGAGCCATAGAGGATTTTGAGCAATGGAGAGATCCATTCGAAGGTGTGCTTTAGAAAGATCAGTCTTGGGACCAGCAGGTGGTATGGTTAAAGGCCCTGGACTCCCACATGACCCACCGCAGTTTGAGTCCTGGACCTGGCTGCTTGCTTTCTCACTCCCCCCACCTCTCTGTCCCTCTCTGGTCAAAATAAAATAAATATATAAATAGAAAATAAAATAATTGTTTTAAAAAAAAGAAACAGTCTAGTAACAGGATATGGCACTGTGCTTGGTGTGGAAGGAGGGCACAGATGGAAAAAAGATAGATTTTCGACAAGTTCACAGACTGGCGAGGTGAAGGGTGAGTATGGGGAAGGAGGCCTGCAGGGTGACACTGCACCAGAGCAGAGGCGGAGGTGACCTCACTCAGCAGCCTCCTCTCAGCCAGGGCCCTCATGGGAGCCTAGTATTTTTTTTCCTCTTTCTTTCTTTTTTTTAAAGAATTATTTAATTTTATTTATTCATTCATTTATTTTATTTTGACCAGTGAGAGAGAGAGTGAGAGTGAGAGAGTGGGAAAACAAGCCACCAGGTCTGGGACTCAAACTGTGGTCGGCCATTTGGGAGTGTCCGGCACCTTAACCACCACACCACCTGCTGGTCCTTCTTTTTCTCTCTTTTAAATGTTTATTTTAGAGAGCATGTTCTTACTGGGTTGAGAGAAGGAGAGGAGGAGAAAGCACCAGGAGAGATGCCCATGCCACAGTCCCTTCTCCTTCGTTTTCCTCTCAGGATTTTGGGCACACACGGTGTGATTTTTCTTTTCTTTTTTAAAGTTTTAAAAAATAATTATTTAATTCCATTTGTTGTTGTTATTTTTTAATTTGACCAGACAGAGAGAGAGAGAGAAAGGGAAAGCAGGAAAGCAAGCCCCCAGGTCTGGGACTCGAACCGCAGTCAGGTCAGCCATGTGGTTCCAGCGCTCTCAACCACCTCACTACCTGCCAGCCCCATCATACGGCATGATTTTTCAAGCCGCAAGGTCTGGCGTTTGCACCTTGCTGTTGGACATGTGGGCACCAGCACCTTAGCCTCACACCGCTTGCTGGCCCAGTGCCTAGTATTTCTACAGTCTTCTATCAAAATACTAATTCTCCTGCCTGCATTCGCCATTAGACTGGAAGTCCCTCAAGGCTGAGACATCTAATGAGTCACATCTGAGTCTTGGGCCCAGGACAAGGTCTAGCGGAGAGGAGCCCCTAGGACAGGTTTGCAGAGGTAGGCCCACCAAGGAGCAGAGCCACAGGCCAGCAGGTGGCATGATGGTTAAGGTACTGGATCCCACATGGTCAACTCCATAGTTCACATCCTGAACCCAGTATCTTAACCGTGCTGGTTGTGCGGGCGTGCATGCCCAAAGCCCTGCGAGGAGAATGGAAGAGAAGGGACTGTGATGCCCAAAGCCCTGGGAGGAGAATGGAAGAGAAGGGACTGTGGCATGGCCTTCTGCCCAGGCTAATTTATTTCTCTATTTCCATTGAGCCCATGCGATCTGTGGCAAAAATCTTAAAAAAGAAAAAAAGCTGAGCCTCAGAGGGAGGCGGCAGGAGCCAAGGCTCCTGGTGTTGGCCCTCTGTGCCAGGTGGGGTCCCTTTCAGGTTCTATCCAGCTGGTTCAGAAGAGGAACTGGGCATTGCCGAATGGGTGAGAAGAGGATGGGCCTAGCCTCAGGCTCCGAGGGGAGGGAGAGAAGGCCAGGACGTGGCTGAGCATGATCGGCCTGTGGGGTCCAGCTCCCCGACATGGCTTCCAGCTGACGGACAGTCTTACCAGCCTGTGGTGCCCCACCGCTTATGTGTCCCAGCTCATGCTCTGTCCTAGCCAGCGCAGCCTGGGGCCCAAGTGCTTCATTTCCTTCTGCTTCCCTCACCTGCCCTTCCCTCCTTTCCTTTCCCTGGAAGCCAGAGTGTCTGTGGCGGGGGAGGAGCACCTGCATTGGGGCATGGTGGTTGCCATCCCGTCCCCATTTCTCCACCTGTTGGGACTTTGGCCACGCATGCCACACACCCGGTGTCTTTCAGGCCTTCAGTACTGGGATTCAGACTGTGGTTGACTGTGTAGGATCCCGCTCCCATAACCACTAGGCCCCGGGACCACCCCTACTTCAGCTACCCTTTCTGTTCTTTCCCTTCTTCCTTCAGGAACACGTTTCTGACTGCAGAGCGGTTCCCCCTTTAGGGCCTCAGGGTGGGCGTGACCGTTGCCCTTCACGCCTCCTGTTGCTTTGCTTAGTTCCTACCATTGCAGAGCAAAAGCTCCTAGAGGCCAGGCCCTTACCCATCGGGCACGTGGCTGTCCCTGCTTCTGGCAGGATGCCTGCTTATCACAGGCATAGTATGAATTTTTTAGGATTTTTTTTGTTTGTTTTTCTTAAGGTTTTTCCCATTGTTTGTATGTGTTTGCCAGAGAGAGACAGAGACAGACGGAAAGTGAGAAATCACCCCTGAGTGGGTTGAAGATGCCTCAATCCCTTCTTCTTCAGTCTCCTCTTGGGATTTGGGACATGCACTTACGTGCACCCAGTGTAATTTTCAAAACTTGAACCGTGGTCAGCCATGTGGGAGTCTAGCACCTTAACCACAACACCTGCTGGCCCCAGTCTTTACTTATTTACTTAAAATGTTCCCAAGGCGTTCCATGAGAGAAGAGGGCGCTCTCAGTAGCCCACGCTGGTGTGTCAGGGAGGTGACGGGTAGGGAAAATGGAGCATGGCGGTGGGGCCGGGAAGGTCAGCAGAGGCTGGATCGGGGCCCCGCGTCGCAGGCTCATTGATTACGTATTTATTTTTGGAGAGGTTTTTGCTATAGGACCTGTGCGCTCACCAGAAAAGAGAGACAGCAAGAAATCACTCCCCAGGGAGGATGGCCACGCTGCAATCCCTTCTCCATTTTCTTTTAGGGATCTTGGGCACGCATGCACACGCACCTGGGGTGAGTTTAAGCCACCAGATCAGGGACTCAAACTGTGATCAACTACATGGGAGTCCAGTAACAAAGCCATTCCATCTGCTGGTCCCAAAACAAGATTTTTAAACATTTTTTTATTCATTATCATTTATTTTATTTTATTTTATTTTATTTGGTCAGCCACGTGGGAGTCCAGCCGTCTCAACCACCATGCCACCTGCTGGCCCTGATCTTTTTTTTTTTTTTAATTTGCTAAAGGACATGTACACTCACCAGTGAGAGAAAGAGAAAGAGAGGGAAAGTGAGAAAGCAAGCCACCAGGCCCAGGACTCACACTGTGGCCAGCTGTGGGAGTCAGTGAGTGCCTTAACCAGCACTTTACCTGCGGCTCCCATGGTCATCATTTCTTAAATGAATGAGTCAACAAGGGAGGAGATAAAGATTGAGGAGGGTCTGCTTACAGGGGTGGTTCTCAGTCTTTCGGCCCTCGACCCTTGGGAGTCTCAGCCCTTAGAACACTCAGGCCCCGCCATCCCGCTCACGTGCTCCCTGGGTTCTCTCTGGGCCAGGCCTTGTGGTGTGCTCTGAGGGCGTGGGGCTGAATCGGACAGCGTCTTCTCCTTGAGGGCTCCTAGCCGGGAGGGAGCTCCAGAGGGGAGACCGTGAGTGACAAGCACTGGGGTGTGGACCGGAGGGAGAGTTCAGGGGCACTTTAAGGGACTGAACTCTGCCCTTCGAGAAGGCCTCCTGGAGTAGCCTGGGCTTTGAAGGGTACAGCATCAGGAATAGTCCCGTGGAAAGGAGTGGCTTGCGCACAGACGGAGCAGATGCTGCGTTGAGGGGTGCAGAGGCCCCCCACACGCTCAGGCCCTTTATCCCCAGGGCCCCGGGAAGCCTTCAGGGGGTTTCAGGCGGAGGGAAGTCAGCCTCGTCGATCATACACACCACTCGCACCTCTGGGGTGGGCTGGTTGGAGGCCGAAGTGAGACCGGATGAATCGGGCGCACTCGGAGAAGAGACTTCTCGGCGACCCCTCAGTAGCCGTTGGCAGCGCCAGACCTCTGGCTCGCGGCACATGACCTTCCCCTGGTTCTCACGCTGCTTTACAGAGGAGGCCATGAAAACCCAGGCAGGAAAGTCACTCGGCCCGAGGGGCAGGAAGGGGGGCCTGCGGTCACCATGCATGGGCGCTGGGCTAAGGGCGCTCTCGGGCTGTACCTGCAGGTGGACGGAAGAGTGCATGTGGCCGCAGGGCGTGCTGGTGAAGCACAGCAAGAACGTGTACAAAGCCGTGGGCCACTACAACGTGGCCATCCCCTCTGACGGCTCCCACTTCCGCTTCCACGTGAGTCCCGGCCCCTGGGAGGGAGGTGGGGCCTGCCCTCGAGAGTGGGTCACCAGGGCAGGAGGGAGGTGTCTTAGCAAGAGAAGGCTGTCTTCGGTATTTCCCGAGCCCGAAGGAAGACCGTGCACACCTGAGCTCCGGGACAGCCACGCAGAGGAGTCAGGGCTGCAGCTCCCTCTCCGCGGAGCTCTCAGAGCTGGAGGACGCCGTGAGAGAAGGGGCTGTGGTGAGAACAGTGCCCACCGTCAGGCCTCGCTGGCCAGGTTCTGTGTGCGGCACTGCTCACACACGCTCCCCTCAGCCCCAGAGCTGTGCGTGAGAGGAATGCGTTTAACTGGCTCCAGGACACCTTCCTCGGAAGGGTGGTGACAGCTCACGGCAGCACTAGGGAGGCGGCTGCTCCACATCGCCCGGGCTAGCGGCCCCCTCGCACTTCACTATCAGAAGTCGTTTTCCCAGCATGCGGCGCCTCATGGCACTGCTGTTTGAGGGATTGGAACCCCCTTCACTTCCTGCTCACCGCAACTGCAGCTCCTAGGGAACCCCCTGGGAACCTGGCACTCTAGGGAACACAGGTTGCGAATCACTGATCGCAGCTGTCCAGCCAGGGAAGGGCTAGGCCCAGAGTCTTGCAACTTGTCAGATGCAAGCTGAGCTTGGCCTCCTGCCGTTCCAGACTCCATTTGCTGCCCTTCTCCCATCTTGGAAGCAGCTCTTGAAATTTGAGTCCCTTAGCCTCTGCAGAACTAAGGTCCCCAACAGTGAGCTTTTTTGTTTTTTTTTTTGAGTCCTTGCATTCCTCCTTGCTTTGAAGCACCAGGTAAGAGTGAGGTGTCTGAAGCTTCTAGCCTGGCCAGAGATGATGTGACGGAGGAGCTCACACTGCAGCCACCGACCTCCCACTCCTGCATCATACGAGTCGCTCTTTTTTTTTTTTTTTTAAGGATTGTTTATTTATTTAATTCCATTTGTTATTGTTATTATTTAATTTGACCAAATAGAAAGAGAATAAGGGAAAG
>NW_006160087.1:2860625-2862485 GCF_000334495.1 Tupaia belangeri chinensis | reverse complement strand
TTGTGGGGAACCCAGCCCCTTTATCTACCACCCCCCCTGCCAGCCCCAAGATTCTCTTTTTTTTTTTTAAGAGGTTTTTGCTATAGGGCACGTGTGTTTGCCAGAAAGACAGAGACAGACAGAGAGAAAGCGAGAATCACCCCCAAGGGGGGATGGCCACACCGCAATCCCTTCTCCATTCTCCTCTCCCTGGGTACGCACGCACTTGCCTGGCGTGATATTAATCCACCAGGTCCAGGACTCAAACCATGGTCAACAACGTGGGAGTCCAGCGATATAGCCATTACCCTAACTGTTGGCCCCTCTCTTTTTTTTTTTTTTTAAGAACCATGGTTTGAGTCCCGGATCTGGTGGCTTGCTTTCTCACTTTTTCTCTCTCTGTCTCTGTCTCTGTCTGGTCAAATTAAAATAAATGAATGAATAAATAAAATTAAATAATTATTTTAAAGAGAAATTGTTTTAACTTTATTACTATTTTCAAATTTGAGAGAAACAGAGAAAGACGGAAAGTGAGAAAGGAAGCCACTAGGTTTGGGACCTGAACCGTGGCAGGCCACGTGGGAGTCCAGCACCTTTAACTACCACACCACCTGCCGGCCCCAGGAGTCTAATGTGTCTCGGTCAAACCCGGGAGGGTGTACCCAGAAGGATGACATAGGGAAGGTGTTGATTTTAGACCAGGGAAGGAGGCGGTGAGAGCAAGACGACTCTCCCGCAAGGGCTTCCCCGAGTGGCAGTTGGACGGCGCAGGTGGGAAGGAGCACCACAAGCACAGGCAGACGAGGTGGCCGGGAGCATGCCAGCCCTGCAGTCTTCCTCATCCGGGCCTGCATGGGGCCCCAGGCAGAACCCCTGTCCGGAAGGCCGGTCGCTGGAGCAGGCCCCGTCCATGCCCGCCTTCCCGGGCAGTTCTTTTTCAGCAAACCCCTGCGGATCCTCAACACCCTGCTGCTGCTGGAGGGCGTGGTCATCGTCTACCAGCTGTACTCCTTGATGTCCTCCGAGAAGTGGCACCAGACCATCTCCCTGGCCCTCATCCTCTTCAGCAACTACTACGCCTTCTTCAAGCTGCTGCGCGACCGCCTGGTGCTGGGCAAGGCCTTCTCCTACTCCGCCAGCCCCCAGAGAGGCCTGGACCACCGGTTCTGAGCCCAGGGCACCCCAGGGACAGCGGCCAGGCTTCAGCCGGGGACTGCCTGGCAAGGAGCTGTTGGGGAGGGGCGGGAGGGGGAAAAGTCAGACAAAAACCACCAGAGCTTTGTATTTTTGTTACATACTGTTTTTCTTTGATAACTGATGTGATAAATGAGGAAAAAAGTCCTATTTTTATACTCCCAGCACGTCTGTGTCCTGTGGGTTTTTTCCCCTCTTGCCCGACAGGCAGAGCCGCAGGGTGGGGTTCTGTCTGGGTTCTGCCTTTGCCGGTCGAGAGGGCCGAGGAGGCAGCAGAGGTCCTGGCAGCGGCGATGGCCGTGGCCACCTGCACTCTCCAAGGACCGAGCGCCGCTCTGTGGGCCTTCCAGGCTAACACCCGACAGTCCAGGGGCAGGAGGTCACTCCCGCAGGTGAGGAGCAGGAGTCAGGGCCATTGTGGCTGGCCCACAACACACTGGCAGAGCAGGGCGTGGAAAACCTCACGGTGACGCTGCTGTCCTGGCAGAATGCAGCGTCTGTTCTCAGCAGTCAGACCTTGCTGTGTGCCCCTAGATGGTGAGGATGCCCCTGCACAGAGGGGTGGTGTGACGATGTGAAGTACGGAGTAGCGCGGGAGAGCGTGCCCCTCTGGGCTGCGGGGGGGTGGTCTAAGCTGTAGTAGCCACTCCCAGTGTGGACGAGGGGGGAAAAGGCTTCCATGGGGGG
>NW_006160087.1:2857582-2859813 GCF_000334495.1 Tupaia belangeri chinensis | reverse complement strand
AGGGCAGGTGGAGCCTGGCGTGGGAGCCGGGAAGGTCAGCAGAGGCTGGATCGGGGCCCCGCGTCGCAGGCTCATGAGGGTGTGTGAGCAGGGACAAGGGCTAGAATGGAGCCTGCGGCTGGGTGGCTTGGCTCCTGAGGGCAAGGACAGGGCCCTCTGTCAGGCCAGATGGCCACTGCCAGTCTTACCGCTCAGCCCATGTTCCTGGAGCTGCCTTGGCCACTGTGTACAGGGGTTCACGGTGGTGTGTGCAAGACACAACTTGGCACATGGATTTGGTGCCTCTGTCAGGGGAGGCACTTCTCTGGACACCAGGACAGTTACAGGTGTGAGGAGGACAGCCCCTTCCATAGCCAGGGAGGGGTGGGCACGCCTCGTGAGCTTACTGGGGTGTGGCTGTCTAAGGCACCCTGGGCAGATACCCAGACTGGAAAGACCTGCTCCTCCTAAGAGGAATTGGGTCTTGAAAGTGAATTCACTGCAGAGGGGGGGAGTATTGCATTCCAAGCCCACAGGACAGCATATGCAAGGGTATGTGAGGGTACTGAAGATTTTGGGGAAATGGTTCCCCAAATGGGGGGGGAGGGGCTGGCAGATCACCTGTTGAGGCCCAAGAAGCTGGCAAGGACCAGCCTGTGTGCAAGATGGAGTTGGCTGGGCATAGCCCACGGGCCGCAGTTGGAGGTGGCTCAGCAGAGGAGCCACACTGTAAGGTCCCTGCTCCTGAGCACACGGTGAGTGGGGAGGATAGGCCGGAAGATGGGAATGGAGGGTCGCCCCGAGCAGCCTTAAAGCGAGAGTGGGAAGAGAGAATACATTTCCTAGCCTTCAGTTTCTTCTGAGTTGTTTCCCCATTTTTCTTCTTTTTTGTTTGTTAGATGGTGTGCACACTTGCTAGAGAGAGGGAGAGGGAGAAAGCGCCCCCTGGCGGGGTACAGTGATAGTGAGAAAGCGCCCCCTGGTGGGGTACGTGATAGAGTGAGAAAGCACCCCCGTGATAGAGGGAGAAAGCGCCCCCTGGTGAGGTATGTGATTGAGGGAGAAAGCACCCCCCGTGGGGTCTGATAGGAGAGGGAGAAAGCGCCCCCTGGTGGGGTACGTGATAGAGTGAGAGAGCGCCCCCTGGTGGGGTATGTGATAGGAGAGTGAGAAAGTGCCCCCTGGTGGAGTACGTGATAGGAGGGTGAGAAAGCACACACACCCCGGGGGATGGCACATCACAATCCCTTCTCCATCCTGGCAGGACTTTGGGCATGCATGCACACGTGCTTTGGCATGATTTTCAAGCCGTGGGGTCAGGACTGAACAGTGGTGAGCCTAGCAGGATCTGCTCCCCTAACCAGCAGGCTACCGGGCTGGCCCTTGGGTTGTTTCTCTTACTGGGCCCACACACAACTAGAGCTGGCAGTGTGCTCTGACCTGCCCTGGGGACTGGACAGTAGGTCCCTCATTCTGCTTTGAGACAACAGGTTCCTCTTGGGACCAGTGACTTGAAGGCGTAGCCTTGCTCTGTTGAGATGGGGGGTCAGAGGACTAGCTTATTACACAGGAAGGGAGGCATGAGTTGTACCGGCCAGCAATTCCATGAATAAAAAGGCATACTTGCACACAGAATCTCTTTCCTCATCCCTGAAAAGGGAGCTCCTATCCCTGTCTCTCGCTGCCCTGTTGGTTCACTGGCTTATTCATCCCACAGCGGTTCCCTGGCACCAGGGCAGACCCTGCCCTCAGGAGCCTGCTGTGAGGATGAATGAGATGCAGCAAGGACCTGAAGCCCATGGAGGGCACTATCCTGGTCCCTTATAATGTTTATCCTATCTCCCAGTAAGATTGCGTCTCAACGAGGGCTACCTGTGGTTGGCCCAGTCAGGGGTTTTGCCCGTCCTTGGTTTTCTTTATAGTCGTGAGCAAGTCACTTCTCATCCCCAGATGATTCCTCGCTCATGCTCAGCTGGGGGTCCATGATCCCCACTGGGAGAGGAGTTTCTGGGAAGCCTTCCCTGCAATGTTTATCCTATCTCCCAGTAAGATTGCGTCTCAACGAGGGCTACCTGTGGTTGGCCCAGTCAGGGGTTTTGCCCGTCCTTGGTTTTCTTTATAGTCGTGAGCAAGTCACTTCTCATCCCCAGATGATTCCTCGCTCATGCTCAGCTGGGGGTCCATGATCCCCACTGGGAGAGGAGTTTCTGGGAAGCCTTCCCTGCAGGAGAAACGGCAGCAGCAGCTGAGAA
>NW_006160087.1:2856949-2857229 GCF_000334495.1 Tupaia belangeri chinensis | reverse complement strand
GGGGGCCCGGCCCGCGGCGCTGCGTGCGGCTCTCGGCGAGGGGACGCCCGGGAGCCTGCGCCAGGCCGGGACCCGGGGCAGCCAGGCCGGGGCACTTGCCGAGCCCAGGGCGGCCGGGCCGGGTGACAGCCCTGGTGGTAGGACCCCGACTGCGACGGCCAGGACCTCTCGGCCGCCTTCGGGTCGGGGACTTGAGGCTTCTGGCCGGCCGTGGTTAGAGAAGGAGCGACCTGTTGCTCCCCCGGGGGACGCCGGCTGGGGGGGGCCGGGGGGCCCCGGG
>NW_006160087.1:2808423-2856922 GCF_000334495.1 Tupaia belangeri chinensis | reverse complement strand
AGGGCAGCCGCGCCCCGGGTGCTGGGCTCTGCGCGAGCCCGCGTCGCTCGCTCTCTTAGGTGTCTCGCTTTACTCCACCTCTTCAGCCTAGAGAGATCGGCGCCGCCGGCATTCCGACTTTACAGACGGGGAAACTGAGGCCTACGGGCCAGTTTACCCAAGGTCACAGCCAGTGGCTAAGCCGAGGCGGTCGCTCCGGAGCCCGGTTTAAACGGCTGTTTTAATGGCCTGGCCCCCTAGTGGTTGGGCTGGAAGAAGGGAAAAAGCCTTAAACCCTAGGTAAAGTTGGAAAGGTGTTTTTTGTTGTGCGCACACTTTGAAATCTTCAGTTTGAACAAAACTGAAAAAGTCTCCAGTGAATCGTGAACCCAGACTGTCGTGGAAGGGGGACTAAGATGCTGGAGTTGGGTTTTATCCCATCTCTGGTCCTGAGGAAACAAATTGTTTCCTTGAGCTTCGAAGCAGTGACTGCGATCTGATGGAGCGTAGTGATCAGGCCTGCCCCTTCCTAGCTCTCATCCAGAAAAGGCTCTTAAATGTCAGACGCGACAGTGTATTTGAAGAGCATCTGACAGTACACAATAAACGTTATTTTCCTTCTATTCTGACCCTTCCTTTTTGGAAAAGGAGGGAGGGCATAGCGATATGGAGGCGTTCAGGGCTCAGTGAGGTAGCGCAGCACCAGGGCTCTGTAAATATCAGATTCTTGCCTACGTTCAGTAATGCTACTTCCTTTTCCTTGACTAAACACTCTGGTTTCCAGAATCCTTCGCTGATTGTTAATGATGATGTGTTTGTGTGGCCAGCAGGTGGCATGGTGGTTAAGGGCCCTGGACTCCTACGTGGCTCACTGTGGTTAAGTCTTTTTTTTTTTTAAGGAATTTTTTTTTTTTTTGGAGGGGAGAGGGGTTTTTGCTATAGGGCTCATGCGCTCACCAGAGAGACAGAGAGACAGAAAGCGAGAAATCACTCCCCAGGGGGAATGGCCACACCGCAATCCCTTTTCCTCCATTCTCCTCTTGGGATCTTGGGCACGCACACACACGCCCAGCATGAGTTTAAGCCACCGGGTCTGGGACTCGAACCGTGGTCAACTACATGGGAGTCCAGCAACATAGCCATTACACTAATTGCTGGTCCCTGTAGTTAATTCTGTAAAAAAAAAGAAAAAGAAAAAAGATGAACTTGTGGGCCAGCAGGTGGCGTGGTGATTGAGGTGCTGGACTCCACGTGGCCCACTTCCAAGTCCTGGACCTGGCATCTTGCTTTTTCATTTTCCCCCTCTCTGTCTCACTCACTCTGTCCCTCTCTGGTCAAATAAAAATTTAAAAACCAAATTAATTAATTAATTAATTGAAATAATTCCTTAAAAAAAAAAAAGAATGATGGACTTGTAGGCAGGCAGGTGGTGTGGTGGTTGAGGTGCTGGACTCCTACGTGGCCGACCGCGGTTTGAGTTCTGGAGCCTGTGGCTTGCTTTCGCACTTTCTGTCTCTGATCAAGTTAAAATAACAATAATTGGTAAAAATTAAATTAATAATTTTTTGAGAGTTTTTTTGCTATAGGATGCATGCGCTTGCCAGAAAGAGAGAGAGAGAGAGAGAGAAAGCGAGAAATCACCCCCCAGGGGGGATGGCCACACCACAATCCCTTCTCCTTCATTCTCCTCTCGGGATCTTGGGCACGCACGCACACGCGCTAGGCGTGAGTTTAAGCTACCAGGTCCAGGACTCAAACCATGGTCAGTTGCGTGGGAGTCCAGCGACATGGCTGTTATGCCAACAGCTGGTCCCAGTAAATAATTATTTAAGAAAATAAATGGGTATCAGCAGGTGGCATGGTGGTTAAGGTGCTGGACACTCCCACATGGCCGGCCACTGTTCGAGTACTGGACCTGGTGGCTTGCTTTCTCACTTTCCCTCTCTCTCTCTGTGTATCTCTCTCTGGTCAAATTAAAATAAATGAGTGAATAGGTAAAATTAAATAAGTAATAATTTTTAAAAAGAATTATTCATTTATTTAATTTCATCCTTTTTTTTTTTTTTAATTTCACCAGAGAGAAAGGGAAAGGGAGAAAGCAAACCACCAGTTCTGGGACTCGAACCACAGTTGACCATGTGGGAATCCAGTGCCTTTAACCACCATGCCACTTGCTGGCCCCAATAAATAATTATTTTTAAAAAAAGAAAATAAATGTGTATCACTGGGAATAATTTAGGGACTTTTATGTAACAGACTTTGTATTGATCTTCAGCTTCAGGAACCCAGCTGCCTCAGAGGGAAGGGAATTTATATTAAGGGAAGGAATATGTACTTATTAAATTCAGTGAAATTAATTTGGTATTTACTCAATTTTTGTGAATTAAGAAACCACCTAAGAGAAAATAGCACAGCTAATAACCAGCAAAGCCGGGAGTGAGAGTCTACCTGTCTTGCTGCACATAAGCCCCTGAAACTTAGGTAGTTAGTCCGGACTCTCCGCCTGCCTGCCCGCCTGCCTGCCCGCTGGAAGACGTGGAGAAAGACAGAGGGTCTGGGGAGAGGCAGAGAGGGAAAGTGAGAAGGCACCCCGGTGGGGGACGGTCACGACACTAGCACTTCTCCATTGCTCTTTTCAGGATTTTGTGCACACATTCACATGCACCTGGCGTGTTTTTCAAGCCGCCAGGTCTGGGACTCGAACTGTGCAGTCAGCCATGTGGGATCCAGTGTCTTCACCACACCACTGGCTGGCCCAAGTCAGTCCTTTTCTGGTAGAGTTCAAGATGAAAGGTTTTCAGTGGGGCAGCAAAACCTAAGTGATTTTCAGTACGGAGTGAGGTAACTTTCCCCTGTCAAGCTTCCTCAGACACCTCTCCAGTGCCCCACCTTATCTTTCTGAATGTCAGATTTTTTCTTTTTTAAGAATTATTATATTTAACTTTATTTATTTTTAAAAATTGATCAGAGAGGGACAGAGCAAAAGAGAGAAAGTGAGAAAACAAGCTGCCAGGTCCAGGACGTGAACCACTGTCAGCCATGTGGGAGTCCAGCGCCCTCAACCACCGTACCACTTGCCAGCCCCTTAATGTCAGCTTTTTGAGGGACAGTCGTGGGGGCTTATTGTATACCATGGGGACCAAACTAATAGAAGGAAGTATTTACTCCCAGCATCGAGTCTGAAGTAGTCTGAGTGATGAGCTGAGCTCCGGGTAGACAGCGGTCCAGCTCTAGGACGGGATTCTTCAGGGAGGGCTCCGGGCCCACAGCCCGAGCACATACATGCGCGCCTGTGATCTGGGCTGGTGAGGGGGACTGTGTCTCTGTCTTTGTCTCTCTTCATGGCATACATAAATAAGCTATAACTTAAAAACAGAACAAGGACCAACGAATGGTGTAATGGTTATGTAGCTGGACTCCCATGTAGTCGACCATGGTTCGAGTCCCAGACCCAGCAACTTAAAACTCACACTGGGCATGTGTGCATGCGTGTCCAAGATCCTGAGAGGAGAGGAGAGTAGAGGAGAAAGGACTGTGGCATAGCAGGTGATTTCTCTGTCTCTCTCTCTCTCTCTTTTTTTTTTTTTTGAGAGGTTTTCACTGTAGGGCGCGTGCTCGCCAGACAGAGAGAGACATAGAGACAGAAAGCGGGAAATCACCCCCCCCAGGGGGGATGGTCACGCCGCAATCCCTTCTCCTCCTCCATTCTCCTCGCGGGATCTTGGGCACACACGCACACGCGCCCGGCGTGAGTTTTAAGCCACTGGGTCCGGGACACGGTCAACTACGTGGGGGTCCAGCGACATAGCCATTACGCTAACTGCTGATTCCCTCTCTCTGTCTCTCCAGCGAGTGCATGCGCCCTATAGCAAAAATCTCTCTAAAAAATGCAAAACAAAATGGGCCATTCCCACATGGCTGACTGCAGTTTGAGTCCTGGACCTGGTGGCTTGCTTTCTCACTCTCCCTCATTCTCTTTATGTCTCTCAAAGTAAATAATGATAATAAAGTTAAATAAAATAATTCTTTTTTTTAAAGACAGCAATGCCATTTTTCTTTAATTTTATTTATTTATTGTTATTTTTCAGTTTGACCAGAGAGAGAATGTGAAAGCAAGCCACCAGGTTCAGGACTCGAACCTCAGTCAGCTATGTAGGAGTCCAGCGCCTTGACCACTATGCCATCTGCCAGCCTCCAAAATAATTCTTCAAAACAAAATAGCAGCTGAGGCTTTGAGAAGGTGACAGGACTAGTCCAAGGCTGGTACTCTAGCTCTTTGGGTGCTGGGATACTAACATGACCTTTCCTTGTACCCGTGAATGGAGACTGCAGTACTTTTCTCTTAAGGGCTTCTCCTTGACCCACCGTTCCCGCTGTGCCACACTCTGCTGCCCTCACAACTTCGTAGTGGTTTCATGGCCACGATGAGCCCTGCAGGGCGACACTTGTGGTTCTGGGCGCCCACCCTAACAGAGGTAGCAACCTCTGGAATCTCGGCAGGCACTGGCTATCTTGTCACCATTCCTACCACTTTGTTAACTGGGAGCCTGGCGGCCCACCCCAGCCGAGGGATGGTCTTGATGAATCTGAGCTCTACACCAGCCATGTCACTCTGCCTCTGCCGACTTTGATAGAGGCAGAAGCATGGGAAGCCCTGCTGGCTAATTAGATATGCAGGGAGGCCTGGGAGACTTGTGGAGAAGCCATCCTTTTTAAAAAGAGAGTTACCGGCTTGTATGCTATTATTTTTTGCTATTTGTTTTTGTTTTTCTTCTAGACAGGGTCTGGTTGTCTTGGGGTATTCCTGCCTCAGCCTCCCCAGTAACTGACTGCAGACAGGTGTCACCACGACTGGCTGTTAGGGCAGACCTGGAATCAAACCTGGGGCTCCCATGTGGTCTCAGCCTGCTGAGTAGCATCGTCAGCCAGTGCATGCTCAGCTGGGCCAGGTAAAGTGTTTATTTTATTTTTTACTGCCTGAGAGAAGGTGCTCTGCCAGAAAGAATCCCCAAGCTTGGTCAACTTGCAGTCCTTTTTACTCCATTCTGGCCTCCCCATCAGGATTTTGGGCACACACCCACAAGTGCCTGGCATGTTTTTCAGGCTGCCAGGGCACAAGTTAAATCACATGACCATGCAATATCTGGCTCTCTAACCACTGCACTGCAGAGCTGGCCTTTTTTTTGTTGTCGTTGTTTGTTTCTTAAGAGAGGTTTTTGCTATCAGGCATGTGCACTCACCAGAGAGGCAGAGAGAAAAAATGAGAAATCACCTTCTGAGGGGTGGCCATGCCACAGTCTCTTTCATCCATTCTTCTCTGGGGAATTTGGGCACTGTGCACATGCGTCCTGTGTGAGTTCCACGTCTCTGGGTCCACAACTCAAACCACGGCCGACTTCATGGGAGTCCAGCACCTTAACCACTGCACCACCTCCTGGCTCCTTTTGTTTATTAATTTGTTTTTTTTTTGGAGAGGCTTTTTCTATAGGGCGTGTGCACTCATCAGAAAGACAGAGACAGAAAGCAAGAAGTCACTCCCCAGGGAGGATGGCCACGCCACAATCTCTTCTCCATTCTCCTCTCGGGATCTTGGGCATGCACGCACACGCGCCTGGCGTGAGTTTTTTGTTGAACCGCAGTCGACTACATGGGAGTCCAGTGACATAGCCATTACGCCAACTGCTGGTCCCAGTTTTTTGTTTGCTTTTTAATGACCGGGAGGGTGTGTCCACTTGCCAGAGAGAGAGAAAGCACCTTCCAGTGGTACATGATCATGCCACAGTTGTTGTTTTTTTCCCCTCGGCCAAAGGGCATGTGTACTTGCCAGAGATAAAGCCAGAAAAGAGGGAAAGTGAGAAAGCATCCCCAGGCCAGAGGATGGCCACACTATAGTCCCGTCTCCATTCTCCTCTCAGGATTTTGGGCATGCACACACAGGTGCCCAGCATGTTTCTTAAGTCGCCCAGTCCAGGACTCAAGCCGGGCATTTGGCCACGTGAGATCAAGCTGCCCTGACCACCACTCCATCTGCTAGCCCAATGCCACAATTCTTTTTGTCCATTTCTCTATCCCATCAGTATTTCGGACTCACACATGCATGCTCAGCGTGTTTTCAAGCCACTAGGACCGATATTTGAACTGTAGCTGGCCCTGTGAGATCTGCCTTTCTATACACTATTTTGTTTTTTCTGTTGTTGTTAAGGCTTTTTTGTTTGTTTGTTTGTTTGTTTTAAGTTAGAGAGTTATGGCTCTTTTTCTTTTACAGAATTATTTTATTTAACTTTATTTAATTAATATTAATTTGACCAGAGAAGGACAGGGTAGAGAGAGCGGGGGGGAGGGAAAGTAAGAAAGCAAGCTGCCAGGTCCGGGACTCAAACCGTAGTCGGCCATGTGGGAGTCCAGCGCCCTTAACCACCATGCCACCTGCCCCCCCCCCTTTTTTTTACCATGAAATCAAATTTCCCCGAAAGGGGAATCTTACTGATTACTTAATTTCCTTACAAACAGACCAACTGTAATCAAACGAGGTGAACATTCACCTCAGGATTTTGCCATCTTCATAATAGAAAAGATAATAGAAAAGATGAGGCTTAGAACTGGATCACTTGACCCTTTCTCTTCTCTCCTCCCAGTTCAGAATGCTCACATCTCTTGATAGCCAGCGTTCTCCTAGATCTGCAGTTGGGCTCAACACATTCAAGCCTCAGCACAATCTTCTTTGTAGTTTTTGCCTTTTTCCGAAAAATAGGCTTAGTCTGTCCGCCATAGCCACTCTGCTTCCTGTCATAACGCCACTTTCCCTGAGCATACAGAGAGTCCCTGCCCTTGTACCGTGTCACTTTATGAGGTTGGTGCTTGCCACACTTCTTACAGAAGGTCCGGCGGGTTTTAGGGATGTTCACCATGCTTGCGGGCCTGCTATCTGCACAAAAAGCTGTGAGGTTTTTGCCATAGGATGCCGTGGGCTCGCCAGAGAGAGACAGGGAAAGTGAGAAATTACCTTCCGTGCGGAATGGCCATACTGCAATCCTTTCTCCGTTCTCCTCCCAGGATTTTGGGCATGCATGCACATGTGCACATCATGATTTTCAGGCCTCTCAATCCGAGACTTGAACTGCTCTGTTGCCCATGTTGAGATACAGCTGCCTTAACCACCATGCCACTGACTGGCACCAGGAAACATTATTAATATTTTTTAAAAACTGATACTTTCAGGGTCTAGACAGGCATTAATTTAGACAAATGTTCATGGAGTACTCTCAATGTGCTCAGACTATTCTAAACTCGATCTCTTGGTGAAATCCCAGGGGTTTCTGCTGGAAATCAGATGAGGTACACCGAGCAGAGAAGCCAGACAAACCGGATAACACCGTCCCGTCTCCTGAGCCCTGGCAGTTGTTGCCGTGGGGAACGTGCATTTAGTGCTGGCTCACTGCATGATTTCTCATCCCTTTCCATAATCCCTCTCCCTCCTGAAGCTGGAAACCTGGATTTTCATATGCTATTCACTGTTTTGTGAATGTTAACAAGTTAATTTTTAAAATCTAAACCCCTTGTGGCCTGCCCCCAGCACAGTGGTTAAACACAGTGCATAGGAAGCCATGTCCCATATGGCCGACTGCAGCTCAAGTCCTTGTCCCAGTAGATTGAAAATCACCCTGGGCACTTGTGTGTGCATGTCCCAAATCCCAACAGAGTGGGGAGGTGGAGGGAAAGGAATTGTGGCAAGACCACAGCCTCCCCCCCACCCCCCGTCCTTCTAGTGGACGCACACACCCTTTGACCATTAAGAAATTAATTAATTTATGGGGTGGCAAGTGGTATGGTGTTTAAGGCACTAGACTCCCATATTTCTGACTGCAGTTCAAGTCCCAGACCTGGTGGCTAATTTTCTCACTTTCCCTCTTTCTTGCTTTCTGTCTCTCTCTGGTCAAATTAAAATAATAAAAAGAATAATAATAGTAAAATAATTCTTTCGAAAAATTAATTTAAAAAACACTTTCTTGTATATTCTCATTGATCTTCACTGTAACTCTGACGTCAACAGAGTAAGGGTAAGAACATTGAGGTAGAGGGACCAGCAGTTGGCATAATGGCTATGTCGTTGGACTCCCATGTAGTCGTGTCTCAGACCCGGTGGTTTAAACTCATGCCGGGCGCGTGTGCGTGCGTGCCCAAGATCCCGAGAGGAGAATGGAGGAGAAAGGATTGCAGCGTGGCCATCCCCCTGGGGGGTGATTTCTCGCTTTCTGTCTCTCTGTCTGTCTGGTGAGCGCACGTGCCCTATAGCAAAAGCCTCTCCCAAAAAAAAAGAAGAAAAGAAAATGGAAGTAGAGATAGTGCCTTTCAGGGTGCAATAAAATGAATTCCTTACAATAGAGGGACCCAAGAGCTCAGCTTCCATCTAAACCAACCAAATCATTCTCTGAGTATTTCCCCAGCACTTAGGGGTGTTTGAAGAATTGAGGTGTGCGCCTGTGAGTGAAATAGCAAGACCAGGAATCATCCTCTGTCTTTGTCGGGCTTATCAACAGCACCCCGCCTCCAGCTGCTCATTGGTGGTCCACCCTGCACAGCTGCTTTCCCTCGGTGCTGCCTACTTCATTCTTTTTTTTTTTTTGGAGAGGTTTTTGCTATAGGGCGCATGTGCTCTCCAGACAGACAGAGAGAGACAGACAGAAAGCGAGAAATCACCCCCCGGGGGAGATGGCCACACCGCAATCCCTTCTCCTCCATTCTCCTCTCGGGATCATGGGCATGCACGCACACGCGCCCGGCGTGAGTTTAAGCCACCAGGTCCGGGACGCGAACTGCGGTTGACTATGTGGGAGTCCAGCGACACAGCCATTACGCTAACTGCTGGTCCTGCGTATTTCATTCTGATAAAACTCGAGAAGCATTCTGTTTATTCACATAATGTTGAACTTCCAAAAGGTGTTCAGGCCCAGCTGTGGGGGAGTAGGTGCTAGGATACCGCTCTGCCATGCTGGAAGGTCTGGGGAAGGCCCGGATTTGGATCCTGGATCAAATCAAATACCTGAGCGGGTTGGGTATGTCAGTGTGGTGGGACTCTGGAGGGTGTCTCTCTCTCTCTTAAGAAATAAGATAAATAAAGTTAAAAGCTAATTGAAGTTTCGGGGCCAGCAGGTGGTGTGGTGGTTGAGGCACTGGGCTCCCACATGGCCAATTGCGTTTCAAGTCCCAGACCTGACGGCTTACTTTCTCACTTACCTTCTCTCTGTATCTCTCTGGTGAGTGTGTGTGCCCTGTAGCAAATTAAAAAAATAATGATAATGATAAATAAAATGAATAGTCTTTTAAAAAATATTTTTCATACCAGGCTCATGTGTGCAGGTGTCCAAAATCCTCAGAGAAGGGGAAAAGAAAAGAAATTGTGGCATGGCCATTCTCCACAGAGGTTGCTTTCCCTCTCTGTCTCTCTCCCATGAATACATGCACCCACTGACAAATTTAGAAAATAATTTTCTACCCTTCACTAGACTTAAATGGCATTATTTCAGCTCATCCCGTTTCCAACTTCATCATTATTGTCGTTGCCACCACTGCCATCTGCCCTCCATGAGTGAGCTTATGTGTGCACACAGAGCACGAACACGGGAACTGCAGGGTCCATTCCAGTGGGTTGTATTTCCCTTTAAAGTGATCGCCTTCAAGTGGCTACCTAACTTACTTGCAAGTCCCTATAGTTCTCTGCTTCTTTGCGTATTAGGGTTTCTGTCGGCTGATGCTTGTATTCTCTATTCATGGCAAGAGCAGGGCCACATCTCTCTCTCTCTCTCTCTCTCTCTCTTTTTCTTTTTTTTTGAGAGAGAGAGAGAGAGAGAGATTTTTGCTACAGGGCATATGCACTCACTGGAGAGACAGAGAGAGACAGAGAAAGCCCCTCCATACCTCCATGGGGGAATGGCCATGCCGCAATCCCTTCCCCTCCAGTCTCCTCTCAGAATTTTGGGCACACACACACACATGCGCCTGGTGCGAGCTTTAGGCCTCCAGGTCCATTACTCGAACTGCGATCAACTACTTGTGGGGGGGTCAACTCCTTGGGGGTCCAGCGATGTAACCATCACACCATCTGCTAGTCCTTATTTATTTATTTAAATTTGGCCAGGGAGGGAAAGTGAGAAAGCAAGCCACCAGGTCTGGGGCTTGAACCACGGTCGGCTATGTCAGAGTCCAGCTCCATTAACCACCATGTCATCTGCCTGCCTAGCTCCTTTTTTTTCTTTTTAAAGAATTATTTATTTAATTTTATTTGTTGTTGTTATTTTAAATTTGCTATGGGACATGTGTGTTCAACAGAGAGAGGGAAAGTGAGAAAGTAAGCAAATAGGTCTGGGACTTGAACCAGGGCCAGCCGTGTGGGAGTCTAGCGCCTTAACACCATGCCATCTGTTGGCCTAGGATATACCTCTCTGAGAGACTGAACGAGGCAGCAGTTAGTGCAGTAGAAGCCAGGAGCAAGTTTACTCCAGGGAGCACACTCCTTCCAGGACACAACAGAGTCCCTTTGTGGTCGGCATGCCGTTCGGTTTCTTCACTGTATACTCGTTCACTTACCTGTCCAGCAAACCTTTATTTATTTATATACTTTGAAGTTTATTTATTTTGTAAGAGAGATGGAGAGATACGGCAACCTGGCGGGGTCTTGGTGCCATGGTTCATCCTCAGCTTCAGCCGGCCGGGATCCCAGGCACACGTGCAGGGCCACTCAGGCAGATCAGATGTGAACTGGCAGCCTTCCTGTTGGGTCTGCCTTGCAGAGTTTTGCCTTTTGCTCAGTCAGTATTTGAACTGTGATTCATTTGCCAAATATTTGTGGATTCGTGGGCTGGCTATATTGTCTGGTGGTTGAGGCGCCCAGGTCCCACATGGCCAGCTGCACAGTTAGAGTCCCAGACCCAGTGGCTTGAGAAACACCAGTGTGTATGCCCAAATCCAGATAGGAGGGCAAAGTGGAAGAGGAGGGGTTGCCTTGTGACTCTTTCTCATGGCAGGTTCTTTCTCCTCTCTTCTCCTTCTCTCTGTCTCTGGGTCTCTGGGGATTGCCTGTGCCCTCTAGCTCCCCTAACCGCCCCCAAATCGCAGGTCATTGTAGACACTGGGATATAACAAAAGGCCTTTGTGGAATTTAACATCCTTGGGGCCAGGAGGTGGCATGACGTTTGGGGTGCCGGACTCCCACACGCCCAGCCATGGTTTGAGTCCTGGACCTGGTGGCTTGCTTTCTCACTTTCTCTTTCTCTCTGCTCAAATTAAAGAAATAATACATAGGATAATTCTTTATAAAAATGATTTAACATCAGAAATTAATAGATTGGGGCAGACACAGATTGCAATCAGTGTCACAAAGGAAATAAAACAGGCACTCTGAGCACCAGAGAGTAATTTACCTTGGGTTAAAGTAACAAGGGAAGGACTCAGCAATTCCAAGAGCTGAGGAAGGGCATTACAGGCGGAAAGCAGACAGGAAGTGCAAACACTGTGCAGTCGGAAACAATGTGATGGGTCCAAATACCAGGAGGGTAGGCCGGCTGGTGGCTCGGTGGCATGGTGGTTAAGGTGGCTGGATCTAAAGAGAATGGAAAAGGGATTGTGGTGTGCCCATCCCTCCTGAGGAGTTGATTTCTCACTTTGTTCCCTTTCTCCAGCAAGCACTCATAGAGCAAATATGAGCAACTGACCAAGAGGGTCATTGTAGCAGGACCGTGTGATGAAGGAGGTTCCAGAGCAGGGGCTAAGAGGGGCAGGTGGCATGATGGTTAAGGGCCCTGGATTCCCACACGGCTGACTGCAGTTTGAGTCCCGGACCTGGTGGCTTGCTTTCTCACTTTCCTCTCTCTCACTCTGTCCTTTTTTTTTTTAATAAATAAGAGCGTGGAATAAGGGCCAAAAGTGGAGACCAGGCCTTGTATTGTGGAGAGGATTTTCTTCTAAATGGAAGAAGGTGTGTTTTGACCTCCTTTTTTTTTTTTTTTTTTTTGAAGAGGTTTTTGCTATTGGGCATACGCACTGGCCAGAAAGAGAGACACAGAAAGTGAGAAATCACGGGAACCAGCTGTTAGCGTAATGGCTATGTTGCTGGACTCCCACGTAGTCGATCACAGTTCGCGTCCCGGACCCGGTGGCTTAAAACTCACGCCGGGCGACGGTGCACGCATGACCAAGATCCAAGATCCCAAGAGGAGAATGGAGGAGAAGGGATTGTGGCGTGACCATCCCACCTGGGGGGTGATTTCTTACTTTCTGTCTCTATGTCTCTCTCTGTCTGTCTGGCGAACGCACGCGCCCTATAGCAAAAATCTCTCAAAAAAAAAAGTGAGAAATCACCCCCCAGGGGTATGGCCACGCCGCAATCCCTTCTCCATTCTCCTCTTGGAATCTTGGGCATGCACGCACACGTGCGCAGGGTGAGTTTAAGCCACTGGGTCCAGGACTCAAACCACAGTTGACTACATGGGAGTCCAGCGACATAGACATTACGCCAGCTGCTGGTCCCTGTGACCCACTTTTTGAGTGCTGGATTTGGTAGAGAGGCAGAAGAGGGAGGTTGATTGAGTGGCCAAGCAGAGATGGTGGTGGTGACTTAGGTAGGGGTCAAGAATTGAAAGAGATGTAAATACATCCAAGATAGATTTTGGAGATAAAAATTATGATTTGGCAGTAGGTGAGATGCAAGAAGTGACAGCAAGGAGGGAATTCGGGATGGCCTTTACCTATATTTTGAATCAAGTCATTGCTGTCGGTAAATGCTGCTGCTTTTGCTGAGGGTGGAGGAAAGAAGTTAGAAATTACATTAGTTTTGGATATCTAAGTGGAGATTTCAAGCAGGTAGTCTGAGTCTGGAGCCCGAAGAAGAGGGCTGGGCTAGGGACATTACTTTGGGAGCTGTCATGGGAAAGGATGAGGTCATCTGGGGAGCAAGTGAAGACAGAAAGCCGACTCAGATGTGGGGAGGGGCTGCCTAGAGACAGAAGTGTGGGTGGGGCTGGGACAAAACCAGCATGGGGAATGGCTGCTACTTGATTATTGAATCCAGGTGCTGGGTATATTGAAATTTATTTTACTTAATGTTCAGTCTACTTTTGTGCCTATTTGAAATTTACCATAATAAAGTGGTTTTTATGGAGAGGTTTTTGCTATAGGGCGCCTGCACTTGCCAGAAAGACGCAAGAGACAGAGAGACAGAAAGCAAGAAATCATCCCCCAGGGGGGGATGGCCACGCCGCAATCCCTTCTCCTCCATTCTCCTCTCAGGATCTTGGGCACGCACGCACACTCACCCAGTATGAGTTCTAGCCACTGGGTCCGTGACTTGAACTGTGGTTGACTACATGGGACTACATGGGAGTCCAATGACATATCCATTAGGCTAACTGCTGGTCCCCTCATTGTTCAACAACCAAATATAGTGAGCCTTGACTGGATTTGGGGGAAAGCCCAAAGAACCGCTATAAAGGATATTTTGAGATAATTAATGAAATTTTAATATGGACCATTTTGTTAATTTACTTATATTTGAAAGTAGTATTGTGGTTATGTAAGGTTATGTAAGAATGTACAGGAGCTGGGAAGTGGCATGGTGGTTAAGAGTGCTGGACTCCCTTCCACATGGGTGACCATGGTTCGAGTCCTGGACATGGCGGTTTCTTTTGTCGCTTCCCCACAAACCCATGAATGAGCTCATGTGCCCTATAGTATAGCAAGTGAGTACTGATAATAATAAGGTTAAATGAATCATTTTTTAAATTGTTTATTTTTATTTATTTATTCATTCATTTATTTTAATTTAACCAGAGAGAGACATAGAGAAAGAGAATGCAAGAAAGCAAGCCACCAGGTCCAGGACTCAAACCACGGTCGGCCATGTGGGAGTGTCCAGCGTCTTAACCACCATGCCACCTGCTGGTCCCCAAATAATTCCTTTTTAAAAAATGTACACAGGGGACCAGCAGTTAGCGTAATGGCTATGTCGTTGGACTCCCATGTAGTCGACCACAGTTCAAGTCCCGGACCCAGTGGCTTGAACTCACGCTGGGCGTGTGTGCGTGTGTGCCCAAGATCCTGAGAGGAGACTGGAGGAGAAGGGATTGCGGCATGGCCATCCCCCCTGGGGGATGATTTCTCGCTTTCTGTCTCTCTGTCTCTCTGTCTGTCTGGCGAGCGCATGCACCCTGTAGCAAAAACCTCTCCAAAAAAAAAAAAAAGTACACAGAATGTAGACCAAGTGAAGTGCCAACTCTGGACATTTGCAACTTTTAAACGCTTAATTTAAAAAAAAATATTTAGGAGCCAGCAGGTGCATGGTGGCTAAGGTGCTGGACTCCCATATGACTGACAATGGTTTAAGTCCCAGACTGGGCAGCTTGAAAATTACTCCAGGCATGTGTGTGTGCACACGCGTGGCCAAAATCCCAAGAGGAAAATAGAAGAGAAGGAACTGCAGTGCGACCAACCTGGGGCAGAGGGGTGATTTTTCACATTTCCTCTCTGTCTCTTTCCATTCGTCTCTGGTGAGGGCACACACCCTATGGCAAGAAACTTTAAAAAAAAATTATATTTATATATTTATATATATATATATATATAATATGTATGTATGTATATAGATATACACATATATATACATATATGTATGTATGTATACACACAGAGAGATATCATGTACATCTGACAGAATGAAACATACATGGTATTAGTTGCTGAATTGGACCAGCCCAGTAACCTAGTAGTTAAGGGAGCCAAATTCGCGATGCCAGCTGAACTTGAAGCCCAGCCTAATGGCTTGAAAACATGGTGGGGTGGGGCCAGCAGATGGCATAATAGTTACATCACAGGACTCCCATGTAGTTGACAGCCATTCTTGAGTCCTGGACTCCCACTGCAGTTTGAATCCTGAATCTGGTGACTTGCTTTCTCACTTTCTCTATCCATCGCTGGTCAAATTAAAATAAATAAGTGAATATATAAATAAATAAGTAAAGTTCAATAAAATAATTCTAAAAAACATAACAGAACAAAAACAAACAAACAAAACAAAACTGGTGCGTGTGAGTGTGTGCCCAGAATCTGAGAAGGGAGGAGAAGAGATTGTGGCATGGCCATTTTCGGGGGAGGTGTGCAATTTCTCACTTTCTGTGTCTCTGTCTCTCTCTGGCGAGCACACATGCCCTCTATCAAAAATATCTCCTAAAAAAAAAAGAAGGGACCAGCAGTTGGCGTAATGGCTATATCACTGGACTCCCATGTAGTCGACTGCAGTTCAAGTCCCAGACCTGGTGGCTTAAACTCATGCCAGACACGTGTGAGTGTGTGTCCAAGATCCCAAGAGGAGAATGGAGGAGGGGACTGCAGTGTGTTTAAGCCACTGGGTCCGGGACGCGAACTGCGGTCAACTACGTGAGAGTCCGGTGACATAGCCATTACACTAACTGCTGATCCCAGCAAAAAAATCTCTTTTAAAAAAAAGGGGGGGGGCAGCAGGTGGCGTGGTGGTTTAGGGTGCTGGACTTCCACATGGCCAACTGCAGTTCAAGTCCTGGAATTGGAGGCTTGCTTTCTCAATTTCTCTTTCACTCTCTCCATTCCTTTCTGGTCAAATTAAAATAAATAAAGTTAAATAATTAAAAAAAAAAACAGAAAAGGAAAACATGCTGGGATACATATGTGTATGTTTCAAAACCACACCAGGATGTAAAAATGGGAAATGTGTTGGAGCATGACACACCAGTTCACCCCCCAATCCTGTGTGCTCCCCCATCTCTATTGAGTCCAGAATGTGCTGAATTTTTTTTTTTTAATTGCTAGAAAGCACATGCACTTGCCAGAGAGAAAGCTCCCCTTGATGGGCTGTGCATATTGGAGTCCTCTTCCATTTCTCTATCCCATCAGGATTCTGGACACAAATGTACACACACCTGGCATGTTTTTCAGGCTCCATGGGCTAGGATTCAAACTGCGGTCCACCATGTGGGCTCCACCACCCTATTCATGGTGCTTAACTCCCAGCTCCTCCCAAAGCATTTGAATCTGAGTGGAGAATTAAGAGATGTTTATTGTAATGTCTCAAACCTCCAGCGTTTAGATGCTTCATAATAAAGAGGGCAGGAAAAGTAGTTTGACTGTTCAAGAGAACTGAGAAACGGGCCGCAGTGAAGAGTAAATGAAAAGATGCACTCACAGCATCTGGCTGCTCCTCCGTGCCGGCCGCGGCTGGTGGGACTCCTGGACTGCTTCTGCAGTGTCGCGAGAGTCGGGGGAATCAGCACTGCCGAAGTGCCGTCAGCTGGTACTCGCTCACCGTCACTGTGTAGGTGAGCCGGCAGGAACACAGGCCAATTGGTGGCAATGTGTTTTTCTTTCTCTAGTGTCTGATAAGAAACGGGGCCAGGTACGTTTAGAAAGAGCATCTTTGAGATACTCGAATTTCTTATTCTGTCATGGGTAGTGTGTGTTCTCTCTCCGCCTTTCAAATCCTGGCATCATGACTGGCTTTATCTACTTTGGGGAAAATTTGGATTAGCTAATTCTTATGTTGCCGATGTTAGTCCACATGTGGACTTCCGTTTTGTAGTTGGTTGTATTTGTGATCTAGGATGAGAACTCACTCAAAATAAAATCTCGTGTTATAAAGCTGTGTTTTTAAAACAAAATCCAGTGGGCAGAGCAGAGGTTCTTTTTTTTTTTTTTTTTGGAGAGGTTTTTGCTGTAGGGTGTGTGCGCTCACCAGAAAGAGAGACAGAAGGTGAGAAATCACCCCCCAGGGTGGGATGCCCACACCCGCACAGGCACCCGGCGTGAGTTTTAAGCCACCAGGTCCAGGACTTGGACTGCGGTTGACTACATGGGAGTCCAGCGACATAGCCATTACACCAACTGCTGGTTCCAGAGAACAGAGGTTCTTAAGCAGGAGGGAGCAATGCAGAGTTGTTGAGATTTAAAATTATTTTTTAAATCAAGCTAGGCAGAAGTAGTCTAAGGTCAGGAGTCAGACTGAACCTGTGTTGTGGAGAGGTGGAAGTATTATCCGAGGTTGGGTGAGAAGATGGAGACTTTTCACAATTTAAGAATTGAATTGTCTTGAGCAAATCATGACATCTCTGAATCTAATTTCCTTTTTTTCCCTTTAATAATTTTTAAAATAATTACTTAATTTGATTTATTATTATTATTTTCTAATTTGACCAGAGAGAGTTGCGAAGGGAGGGTGAAAAGCAAGCTGCTAGGTCTAGTCCTCAAACCACAGCCAACCACCTTAACCACCATGCCACCTGCGGCCCCTGAATTTGATCTTTTTTAAAGAATTATTTTTTAATTTAGCTTTATTTGTTTATGTTTAACTTGACTAGAACGGAACAGAGCTAGAGAGAGAGAGAGGCAGAGAGGGAAAGTGAGAAAGCAAGCCACCAGGCTCAGGACTCAGACTGTGGTCAGTCATCTGGGAGTCCAGCACCTTACCCACCACACCACTTGCCAGCCCCAAGTACTGCTGTCTTAACAAAGTCCCGCAGACTGGGTGCCTTAAGTAACAAACTTACTTACTCACGGTATTGAGGCTAGAAGTTTGAGGTGTTGATTTTTAAGAATTATTTACTTTTATTTATTACTATTATTTTAGTTTGCTGTAGGGCATGTGAACTCACCAGAGAGGAAGGGAGAGAGAGAGAGAGAAGGAAAGCAAAAAGCAAACCGCCTGGTCTGGGACTTGAACCATGGTCAGCCATGTGGCAGTCCAGCACCTTAACCACCACACCAGCTGCTGGTCCCCTATTATTATTATTTTAAAAATTTGATCAAGGAGAGGGAAAATGAGAAAGTTAACCACCATAACATCTGTTGGCCCCAAAGTATTGATTTCTTTGGGGCCTCTCTCCTTGGCTTCTAGATAGCTATGCTCATGTTCACATGGTCTTCTCCCTTATTATTTTTTGTAGGTTTTTGCTATAGTGCACTTGTGCTTTGTCAGAGAGAGGGAAATTTAGAAATCACCTCCCAAGGGGGATAGCTGCATTGAAATCCCTCCTCCTCCATTCTCTTGGGGGTTTGTGCACATACACACACGTGCCTAGTGTGATTTTCAAACTGCTGGGTCCAGGACTCTAACTGTGGTTGGCCATGTGGGAATCCAGCGCCTCAACCACGTGCCCCTCCCCTTTTCCTTTTAAGGATACCAGTTATTGGATTAATGCCTACCCAGGAAAACCTTATTCCCCTTAATTGCCTCCTTAAGGGCTCTATACTTCCAGTCACACTCTGGCATGCTGAGTAGTTAGGACTTTGGGGCTACACGGTTCGGCCTTACAGGCCCACACCTGTCACTGCGTTATTGTTGCTAGTCCCTTGGTTCTGAGCGCTTCGAGAATGCACAGCAGTATTAGGCATTTACTCCCTAGAGATGGGAGTTACATCTTCAGGGAACTCTTCACTTTTTTGTGTGTGTGGAGATTTTTCAATATAGGGCGTGTGCACTCACCAGACAGACAGAGAGAGACATAGAAACAGAAAGCGAGAAATCACCCCCCAGGGGGGATGGTCACGCCGCAATCCCTTCTCCTCCATTCTCCTCTCGGGATCTTGGGCACGCACGCACACGCACCCGCACCCGGCGTGAGTTTTAAGCCACCGGGTCCGGGACGTGAACCGCGGTCGACTACGTGGGAGTCCAGCAACATAGCCATTACGCTAACTGCTGGTTCCCAGGGAACTCTTCACTTTGAAGGAAGTTCTTGACTAAGAAAACCCACAGATTGTCTAAGACAGCCATGGATGAGAAGAGGTTTATTTGTATTAGACGTTTCCTCGATCCAGCCCAAGCAAGCAAGGAAGTGCATGATGGAAAAAGCCCCCTGGCCTGCAAGGTCCTTGAGATACCCAGTCTTCTTTGGGTTGCTATGCCAGATGTGCTTCTGCAGATGTTCCTCCTTCCGATCTAACCTCCCTGCCTGCTTCTCCAGTGAAGTCATAAGCAAATATTTGTGATAGTCTTCTTGTCACCATGGTGACTAAAGAAGCACAGCCTAGTTCCCTTTCCAGCTACACTGTCAGCTCTGCTTGAAGGAGGGCATGGCCTCCAGAGAACCCAGGCTCAGTCATGAGGAACCATGTGTCAGGTAAAAGGGAACAGTGGCCCCGTGCTGCGTTAGGAACGGCCTCTGCCTGCTAGTCTCCACGCACGGGGTGATCGGGACTCCACGGGAGGGCACTGCAGCCCCTTAGCACTTCTTTTTTCTTTCCTAACAGTAAGGCCACTTGGGCTTTGCCAGGTGAATGTGAAGACTTGTGGCATTCTAAGACCCTATTGCTGCTATCAGTTCCCCAAGCCGCTTTCTAGAATGACGGGGCACCTCCTCTGAAGTATCATTTCTACAGTAGTCCTCATCACCTCCAGTCCACTCCTAAAGTCTCAGCACGGTCACCTGTGCCCTCCAGGAAAAGCGCAGTGTTGGAGCCGGCCGTCTCCTGAGTGCCGATAAACTCCTTCCACCCTCCTGTAGTGCTTCCTGTCACTGTTTCAGAGTAGAAGTTGAGAGGGACGAACCTTCAAGGGGAGAACCACGTCCATAGGCTTCAAGCCTTTGTCTTCATATTGCAACACAGTCACCCTCACTTCTGCCAGTTCTGTAAACACTGGGCGTCTATATCAGACTTCACTGGAGGAGGTATGCTATAATTTTTTTAAAATGTATTTTGGACTAGCAGGGTGGTGTGTTGATTAAGGCATTGGATCCCACATGGCTGACTATGCAGTTCAAGTCCTGGATCAGCAACTTAAGAATCTTAACAAGTGGCGTGGTAGATAAAGGTGCTGGATTCCCACATGGCTGACTGTGGTTCAAGTCCAGACCTGGTGGCTCGCTTTCTTGCTTTCCCATTCTCTCTGTCTCTGTCTAGTCAAATGAAAAAATAATAACAAATGTAATTAAATAAGTAAATAATTCTTTTAAAAAATCACTCTAGGCTTGCATGTTTGTGTGTCCAAAATCCCAAGAGGAGAATGAAGAAGGGATTGTTGTGTGACCATTCCCCTGGGGGGTGATTTTTCACTTTCTCCTCTCTCTCTGTTTCTCTGCATCTCTCTGGCAAGCACATGTGCCCCATAACAGAAATTTACCAGAGGGCTTATGCATTTGTGAGAGAAAGAGGAAGGGAAGCAGGAGGTCAGCCCTCACGGGGCATGGTGGTGCCGTGATCCGTTCTCCATTTCTCCCTTCTTTTGGGACCTTGGGCACCCACTCACATGTGCCGGGAGTGTTTTTAAGCTGCCACGTCTGAGACTTGAATCATGTGGTTGGCCATGTGGGATCCAGCTGTTTTAACCAGCAGGCCCATGGGCTGGCCCTAAAAATGTTTTTTGTTGTGGCAAAATATATGTAACAAAATTTGCCATTTTATAGGCCAGCTTCATCACGCAGCTGTTAAGCACTTTGCATTGGGAGCTAGAGCCCACTTTCCCAACTGCTGTTCAAATCTTGGTCACAGGAGCTTGGAAAACAGACTGGGCGTGTGTACGTGCATTTCCCGAATGCTGACAGGATGGAGAAATGGAGGGAATGTAATTGTGGCGTGACCACAACTCCAGTGGGTTCTTTCTCTCTGTTCCAGTTTTTTGCTATAGGGCATGTGCGCTCACCAGAGAGAGAGAGGCAGTGCGAAAGTGAGAAAACATACCCCAGGAGGTGGCCATGCCACAGTCCCTTTGTGGGCATGTACATGCTCCCAGCATGCTGCTCAAGCCACCAGGTCAGGTACTAGAACCGCACAGTCAGCCATGTGGGAATCAGCCACCTGACTCTGGTATGGCTGGCCCTCTCTCTCGTGGAAAGAAGAAATAAACTTTTTTTGTTATTAGTTAAGATAATGGTAACAGGAAAGCAATTGACCAGTGGAAGAGAGTCTAATACTAGATTTTCTGACCTTAGGAATAGGGAGGACTTGTTAAGTAAACTACAGAAACATTAGCTATAAAAGAGAAGTTTGACTACGTTAAAAATTAAAGGGGTCAGCAGGTGGTGCGGTTAAGACAGCAGACCCACTGCCTAGGGGGTGATTCTCACTTTCTCTCTGTCTGTTTCTGCCCTTCTCTGGTGGGTACATGGGCCCTGTAACAAACTAAAACCAATAATTCAATTTAAAAAAATAATAACTTTGGGGTCCAGCAGGTGGTGTGGAGGTTAAATTGCTGGATCCCCTATGACCAACTTCTTGGTTTGAATCCCAGACCCAGTGGTTTGAAAAACACACCAAGCATGTGTGCAAGTATGCCCAAAATCCTGAGAGAACGGAGAAGGGATTGCAGCTTGGCTGTATTCCCTGAGGGCTGCTTACTCGCTTGCTTGCTTTCCTCTGTACCTCTCAACAAGCACATGTGCCATGTAGCAAATTTAAAACATGAAGAACCTTGGGGCCAGCAGGAGGCGTGATGGTTAAGGGCACTGGACTCCCACATGGCCAGCCACAGTTCGAGTCCCAGACCTGGCAGCTTGCTTTCTCATTTTCCCTCCCTCTCTCTTTCTGTCATTCTCTGGCCCACTCTGGTCAAATATATATATATATGTGTGTATGTGTATATATATACACATATACATACACACGTACACACACACACACACAACGTTCGGTAGAATGATTCTTTTTTGGGGGGAGAGGTTTTTGCTATAGGGTGCATGCGCTCGCCAGAAAGACAGAGATAGAGAAACAGAAAGCGAGAAATCACCCCCCAGGGAGGATGGCCCAAGATCGCGAGAAGAGAATGGAGGAGAAGGGATTGCGGGGTGGCCATCCCCCTTGAGGGGTGATTTCTCGCTTTCTGTCTGTCTGTCTGGCAAGCACACGCGCCCTATAGCAAAAACAAAAACAAAACAAAAACTCTCCAAAAGAAAAAAAAAAGACTCCATAAGACATTGAAATAGAAAAAAAAAAAATTTAAAAAGTTACATACTACTAGAAGATAGTTGTAACACAAATAACCAAGTGGTTCACAACCAGAATGTCTAAAGTACTGTAAGTTACTAAGAAAAGGACACATAACTCAGAAAAATACTTCAAAATACATAATCACGCATTTTTCATAGGAGGTAAAACATACGGGTAATAAACCTGTGAAATCCTACATCATTAGGACCAGAAGGTGGCGTGGTAGTTAGGGCACTGGACTCCCACATGGCTAAACAAGGTTTGAGTCCTGGACCTGGCAGCTTGCTTTCTCACTTTCTCACTCTCTCTAACATGTACCCCTATAGGGAAATTTAAAACTAACCATAAATAAAACTAACTAGCTAACTAAATCTTTTTTTAAGAAAAGAAATCCTGCATCATTAGTAATCTGGGATAAGCCAATCAGTGTCCCAGTTAATACCTTATGCCTCAGTAGATTGTCTACAGGGTGATCCCAAGTATTGGTCGGTATCTGTATCAGGAATCCTTTCTGTGTTGCTAAGCTCGTGTAAATGGACAGCACCTTGGAAGGCTACTTGAGCCCACCTGGTCAAGTGGAGCAGTCACTTGCCTGTCACCCAGCAACTCATCCCTTAGAGCAGCAGTTCTCAGAACAGGTCGCAGGCCTCTGAGCTCCCTGCAGCTATTTTGGGGGCAGCAGGAAGGGAAGGCTAAGATGTGGCTGCGTTTTCACCACGTTTATGTTCACGCTGGTGCTGTCAAAGCACTGGTGGTAGAATTGCTGCTGCCCGAGCTTGTACCAAGGCCATGGCACCAGCGTATCCTAGTAAGTGTTGTGGGGGTTTTGCTTTGTTTTAGTTTTGCTCTAGGATGGGTGGGCTCACCAGAGAAAGAGAGAAAATTAGAAGTCACCCCCACCCCCTGGGGGATAGCCACTCCACAATCCCTTGTCCTCCATTCTCTTCTTGAGATTTTGGACTTGCACATATACACACCCAGTGTGTTTTTAAGCCACTGGGCCCAGGACTCAGACAAATCGCACAGCCAGTCAGCCACATCGATCCAGCCACCTTTACCACATTTGCACACTAAATTCGCTATTCTTTTTCTTTTTTAAATAATTACTTTTTAAATTTTATTTATTCATTCATTCATTTTAATTTGATCAGAAACACAGAGAGAAAGAGAAAGAGAGAAAGTAGGAAAGCAAGCCACCAGATCTGGAACTCAACCCGTGGTCAGCCATGTGGAAGCGTTCAGCACCTTAACCATCACGCCACCTGCTGGTCCCCAAATATGCTAGTCTTCTCTCTCTTTTTTTTTTCTCTTTCAATAATTTATTTTATTTTTAAAAATAATTATTTTATTTATTTATTATTATTATTTTCACATGAATTTTGTCAGAGAAAGACAGAGGAAGAGTAAGAAAGCAAGCCACCTGGTCTGGGACTCACCACAGTCAGCCATGTGGGAGTCCAGTGCCCTTAACCACCACACCACCTGCTGGCCCCATCTATGCTATTATTTTTAATTAAAAAAGAAAAAAATTGCAGAGGGCGCTGGCACTTGCCAAAGACAGCCAGCATGAGCGGGAAAATGAAAAAGCACCTCCTATGGGGAACGGTCATTCCACAGTCTCTTCTCCTCCATTTCACCCTCCTCTCAGGATTTTGGGAACACATGCACATGCGCACATGTGTGCCTGGGGTATTTGTCATGCTTCTGGGTCTGGGACTTCAGCTATGCAGTTGGCCATGTAAGATCCTGCCGCCTTAACCACCGTACCATGGGCTAACCCCTACACTGTTATTTACTGTTTTCTTTTTTTAGAGAGATTTTTGCTACAGGGCACATGTGCTTGCCGAAGAGACATAAAGAGACAGAAAGTGAGAAATCACCCTCTGGGGGGATGGCCACGCTGTAGTCCCTTCTCTGTTCTCCTTTCAGGACTTTGGGCACGTGCACATATGCATCTGGCATGAGTTTGAAGGCATTGTGTCTGGGTCTCAAACCGCAGTTGACCATGTAGGAGTCCGGCACCTTAACCATGTGCCACCTGCTGGCCCCTAAACTGGACTTTTTATTGACACTTTTTACTTGAGAGCATGACTGACAGACAGACTGATTATTCAGACTTATGTCATGGAAAGACATTTTCCCAAAATACATGAAGTAAGTCAGTGTTTGGTCTTTTTTTCCCCCCTCTCCCTCTTTTTTTTTTTTCTTAAGAATTATTTGTTTAATTTTTGGGGGTAGAGTTTTTTGCTATAGGGCACGTGCACTAGCCAAAAAGACAGAGAGACAGAAAGCAAGAAATCACCCTCCAGGGGGGATGGCCACGCCACAATCTCTTCTCCTCCATTCTCCTCTCAGGATCTTGGGCATGCACACACATGCACCTGGCATGAGTTTAAGCCTCTGGGTCTGGGACTCAAACTGCAGTTGACTGCATGGGAGTCCAGCAACATAGCCATTACGCCAACTGCTGGTTCCTATTTATTTAATTTTTATTCATTTGATTTGACCAGAGAGAGACAGAGAGTGAGAGGGAAAGTGAGAAAGCAAGCTACCAGGACCAGGACTCGAACCATGGTCGGCCATGTGGACGTGTCCAGCGCCTTAACCACCATGCCACCTGCTGGCCCCTCATCCTCTGCTTTTTAAAGAGAGATTTTTGCTGTAGAGAGTTTGCGCTCACTGGAGAGACAGAGAGGTGAAGAGACAGAAAGTGAGAAATCACTCCCTGGGGGGATAACCATGCTGTAGTCCCTTCTCCATTCTCCTCTTGGAATTTTGGGCACACTCACACATACGCCCAGCATGAGTTTTAAGCTACCGGGTCTAGGATTCAAACATGATTGACTATTTAGGAGTCCAGCAACGTAACCATTACAGCATCTCCTGGTCTCCAGTACTTGTTAATAATAAAATTTTAGCATCGAGGCAAAAATGAGAGCTGTCAGGTATTGTTACTGAGTTAGCAAGCCTCCTTGAGAACTATGGTCCCCAGAGCAGGGGAGGGTGGGGGTGGGTAGGGAGCGCAGCCCAAGGAAGAGGAAATGCTGTGCTCTTAAGAGTTTCTGACGGGCCAGAAGGTGGCGTGGTGGTTCAGGGCACTGTACTTTCATGTGGCTGACCACGATTTGAGTCCCAGACCTGGCGGCTTGCTTCTCACTTTCCTTCTCTCTCTCTCACTCTGTCCCTCTCTGGTCAAATTAAAATAAATAAATAAAGTTAAACAATTCTTAAAGTATCTTCTTTTTTTCCCAAATATTTATTTATTTATATCTTTTTTAATTATTATTTTGTAATTTGACCAGAGAGAGATAGTGAGGGTGGGGAAAGGAAGAAGGCAAGCTGCCAGATCCAGGACTCTAAGCACAGTCAGCCATGTGGGAATCCAGCACCTTCAACCACCATGCCACTTGCCAACCCTGTACGTTAAATAATATATTTTTTTAAGAGGTTTTTGCTATAGGGCACGTACGCTTGCCAGAAAGAGAGAGACAGAAAGCGAGAAATCACTCCCCAGGGGGATGGCCACGCTGCAATCCCTTCTCCTCCATTCTCCTCTCAGATCTTGGGTAGGCACACACGTGCGCCCGACTTGAGTTTAAGCCACTGGGTCCAGGACTCAAACTGAGGTCAACTACATGGGAATTCAGCGACATAGCCATTACGCTAACTGCTGGTCCCAAGTTAAATAATTCCTTTTTTTAATTTTTTTTTTAATTTAACTTTATTCATTTGTTTATTTCAATTTGGTCAGAGTTGGAGAGAGAGAGAGAGCGAGCGCGTGCGTGCAAGCCGCCAGGTCCGGAACTTGAACCATGGATGGCCATGTGGGAATCCAGCGCCCTTAACCACCACCCCATCTGCTGGCCCGCAAGTTAAATAATTCTTTTAAAAAAAGAGTTTCTAACAGGTCTGGCTCCTTAGTGGTGCATGTAGGAAGCCAGATCTCACATGGCTGACCACTGTTTGAATCCCAGCCCTGGTGATTTGATAACATGGCATGTCTGTGTGCCCAGAATCCTGAGCGGATGGAGAAATGAAGGAAGCTGAGGCGTGCTTTCTCTGTCTCCGTCCCTCTCCCTCCCTCTCCGTACAGCTCTTTCTGGTGAGTCATGCACCCCCTATAATTAGTAGAAGAAAAAGTCTGACCGTGTGTTTGTATCTTCGCTTCTAGAGACCATGGCGAGCCCAGGGAAGGACAATTATCGGATGAAGAGCTATAAGAACAATGCCCTAAACCCTGAAGAAATGAGGCGAAGACGAGAGGAGGAGGGCATTCAGCTCCGGAAGCAGAAGCGGGAGCAGCAGGTGGGCTCCCTGGAGCGTATGAGAACATACCGTTTGGTAGTGACCCAGCCACATTGGCCCACTTTTTAATGATAGCATGTGCGTGCACCCGAGAGAGGGAGGGACGTGCCCCTGACAGTCTTGCCATCTGGACTCCCCTTCCACTGGTCGTCTGGCTGTCCAGGCGCCTGGCTGCCCAGTGCATGCCTGGTATGTTTCCCAGCTGACCCAGTCTGACCAGGACCCCAACCTGTGGTCGGCCACATGACTTCCGTCCTTGCAGGCACTTGGCACCACTACTGCACCACAGCTCAGCCCACCTCGCGCACTTAACCTGCTCCCCAGGGAAGCAGCTTCGCTCCTTAGTGATCATCCAGGTTCCTTTGTTCTAAAGAAATGTTTGACGCTTTGAGAAAGGGAGAATCAGTCCCTTAGTCCTCTTCCCTGAGTCACACCAACCTAGACATTAGGTTATGGCTTCACTGTGAATTCTAGGTCTACCTCCTTGTTGCCTTTTCTCTTAATTTTATGTTGTTATTGTAATTTCGCTTAGGGCACTTGTCACCAGAGAGAGAGGATGTGAGAAAGCATCTTCCCAGGGGTGGGGGGATGGCCATGTCACAGTCCCTTCTCCTCCGTTGTCCTCTCAGGATTTGGGGCATGCATGTACATGCGCCCAGCATGTTTTTCAAAATCCTGCCAGAATGGAAAAATAGAAGAGAAGGGATTGCAGTGTGACCATGCCCTCGGGGAGGGCTTTCTCCTCCCTCTCCCTCTGGTAAGTTTATGTGCCTCCTGGCAATTAAAAAAAAAAAAGATAAAGGAAGAAGGTAAAGCCCATGACCATTTGTTCCATGTCAGCACGCGAAGCGTGGTCTTGTTTCTCCACCATGCTAGCACGTCCTGTGCGTCGTGTCAGTCAGACCACGGCGCAGCGTTGGCTGTCCTCTTCTCTGGTTCGTCGAATGGTCTTACCACTGTCTCTTCACTTTACTTTCAGCTTTTTAAAAGGAGAAATGTGGAGCCAATTAATGAAGAAGCTGCCATGTTTGACAGCCTCCTCATGGACTCGTATGTGAGCTCTACCACTGGGGTAAGGACCCGGGAGACCTCTCCTCCCCAGAGGGGGACGGGGTGGTTCGTATCATCTGGTAGCTTGGAGGCAGCCATGCTGAACTGGTCATTGTCAGGAGTTCCCAAGGACTCGTCTGACAGAAATAGCCTGAGGACGCGACCAAGAAGAATCCGTGGTTGCCCCAGAGGTTGGGACTCACTCTGAGGCGTCCTGCCAAGAGCAGTGTAGAGTAATTGCCCCCTCCGGAGCCCACCCGTCATGCCATCCTCTTGCCGTCGCCTTAGAAAGCACATGCCACAGCGGAGCCATGCTCATGGCTGGCTCCAGGGCTGCTTGCAAAGGCCTGCCCCTCTTTGTGTTCTAGGAGAGTGTGGTCACAAGGGAGATGGTGGTGACGCTCTTCTCTGATGACTCTGATCTGCAGCTGGCCACCACACAGAGATTCCGGAAACTGCTCTCCAAAGGTACAAAGCCTGACCCCCCAGAGAGGCCCGGCGTGATTTAGCGTCTGGCTTCTTTTCACTGCTCTCACTAGCTGCTCCCCACTTCGTTCATTCTGCCACGCTCCTCTGGCCTTGGTGCTTGTTAACCAAGCAGGCCCCTTCCCACCTTTGCACTGGGAGTCCCTCCCGATAGACAGACTCCTCTCCTAGTAGCCCTTCTATGGTCAAATCCCACCTCCTTCGGGACCAGCAGTTACTGTAATGACGATGTCGCTAGACTCCCATGTAGTCGACTGCGGTTCGACGCCCGGATCCGGTGGCTTAAACTCAGGTGCATGTTCTTTCCTGCCAGAAACCCCAAGAGGAGAACAGAGGAGAAGGGATTGTGGCGTGGCCATCCCCCCGGGGAGTGATTTCTTGCTTTCTGTCTCTCTGGCGAGTGCACGCACCTTTATAACAAAACCTCTCAAAAAAAAAAAAAAATCCCACCTTCTTCTTGAAGCCTACCCTGACTCTTCTAAAATTGTGGGGTACCCCACACCCTTAGTTTTTTGTTTGTTTTTGCCAGGAGTCATGGGCGCTCACCAGAGAGAGACAGAGAAAATGAGAAATCAGCCCCCAGAGGACATGGCCACGCCACAATCCCGTCTCTTCCATTATCCTCTCAGCATTTGGGGCACACATGCCTAGCATGATTTTTAAGCCCCTGGGTCTGGGACTTGAATCGCAAGGTTGACCATGTGGGATCCAACTACCTTACCCCTCAATGCCACCTGCTGGCCCAACCTTTAGTATTTTTTACCTGCTTCCTTTGCCCTACATATTCTTTTCTCCTGTCTTACTATCTTCTGTGAGAGCCACGACCTCCAGGTTTTTCAGTTCCTATAACCGTGTGGCAGAGTAGGTGCTCAGTGAAGACTTGACATAGGAATGTATCTTAGGAGACTCCGTCTGCTTTGAGGTGTCACACAGTCCTCCCAAGGACCTCGGGTCTTCATTAGAAGGAAGTGTGTACACTAGGGTTGCCCATTTCTTGGGTCTGCCTTGCTCCCTGACCACTGTTCCAGTGAGCCAAAGTAAGAATGCCTCAAGTAAGATGGCCTTTACTCTTTCACATCCCAGCTGGATTCGACAGTTCAAAGACGCGCACACACTGTGAAAAACATCTCATCAGGGGCAGTTTGGGGACGTCTGTAGGCACGGTCGGAAGTACCGAGGAGGGTGGTGCGCTAGCCCCAGTGGTGGGTTAGCCAGAGCCTCCCGTCTTCCTCCCTGCCTTCTCCCCGCCTCCAGAGCCTAGTCCTCCGATAGACGAAGTCATCAACACTCCAGGGGTGGTGGATCGGTTTGTGGAGTTTCTGAAGAGGAATGAGAATTGTACATTACAGGTGAGGCCCGGGGGGAGGGATTACCAGGTGAGAGCCCTTTTTCCAGCAGATTGCAGGGGGAGCTCTCTGTAGACCCATCTCTCAGGAAATAGGCCAGTAATAAGAGAAAACGTGAAGGGTTGCCTCAGAAGTCGTGGCTTCAAGGACGAGAGCCACAATCTTTCTTAAAATAATCCCAAAGGAAAGATCCCAGAATATGACGACTGGCCAGTCAGTCGTAGATAAGTGTCTGATTCACTCCCAGCTACCTGTGTGACTCGAGGTAAGTCATTTAGCTTTTCTGGGTCTCTCTCCTCAGAAACCGATCTGACAGGAACTTTGAGAAACCCGTCTCACTTTAATCCTTGTTTGGAAATATCAGTGAAGCTCAGAAAGTAGCCAAAGTGACTTGTCAGAGGGCCAGGTGGGCGCAGGACTAACCGAGCCCCCCGAGCCCACGCCCACATCACTGCGTCTCCACCTAAAGGGAGGAGAGGGAAGGATTGTGTCTGGTGGAGTTTCTAGTTCGTGGGCGGGAGGCTGGCTGTTAGGAGCCAGCTGAGAGACACCCTGCTCAGCCTGGAGTGGCCTTGACCACGGCGTGATCTCCTTTCAGTTTGAAGCTGCGTGGGCTCTAACGAACATCGCCTCTGGAACCTCTCAGCAGACCAAAATTGTCATTGAAGCAGGGGCCGTCCCCATTTTTATAGAGCTGCTTAACTCGGACTTTGAGGATGTACAGGAGCAGGTAATGCTCGGACTTGGCTTAGTTCTCGACGGTGCCTGCAGCGTAGCAGATACACTTAGCTTCTTCCCAGATCGAGGCGCGGTGCTCCGCAGGCCCTGGGGTCCCGGGTACCGGGACTGTTTTGTGTAGACCCCTTTAGACACACCCGAGTCTGTCCTGAGCGACTCGTCCTGGCAGCCTTGGAATGGGACTGGTCACCAGGGGCCTGACACAGGGCTGGAGGGAGAGGACCCTCAGCCCTCCCTGGGGAGGGGAGGGGTGCTGAGCTTGGTTAGATTGACACAGGGCTTGACAGCGGCTCCAGGGCAGCGTCGGGGTCGGGTCGGGAGCACAGTGCTGTGCTGGGAAGGTGGCGAGGGCGTGGCGCTCGGCGCAGCCACCCAGCCGCAGCCGGCCTTCTGATCTCTTCCACTTGACTGTTCCTCACTTGTGTCCTTCATTAATAAACTGGTGAATGTAAGTAAAGTGTTTTCTTCATGTCTACGAGTCATTTCAACAAATTATCAAATCCAAGGGAGTGTTCTGGGAGCCCCCAGATGTATAGCTGGTTAGTCAGAAGTACAGGTGGCCCTGGTCTTGGGTCTGCAGTGGAGCAGTGTCAGCAGACAGACCGGTCGGGGCTGCACTAACTCCAGGACTTGGTGTCAGGACTGAATTCTGGAGGTGGCACTGTTGATGTTAAAGAATTGGTTACAGGTGTGGCAAAACTTTACACAGTAGGTGTCAGGAGTGGGGTTGAGTAGGAAAAGACACCACAGTACCTGTCTCTCAGTGTCTCTGTCCTGCTGCTCATGGACCCAGAGACACAACTTGCATTTCTCCCGCTGGGATTCTTGCTAATCAGGTAGACGTGGACAGTGGTCATGGGACCGTCCCTCCATTACTGTGTATGAGCAGACTTCAGAAAGTTCACGGAGGGCCAGATGGTGGTTCAGTTGTAACACAGCAACCTACATGGGAAAGGTCCTGGGTTCATGTCCCTTGACTTCTCCCAGCATCTGAGGGTCAGGGCCCAGTTGTGATCCAGACCAGCTGAGACTGGAGGTAGGCCAGGTGTCAAAACACTGCTGGGGTTGCCTTTCCTCTCTCTCTCAAGGAATAAGTAAACTTTGTTAAAAGTTTATAGGGCAGGGGCCAGTAGGTGGCGTGCTGGTTAAAGGCGCTGGATTCCCACATGGTCGACCATGGTTCAAATCCCAAACCTGGCGACTTGCTTTCTCCCTTTTCGTTTCTCCCTCTCTGTCTCTCTCTCATAAGATTAAAAAATAATAATAATAACAAATGGAATGAAATAAATAAATAAATCTTTTTTAAAAAAGAAAAGTTTATAGGACCAGCTTCATGGCCTGGCAGTTGAGGCAGCAAGATCTCAAATTATCAACCATGTAGTTTGAGTCTCGGACTTGGCAGGTTGAGAAACGTGTCAGGCATGTATGCATGTGTGCCCAAAATCCCCAAAAGAAAAGGGATTGCAACATGACCATCCCCTTGGAGGGTGCTCTCTCTTCTCTTCTCTCTGTCTCTCTGTGTCTCTCCAGAGAGTGCATACCCCCTCTGGTGGAGAAAAGAAATAAAAAGGTTTTTGGCCAGCGGGTGGCGTGGTGGTAAGGTGCTGGATCCCACATGGCAGGCTTAATGGTTCAAGTCCTAGACCCAGCAGCTTGAAAATCATGCCAGGCACGTGTGCGTACATGCCCAAAATCTCAAGAGGAGAATAGAGGAGAAGGAATTGCAGCATGGCCATCTCCCCTGGGGGGGTGCTTTCTCAGTTTCCCTTTCTGTCTCTTCAGCAAGTACACTCACCCTATGGCAAAAATCTAATGAACAAAAAAAAACAGTTAGTAGGAAAATTGAATTAAAGTCCTAATTTAGGGACCAGCAGTTGGCGTAATGGCTGTGTCACAGGACTTCCATGTAGTTGACCGTGGTTCGAACCCCAGATCCAGTGGCCTAAACTCATACCAGGTGTATGTGTGTGCGTGCCCAAGATCCCGAGAGGAGAATGGAGGAGAAGGGATTGCGGCGTGGCCATCGCCCCGGGGGGTGATTTCTCGCTTTCTGTCCGGGACGTGAACTGCGGTCGACTATGTGGGAGTCCAGCGACATAGCCATTACGCTACTGCTGGTTCCCTGCAAAAAAGTTTTTTGAAACCCACGCATAGTTTTCCATAATAAGTATATTCTCTGAGTTTTTGAGGGTTCCATGTATAGGTTTGGTTCAGAGCATGCAGCTTTCTGGTCACTGTCTACTGTGCTGGCTATGGGGACAGGGAAACCTCGGCTTGGTGTCTGCAGAACTCCTAGGAAAAGGATTCGGCAGGGAGGCTCCTGAGCCCTGTTGGTGGGTCTCGGACCTTGGTGTGGCACTTGACTGGTGGGGACTCGCTCTGTGATTTTAATTCCAAAGTACTCAGAAGCCACTGTGGGTGACAGTTCCCTCATCCCCTTTCCAGGCAGTCTGGGCACTGGGAAACATAGCTGGAGACAGCTCCGTTTGCCGAGATTACGTCTTGAACTGTTCCATCCTCAATCCTTTGTTAACGTGAGTAATTAGTCATCCACACCTGGGCATCTGTTGGTGGCCACCCGGCTGGTTATTTGGGGCCAGGTCCCTTAAGATGATGTAAGTTCAAAAGCTCTCAGAGTGCAGTCTGACGGCCGAGGTGAAGATCTCGTGAGAGTAAGAGGATGTGCCGCAGTCTGCCAAGGAAGGCCTTGCTTGGCACCTGGCTCCGCAGAGCCTAGCCACATGTCCCTCGTCGTGGAGCCGGGGAGCAAGGCGAGACTGGCCCCCCTGGGAGAGTCCACCCTTACGGAATGCATTGATTTGCTGTGGGGTCGTGTGTAGGGACAGTGGGCAGCTTTGTCAGTCACAGACCAGAGGCCGTTGGAAGTGTCTTCTGGGGTCCTCTCGCACTGGCCTTCCTTGCCCTTAAGAGTACGCTGTATCTAAAACGAAATGACAACGAGCTGCTCGTCAGAGACCACAGCTCACTGGCCCCGCCACTCTCAGGCCCTCAGAAAGCCATGACATAGTGCTGCTGCAGCCCCCCAGGAGACCTGGGGCTTTCTTCTCAGGGCACTCCTCCCGCCTAGGGCTTGTGGCCAGGACCGGGGCATAGCACGCTCTGCTTTTGAAGCTTTACAGGCCTGCCCAAGAGCTGGTCCTCCCCCCCCCCCGCCACTCTCAGGCCCTCAGAAAGCCATGACATAGTGCTGCTGCAGCCCCCCAGGAGACCTGGGGCTTTCTTCTCAGGGCACTCCTCCCGCCTAGGGCTTGTGGCCAGGACCGGGGCATAGCACGCTCTGCTTTTGAAGCTTTACAGGCCTGCCCAAGAGCTGGTCCTCTTGTGCTCACACAGCCAGGCCTACACAGGGCTGCTCTGCGGAGGCCAGCGCCAGTCCAGACTAGTGCTCCGTTAGGTCAGGTCTTGGCCTCGGTGTGGCTTTCCCACAGGCTTCTTGGCAGCAGCCCTATGCCAGGGCACCTGTGCTCAAGATCTGGCTTTGCTATTTCCTTCAGACTCCTTACCAAATCCACACGGCTGACCATGACGCGGAATGCAGTCTGGGCCCTGTCCAACCTCTGCCGAGGGAAGAACCCACCCCCAGAGTTTGCAAAGGTGAGCAAGCTACTTACCAGTACTTGAGCCAAAGCAGGTTCTTTTATGTCGCATTTTAAAGTCTTTGGGTGTCCTCCTGAGAGTCTCAAAGCATGGGAAACTGAAAAGGAGGCAGTTATCAATGAAGCTGATGATCTTGTGTGCCCACGGGGCAAAGTGGAGAGGTAGGCCTGAAGAGTCATGTCGTAGAGAGCCACAGGTCTCGGATGGCGGCGGGGACGGCAGGAGCAGTGTTAGGGCTGGTGGTGCTGACGTCCTGCCCTTTGAACCCTTCTCACCATTTCCAACAGGTGTCTCCTTGTTTGCCTGTCCTGTCCCGCCTGCTCTTCAGCAGTGACTCAGACCTGCTGGCAGATGCTTGCTGGGCCCTCTCTTACCTGTCTGACGGCCCCAACGAGAAGATCCAGGCGGTTATAGACTCTGGAGTCTGCCGGAGATTGGTAGAGCTTCTGATGTGAGTGGTCTCCGAGAGGGCACAGGTTCCCTAAACTTCTCCAAGCTCAGGCCAAGAGCTGCAGGCAGCTGTTTGCTGCCCTCTCCAAAGGTCTGGAGCCTTGAGCAAGCTGCCAGCTGTGGGGGTCAGCAGAGCTGGATATGGTGTGCTGACCTCTGCTGACCAGGTCTTCCTTCTGCAGGCACAACGATTACAAAGTGGCTTCTCCCGCTCTGAGAGCTGTGGGTAACATCGTCACTGGGGACGACATCCAGACCCAGGTAAGGAGGGTGCAGGCTCTTTGCAGACCAGCCATGAGAGGGCATCATAGAGAGCTGCCTATGGACGAGAACCCTCCCTGCCAAGGACCCCAGGTCTGGCGGGAGGCAGCATGGTCCAGGAGAGTGCACACGGCTTGGGTAACAAATCCCAGCCCTGCCACTCAGACCACGGGCAGTTTGGTTCCTGCTTTTCTTCTGTACATCGGAAGCCAATTGTCACCCAGTGAATGCTTGTGAAGGGACGCTAAGTGGAATAACTGGTCTTCATACCGGCCATTGGACCTCGTAAGGGCCTGCCGAGTTTGAGTAATGGTCCCTTTGAGATGCTGAAAGCTGAGGTACCCCACTCCCCCTCCTAGACTTTAGGGTTCTGCCTCATGTTGGTGACCCCCTCAGTGAGGGCACAGTAAGGAAGGTTCCCTTGCCCAGAAGCTAGAGAGCTGGCTCTCCTCTGGTCTTGAGCAGTTGGTGTAACTTGGGGATCCGTGGCAGGCTTCTCAGGGAGTACTCGCTGGAGCCCGTCTGCATCCAGGTCACTTCTGTGCATGTACGTGTGCGTACACACACTGACGTGTAGCAGAGCGCTCTCTAATGTGACCGTTTCCAATGTACAGTTCAGTGATCACATCTGTCTACAGAGAATTTTCATCTTCCCACACCGAAACTCGACACTTAATGAACAACCCCAGTAACCACCCTTCTGCTTTCTCTCACTGTTTGACTACACTGAGTAGCCTCATACAGGGTTTCCCTTTTATGTCTGCCTCAGTCACGTGGCATATAGTATCTTCAAGATTCTTGCATGGTGGAGCATGTATCAGACTTTTCACTGCTTGTCAGAGAGCCAGTGTGCTCACCTGAGAGACGGAGAAAGCACCACCAACGGCGCGTCATGCTGCAGTCCCCTCTCCGCTCCTCTGTCCTGCTGGGATTTGGGACACATGTCCCTGGCACGTTTTTCAAGCCGCTGGGGCCAGGATTCATATCACAGGATCTGGCTCCCTTAAGGACTGGCTTACAGGCCAGCCCCCCTTCCCATTGAAGGCTAACTAACACCCCCGAGGAGTCGATCCACTCACCCACTGACGCGCATCGGGCCGTTTGTGCCACGGAGCTGCGGGAGTGCTGCTGCCATGCCCACTGGGTTCGGGCTGTTTTGACTCTGCCATCAGTCCTTTCGAATGTGTCCCCAGAAGGGGAATTAGTTGATCATATGGTAATTTCATTAAATTTTTTTTCTTTATTCCTGATAAAGAACATGCATGTGAGAAGGGAGCGAGAGGGGCTCCCTCTACAAGGCCTGGCTGTGCCTCAGCCCCTCCTTCAGGTCTCTGCCTCTCAGACCCCACACTCCCACGTGTGCTCAGCGTGTCTCAGGCTGACCAGGCCGGGATTTGAACCACAGCCGCCCCGTGGGGGTCTCACTTCTCTCAAGCAGCACGTTATTGCTATGCCACAAAGCCAGTCCAGTGTTTTGTTTTGTTTTGTTTTTAAGGATTATTTTATTTAATTTTTTTTCCTTTCTTCTTTCCCTCCTCTCTTTCTCTCTTCCTCTCTTCTTCCCTTTCTTTTCTTTCTTTCCTTTCATCATTTCTTTCTTTTCTTTCTTTCTATTTGACCAGAGAGGGACAGAGCAAGAAAGAGAGAGAGAAAGGGAAATTGCGAAAGCAAGCACCAGGTCTGGGACTCAAACCATGGTCAGCCACTTGGGAGTCCAGCGCCCTGAACCACCATGCCACCTGCCAGCCCCCAGTCCAGAGTGTTTAATGTTGAGGGGGAACTTCTGTACTGTTTTGCACCAGGTTCCAGTTTCCACATTCCATCAACACTTTTCTGTTGCGGTAACAGCATCCTCCAGGGGTCAGGTGCTGTTCCGTGGCTCCGCTTGGTGCTTTCCCTGTAGATGGTGACGTCGAGCATGTGTTTACTGGCCACCTCCTACCTTTTTGTGAGCAATAGTACCTTCACGTACTCTGGTCATTCTTAAATTGGGCTATTTGAGTGTTTCTGTTGCTTAGTTACAGGAGTTCTTTGTATGTTCTGGACATTAATCCCTTACAAGGTACATGCTTTGCATATATTTTCTCTCCTGTGGTTTTGCCTTGTCACTGTTATTGATGGTGTCTTGATGCACGAAAGTTCTACATTCTGAGCAGCCCAGTTTGCCTGACTCCCCACTGTTCCCTGTGCTCTGGGTCCCAGGTCATTCTCAACTGTTCAGCGCTCCCTTGTCTCCTCCACTTACTGAGCAGCCCCAAGGAGTCGATCCGGAAGGAAGCTTGCTGGACCATTTCAAACATCACTGCTGGCAACCGGGCTCAGATCCAGGTGGGAAAGCAGGACGCTCGAGGGGCATGGGGAGGCACAGGGACGCGGGGGTCAGGGTGTTGGTTTCCCTTTAAAAATCGAAGGTAGCTTACACTGTTGCTCAGAGCTTCTGCATAGCTGAGGCTGAGCTCCTCTGCAGACGGCCCCTGCCTGGAGGAACAGAGAGCTCCTGGGAGGAAAAAGATGTCCACGTCTCCGTTGATTGGGGGCCGAACTTGCTTTCTTCCGTGGAGTAACTCTCTCCCCTGCCTCACTGCTCTCTCAGGCTGTCATAGATGCAAACATCTTCCCTGTGTTGATTGAAATCCTTCAGAAAGCCGAATTTCGAACAAGGAAGGAAGCAGCCTGGGCCATCACCAATGCCACATCAGGAGGGACCCCTGAGCAGATCAGGTAGCACATTCCTCTCCCGTTGTCCCGAATGAGGCATGCTCCCCCTTTGCTGATGGTTTACACATGACCTCTGAACTGCTTTCACTGGGCTAGGCCTGCCGCCAGTTCGACTGCTCTAGAGCCTGACTGGTCAGCTGCCACAGTGACGCTGGAATCTGGAGCAGATTCTTGTCACCTGTGACGTGTGGTACCACTTTTCCCTCCTGGAAGACAGAAACGTATAAAGTAGACATCCCTCCTACCTCTTCCTACCTTCTAGAGAGCTAATCTCTGCTCAGTTCTTACAAGTGAAGGCAAACCATTCTGTGGCTCAGACAGAACAGATTTTGGGAAATCATTTTGAGGAGTGAGACTTGGGAGGCATCACTGGGGAACTGTTATGAGTGCACCTTTTGTTCGCGTTACCCGGACGTTCGCAGGGTGGAGGCGCTGGGTAGGGTGCTCGGCTCCCTGTGTAGCTGACTAAAGGGAGTACAGCCAGCACTGTGAGCTCAAGGGGAGAGAGAAAGCCACTGAGTTAAGCTCTGAAGGATAAATACAGGATCGTAAAGGCTTTCCAACAGGAGAAAGCTAAACAGAAGTGCAAGACCCCACACCTGGGACTGTCACGAGTTTGAGTGGAACGTCGTGCCCCGGGAAGTCGCGGGAGGCAGAGCTGGGAAAGGAGGCAGTGCAGACAACGGGGAGTCCGTACTGTCGTGCCGCATCATCTGGACTCAGGGAAGACAGGAGGCCTAGGAGGGTTTTAATCGGGAGGGAGATGTGTTCAGAGTGCTATACTGCGGTCAGGGAGATGCTGCAGGCAAAGAGTCTCTGGTCACGTCCAGATGTGCAGTGAACTAGACCCACAGTGATGGGAGGGTGGTCATCAAGACTCAGGAAGCGTGGCCACACACGAGAGAACCCACAGACAGAGCTCCTGCCCAGCACCTCACTTGCCTGGTCTCTGGCCCTGCAGGTACCTAGTCTCACTGGGCTGCATCAAACCTTTGTGTGACCTGCTGACCGTAATGGACTCGAAGATTGTACAAGTGGCCCTCAATGGACTAGAGAACATTCTGCGGCTTGGCGAGCAGGAGGGCAAGCGCAGTGGCTCGGGGGTCAATCCCTACTGTGGCCTCATCGAGGAGGCCTACGGTATGTTGTCTCTCCCACCTCACCTCTGCCTTAAGTAGAGCGGTTTTAGGTCAGAACCAGGGACTGTAGACCTCCAAAATGGTACACGTACATGGGAGAGAAGGGTGGTGGGGTGTACCTGTATATGTTATAGCTCCCATGATCCCTGTTTCCAGACAGTTGAGAACTCCTGTTCTGACCAAAGCGACCATCCACAGGGAATCAGATGACCCATGGAGTAACAGGCATGTGCTGTGTAGCCAGGGAAGAGCCGGGATTTAGATTTGTCTCATCTTTTGCATCCAGGGTTTTATCCCACCAGTTCCTTCTCCCTCTGAGGAGCAGTAGGTCAATTCTCTTTGTTTCTGTTTTTTGTTGTTGTTTTTTTTGAGAGATTTTCACTATAGGGCATGTCCGCTCACCAGAGAGACAGAGATAGAGACACAGAAGGTGAGAAGTCACCCCCCAAGGGGGTTGGCTACATAACAGTCCCTTCTCCTCCATTCTCCTCTTGAGATTTTGGGTACTTATGCCCATGCCCTGGCCTGAATTTCAAGCCACCGGGTCTAGGACTCAAACTGCAGTCAGCCACATGGGAGTACAGTGCCTTAACCACTACACCACCTGCTGCCCTCACCCCCACCCCATGCCCTGCTCCTCCCCGCCCGTTTTCTTTCTTTCTTTTCTTTTTTTTTGGAGAGCTTTTTGCTATAGGATGCATGCGCTTGCCAGAAAGAGACAGAGAGTTAGAAAGTGAAAAATCGCCCCCCCAGGGGGGATGGCCACGCCGCAATCCCTTCTCCTCCAGTCTCCTCTCGGGATCTTGGGCACGCACGCACATGCACCGGGTGTGAGTTTAAGTCACCAGGCTGGGACTCAAACTGCGGTCGACTACATGGGAGTCCAGCGACATAGCCATTATGCTAACTGCTGGTTCCCGAAAAAAGAGTTCTGAATTGCCTAATTACCCCTCTCTGAGAAGAGAGACTAATGATTTGCCCAAGTCATGCAGCTGGTTTAAAGCAGAATCAGGACTACAATTTCTAATGTATAACTGACAGTTTGGTCTCTTTTCTTTGGGATCCTATTTCTTGGGACGAGATTTTTTTTTTTAAGAGGGATTTTTGCTATTGAGCGCATGCACTCACTGGAGAGAAAGAGAGACAGAAAGCAAGAAATCACTCCCCAAGGAAGATGGCCACGCTACAGTCCCTTTGCCTCTGCTCTCCTCTTGGGATTTTGGGCGCACATGCACATGCATCCGGTGTGAGTTTGAAGCCACCAGGTCCTGGACTTGAGCCGCAGTCTGCCATGTGGGAGTCCAGCGACGTAACCATTATGCTATCTGCTGGCCTCTCGGTACGAGACCTTGACTCCTTTCTCAGGTCAAAGAGTGACCTGAGGACCGGCAGGTAGCGTGGTAGCTGGCGCACTAGACTCACATGGCTGATCCCAGTTCGAGTCTCAGATCTGGTAGTTGGCCTTTTCACTCTCTCTTTCTCTATTAAAAAATAATGATAATAAAATAAAATAATTCTTTTTAAAAAATTTGCAGTGATCCGATCATGTGACTGTGTTGGAAAGCACTGGCATGCCTCAGGGAAAGACGGGTAAATGTCTCGCGTACCTGTAGGACAGCACTAACACTTCACTTCCCTGTGTCTTCCTGCCACCGTAGGCTTGGACAAAATTGAGTTTCTCCAGAGCCACGAGAACCAGGAGATCTACCAGAAGGCCTTCGACCTCATCGAGCACTACTTCGGCGTAGAAGACGACGACAGCAGCTTGGCTCCCCAGGTGGATGAGACGCAGCAGCAGTTCATCTTCCAGCAGCCAGAGGCCCCCATGGAGGGCTTCCAGCTATAATGTCTGCCTTGGGGAGGGGAGGGCGTGGAAGCACCACCGACCAGCGGAAGAGAGCCCTCTGGGGGGAAGCCCCTCCGTCAGCACCACACCGCTGCCCTGGAGACTGTGCTCTTGACCTGCCCCGCCCCTTCCCTGGAGGGAGCACCCTCCGGACAGACAGAACCATCTGAGGCTCACACTTGGGTTTGTGACAAGAAGGGGACGTGTTGGGTTTTCTTCCTTACACTCTATTTCGGCTGCACACATGTCTTTAACCTAGGAGCCCAGGGGTAGACAAAGGAGGACTGAGGTCATCGATTTGCACCTTTTTTTTCTTTAATGGTGACTTACTGCCCTTCCATCTTCCTTCATCCTTCCCAGTCCTCTGCCCTGATCTGTGTAACTCTTGTCTTGGGTACTTGAGCAGATGGAATATTCCAGAGGTGGGAGGTGGGGGGAGGGAGAAGTCCAAAACAAAGTGTTCCTGCTCTGACAGAATATTAATCTCGTATGCTTGGATTGAGTTATTTAATTTTTTTCTTTTGCACATGTTTCTTGTATTAAGATGCTCTTCCCGAGAGCCACGAGTTCCTGGTTTTAGGACTCTTTAGCTGCCAGCATTGTCTGGGACTAGAGGCTGATGGAGAGGCCACTGCGAGACTAAGGCCTTTCACTCTGACCCCTTGCCCAGACCTTTGTAGGTTGGGAGATTCTGCTCACTCTCCTGGGGCAGGAGCACCAGTGGGAGGAGAAGGGAGGGCACGGGCCTGGAGACGGGGCTCCCCACGTGTAGCTACTGATCCCACTTTTCCCTCCTACCTTCCAAATGGTGCGACCCAACTTCAGTTGTTTACTTGAAAATTCCCCTCGGAGTTGAACGAACCTTTGAGGTGGCTGTATTTCCTCCTAAGCTCAAGATAGAGGGGCTGAGGTCCTTTCTTTCTCCTGAGGAGAAAGTCTTTGCTCTAGTGACCCGGAAGTTGCAGGGGAGGTTGGAGTGAGAGTGTCATATATTGGGGTAATCAGGGATCCCTGCCTTTGGCCTTTCTTCTTCTTCTTCCTCTTCCATTGTTGGATCATGTATATTTTACTTCCAAAGGGGAGAATGTCAAAAAGTTCTGTATTTTTTTATATTCTATATATTAGGTAAGCCAACCTTAACTGGTCTCAAGAAGAGCTGTGTAATTTCTGCAAGTCGGATACTGTGAGGAAGACCAAAAAGAGGCGTGGGAGCTCCCTCGCTCGGAATGCCGCCGGAGCTCGGTCCTTTTCCTTTGTGTTTGGATTCTGGGACAGCCTTGGGGCCTGGGACCGACGCCCAGCTCTGAAACCTTTGTAAAAGGTCAGCCTGGCCTGACGGTCCCAGTACCTACAGGGAGTGAGGACAGCCTTGGGGCCCGGGCAGTCCTGCCACCCTGTGGCTCTTGTCAGTAAGCCGGAAAGCAGTCTGCCTTCTCAGGTTGACCCAGAGGCTGCTGTCCACGGCAGTTAGCCCTCGGCTTCCTGTGCTATCAGCCAGGAGCCTTAGCCGCTGGGTGCTTCGCGAGAGCTCTGGGTAGCTTCCCTGCTTGGGACCCTCGTGCCTGGCTGGAGTTCCCGTCTGTGACACGGACAATCCAGATGCCTTTTCTTTCTGAGTAAAGCTAGTGCAGTGCCTCAGTGTCTCGCTGGTGCCTGAGTGAGAGCAGAGCCCAGCTGGTGAAGTTGTTAGCACTGCGTAGACCCGCCCCGCGTGGGGCAGCCTGTCCTGCCCTCGTCTCCCGCACTGTGCTTGGTCAGAGGTGTCCTGCTCCGTGCTGCACATCTCCTTCCCCAGGGACAGTGCCCTGCTTGCTCCATCCCTACACACCTTCTGACTTAGGGGAGATCTGTGTCCCTCTGCTTACAGATCTGAAATCCGGGTGCTCACCGTCAGCCATCGATCTTGAATTTTCCTTCTTGTTCTAGTGTTGAGTTCCCGCTCCAGAACCATTTTCTGAAGACGGTGGCTTAGGGCTGGCAGTTACCACTGAAAAAATCACCCTAGTGTTGTGCCACCTGGTGAGTCAGATGGCACTCGCCAGCGTGGAAGTGGTGACCAGCGCCTCTAACTCCCAGGAAGGCAAGAGGCAGGACCTTTCCATGTTGTCTGCTGTATCCATTATAAAACCCATTCCGCGGTTCAAGGGAAAACTCTGCCCTCCTTCCTCATCTCCATCCCGAGGCAGAGCAGCGTAGTAAGGTCTAGTCTGCATCGCAAGCACTGGCGAAGTCCCTGTCCCAGGGCGATTCTTATTGTGAGGCGTCTTTACCCTGACTTCCCAGCCATTCTTCTGGGATCCGCTTTGGCCTCAGATCTGGGACCTGCACCGAGTGGAAGACTAGGTCATCAGCTGCTGCTTAGAGCCAGTTTCCTCTCTGGAGTTCAGAGGCTGGATTCTCCTGGGGGCACAAAACGAGGGATACCTCGCCAGAGCTTCTCTTCGTGTCTCCCCAGACCCCGCTTTCTCATTACCCTCCTCAGCCCTCTTTCAGTGCACAGGGAAGTTCTTTCCGCTCACGGAGGGAGTGACACCATCATCTGCATCTCCTCCTCTCCTTTGGCCATTTTGGGAAACATAATAGGACTTCTTTAGCCCAGGTTTAAGAGCCAGTCCAGCCCCCATCCGGACTCCAAACTGTGGCCTAAGTGAGGTCAGTGTTTCTGACAGATGCCTGAATAGTTCTTGCCCAGATTGAGGGGTTCCAGCCTGCTGGAGGCACGTTATTGGAGTCCAGTATGTTGACACGTGACTGAGAAATCATTTTAGGTCTGCGGTGGGGGTGGAGCTATCTAGCTGTGCGTTGAGGAACAGCGCCTTTGACTTAGCTGACATGTGGAAACGCTGTCCGGAGTGCCGGCTGTTGTTACGGCCAGCCCTCCAGGTAGCCCACCCCCAGATCCCGTGTTGTACCCACAGAGTCTCCGATCTCTAGGAGCCTGCCTTCAGTTGCAGCTGCTCCAGCGCCTCATGGCCCAGATGCAGGCCGCTGCCTTTGGGTAGAGCCCTCTGCTGGTTAGCAGCAGGGGCAGTGAGTGCAAATGACCCTTCCAAAGGAGTGTCCCTCCTCACTAGAACCTTAGGTTTGCCACTTCTCCTCTGCCTGGGAAGCCACCTTCCAGACCGTGTTTGGAGCCTAACTGCACAGATAACAGCTGCTGCCGTGCCCAGCTGAGGACAGAGAGGGCTCTTAGGCACAAACCAGTTTAAAACGAAAACGCAGAGTGAGTTTATTTCCATTTTCTCCTGTGTAGCTGCCTCCCCCCATACCCTCGAGTCATATTTGTTTCTGGCAAACAGAAGGGAAGGAGAAAGCCCAGCAATACCAACCCGCCCTGAAGGCCCCTGTGTCCAGGCCTCGTCTCTTCTCCCCAGACCTACTCCACTCGGTGTCCATCTCAGTATTCCCGACAGATCTGGCTCATGGGCTCAGACTGGATGTTCAGTTGAAGGCAAGGAGCCCCTTTCTCCAGATCCCTGTAGGTACTAATGGGGATGGCAGGGAGAACAGGCCGGCTGGGGCCTCCCTGGCCGGCCGGAGAAGGGCACAAGGCTCCATACGCTGAACTGTGGGGTAGGCTCGTGACAAGCAGGAACATCTTCCAGGTTGTGCTACTGGAGAGGCCGGGTGACCCTGAGAGTGCTCAGAGTAGCTCTTCCACAGCCACAGGAGTGGAGTCTAGACCAGGCTTGTTCAGTGTACATTTGGATCTTTTGTGAAGCCGAGCACCTGACTGCAGAGTTCCACGTCCTGGGTGCTGGCCCTCTGGCCGAGGCCTGTGTCAGTGAGTCCATCATCTTGTTGCCCAGCTCCTAGCCCCACCCCTCGGTTTGAACCATGGCAAGGGAAGAATCTAAGACCAAATCTGTGAGGTGAAGCTGTTCTTTTTCCTCTGAGGGCCTGGGCTTTGTACAGAAGATGGCTCCAAGATACAGCTGGGAAGGCAGCACCCGCCACACCCAGAGTGCACTAGGGCACATGTGTCTGCTCCGGAGTGTCTTGCGTGACTCTGCACCTACTCAGACGCTTGTGAGTCAGCCTGACTTCTGATACCCACAGGAGGGCATACCTGAATCCTTCTAAATGCCAGCCCTGGGACAGGACCAGTTTCCATTTCTGGGTTTGCGGGAAGAGAGCGGTATGCCATGGCCTGGGGCAGGGAACGGGGTCAAGCGCAGACAGAGCCAGGGACTGGCTGGGAACCTCAGACTAGGGTGTCCCTAAAGAGTCCAGATATGTGTGGCTTCACGGCCTCGAGTTGGGCGGTGGCCTTTTTAGCCAACTCTTTGGGAACTGCCTTGGACCTGTGGAAGGAGGGAAGTATAAGGTCCCAGTCACCCAGAAGACACTGACTCCCAAGAACAGCTTGGGTCTCCAGCTGTGGGCCCGAGGAAGGGGAGTCAAACTCTTCTCAGTGGTTTTTCTTTCTGAAGTCATTTGCTTTTATTTTTCTAAGATCTATAAACTCTGGCTGTTTTCCATGTTCTCAGGGCCCCTAGGTAGACAAAGCTTGATGATTTCAGAGCAAACATAGGCCAAGAAACCATGGCGTGGAGTGTGCTGAGTCCAGACAAATGATATTTATATACACATCCAAATTTGAAGAGAAAATGTATTTCTTTAGGTTTCAAACACTGTAATAGCTATAAGGCAAAAAATAAAAAACTGTTGCAGAGTTCTAAATCATCGTCTGTGGTTTGGAGTGGCCCTAGGCGGGGGTTTGGGAAGTGAAAGGGTGTATAAACTTGTACTTTATCAGTGGGAGTGAGAACTACACCAACCTGCTCCTGCTAAGTTTTAATTAAATATGCTTTACTGAAATATAATCGACACGCAATAAAGTATACAACTTGGTAAGTTGAGACATAGGCACCCATGAAGCCATTGTCACAAGACAGTGAACATCCCTCTCCGGAAGTTCTAGCAGGCTCCATGGGTGTCTCATTGACTACCCACACCAATAACCACTGGTCGCGGCTCCGTCACTGTACTTTAGTCGGCCATTTCTAGAGCTTGTTGAAACAATTTTGGTGTAATTTCATCACCACTCCACAACTCTGAGCCTGTGGAAATCAAATATTGGGTCATCAGAAAAGTCATGATACACTTTTGCATAGAAAAATATGTCATGGGGGGCCAGCAGATAGCATAATGGTTCTGTCGCTGTACCGCCACATGGCCAACTATGGTTTGAGTCCTGGAGCAAGTGGCTTGAAAAGTCACACTGGTCACGTGTGCATGCATGCCCAAGATCCCTTGCAGCATGGCCATCCCCGGCAGGTGATTTCTCACTCTCCCTTTCACCGTCTCTGCCTTGCTCTCCTGGGCAAGTGCATGCACTCTGAGGCAAAAACAACTTAAAAAACAAAGTCATGACTTTTCCAACAACCCGACAGTTCACTAAACTATCCTCGCTGGTTCAGGTCAGTTCCAAAAGCAGAGATTACAGACAAGCACCTAAGAAGAGGACTGGACCCACGGGCAGGTTTTGGTTGGCACACTATTTAAGTTGCAATTTGCTGTCAGCACTTCTAAAATCAAGAAATACCTGTCTTGGGCCAGCAGGTGGTGTGGTGGGTAAGGCACTGGACTTACGGCCATCATCATTCAAGTCCAGGACCTTGCAGCTTGCTTTCTTTCTCTTTTTCTCTTCAAATTAAAATAATGATGATGTGGGCTGGCAAGTGGCGTGGTGGTTAAAGGCACTGGATTCCCACATGGCCGACTGTGGTTTGAGTCCCGGACCTGGCGGCTTGCTTTCTCACTTTCTCTCTCTCTCTCTGTCCCTCTCTGGTCAAATTGAAATAAACAAATGAATAAATAAAATGATTCTTAAATAATGATGAATAAAATTAAATAAAATATTTATAAAAGAAAGAAATACCTGTCTTAAAACACTATGCAGGACTACCAGGCCTGAGTCTACTTGGCAACAATCTACAGGAGCTGCTGTGTTTTATTACAGTTGCCATCTTTGCCAACTGTCTGTGTCTGGCAGATGCTAATATTGCTTCATACCGTGATAACAAAGGAGAAAGTAATTTTTCAAAATAATTTATTTTGCTATAAGGCACATGTGCTCACCAGAGAGAAAGTGAGAAAGTAAGCCATCAGGTTCAGGACTTGAACCTGATGGCCACGTGGAGTCCAGTACCTTAACCACTGTGCCACCTGCTGACCCCTGAAAGTACTGTTTCCATGAGGTTTACTTATTTGCATGTTCACTCTACTCATGTTCCCCAGCTGGCCCCTGCTGAGCCTCCCTCCTATGCCCTCGACCTCTTAGCGCAAGTCTACCTTTTCTGTTACAGAACTCCTCCTTCCCCTGTAAATCCATCAAGGCCTGCTTTATCTTGCCTTGTCAAGAGATTTCTAGTATTTTTTTAAAAATACTTATTTGTCCTTATTTTTTAATTAGATAAGAGAAGGGGAGAGAGAGAAAGAGAGAGAGCAAGCCACCAGGTCCCAGACTCAAACCATCGTCGGCCATGTGGGATACTGGTTTTAAGAGACCGGGACCCCAAACCGTTCTCGGTCTCAGTTCCATCATTATACTACTGCACCCTGTTGTCACTCACTGTCACCTGGTACATGTGAACCTTGGTGCTGCCTAAGGGATGGGGAAGACCAGACAGAGCACTGCCGTGGAGTCAGCCTTTGGGGAAAATACTCAACATCTCAGCCCAGCCCTAAAACAGGGCCCAGTTAGCACAGTTGAAATGTATTTATTTACTATTTAGCTATGAGATAGTGGGAGAAAAAAGGAAGATTCCCAAGGGGCCATGGCCACGCAGCAACCCCTGCTCCATTCCTCGGATTCTGGACACCCATGCACATGGGCCAGCATTTTTTTCCAGCCTCCAGGTCTGGGACTTGAACCATGCACTCAGCCATATGGGATCCAGTCGCCTTACCCATCATACCACCAGCTGACTCACAGCTTACAACATTTTTGATCTACTGCATGATGTTAAGCTCTGGAACTAGAGCCTGAGCCAACAATTCCTGCAAAGCTCTGACTTGCAAGCAAACTAATTTCAACACTTCAGTGGTAATGTAACAACTGAAACCAGACCTGGGGAGCTGGGACAGCCTGCTCCCAAGTGCCCTTTGAGCTGGCCCTCAAAAGAGTTTGTATTTTGCCATAGGGCATTATCTATAGACAAGAGGACACACTCACGTGTGGAGAAATGTCTGGCTTTTTATGTTCATGAATCGGTCCCAGGCCAAATTGCCCCTGCAGTGACCCTTCAGCCCCTTCCTGAAGGACTGATGACCAAGCTGGTGACAAGGAAACAATCGACCTGCCTTCACAAGTTTACTTAGACTCCACCTCTGGATAAAAGGCAGGGTGAGCAAGTGGTAGGATGAGTGCTATTGTCAGACCCTTGTAAAGGGGAGTAACTAACGACTTGCTTGGGAATTTAGGAGGGCCAAACTACCAGATGCTGGAAAAATGAGCAGTGAGCGCTGAAAGAACTGTCGCTGTTACTTTTTTGTTTAATGAATGGCACTAGTATCACATGGATGAATTATTTATTTTTTAAAGAATTATTATTTTTAATTTTATTTATTTACTTACTTATTTTAACCAGAGAGACACAGAGAAAGTGAGAAAGCAAGCCAACAGGTCCAGGACTTGAACCATGGTCAGCCATGTGGGAATGTCCAGCGCCTTAACCACCAATCCATCTGCTGGTCCTCCAAATTACTTATTTTTTAGAGAGATTTTTGCCATGGGGTGCAGGCGCTCACCAGAGAAAGTGAGAAATCACCCTGCGGGATTATCACACTGCAATCTCGACCCCTTCTCCATTCTCCTCGGGATCTTGGGCACCCGTGCACATGCACCCGCCATGAGTTTTAAGCCGCTGGGACAGGGCCTCAAACCACGGTCGACAACATGGGAGTTCGGCGACATGACCATTCCGCCATCTACTGGTCCCGACCTGTCACTTATTAAAAGCCTCCTTGGGACGCAAGTGGCCAGATGGTTAAGGCACTGTAGTCCCACATGGACAACCGTTATTTGGACTCGAGTCCCGGGTGGGGGTCTCGCTTTCTCACTTTCTCTCTGCTCAAATTAAAAACCAGTAATGAGGGAACCAGCAGTTAGCGTAAATGGCTATGTCACTGGAATCTCACGTAGTCGACCGGGATCTGAATCCCAGACCCGGTGGCTTAAAACTCACACCAGGGACGTGTGGGTGCTGCCCAAGATCCCAGAGGAGAATGGAGGAGAAGGGATTGCGGCTGTGGCCATCCCCCCTGGGGGGTGATTTCTCGCTTTCTGTCTCTCTGTCTGTCTGAGCGCACGCGCCCTATAGCAAAAACCTCTCCAAAAAAAAACCAAAACAGTAACGAGGCTGGCCGGTTGTGTGGTGGTTAAGGTGCTGGACTCCCACATAGCCCACGGCCCTTCTAGTCCTGGACCAGAAGATTTGTTTTCTCACTCCCTACCTTCTCCCCTTCGATCAAATTAAAAGAAAAATAATAGGCAGAACCCCACGCGTGCGTGATACAACCCGGCGGGCGTGGGTATCTCCGGCCGACAGCTTGGGTCGGCCCTAGGGAACATGCTCCCGCCGCATCTCCCGGGCCGCGGCGGCCTGGGGCCCCAGCTCGGC
>NW_006160087.1:2803147-2807844 GCF_000334495.1 Tupaia belangeri chinensis | reverse complement strand
TGCTCGCCGGCGTCAGGAGTGGCGCCCCAGAAACCTGCCCGGGCACGCCGTCTCCCCGGAGCAGCCGGAGACCGGAGGACCGTGGGCTCCCTCCGGCGCAGTTCGTTTGCTTTAACCAGCTTTGTGCGCCCGGTGTCTGGATGTCTCATCCCGGCTGCCCAGAATTTTGAAGCCTGGGAAATAGCAACTGTGCTTTTTTCCTAGAGGATCTGCCCCCCAACCCGGCGTTGCAAATCACAATGAAGAATCAAGACAAAAAGAACGGGGCCGCCAGGCAGTCCCACCCAAAAGGCAGCCCAGGGCAACCGGAAGCAGGAACAGAGGGAGCGCAGAGGCAGCCCAGCCAGTCGGCTCCTGCGACAGAAGCTGAAGATTCCAGCAGCCAGGCTCCTGGGAAGACGGAGGGTGTGTGCCAGCTCGACTGTGCCAGCGGGCAGGGGAGGAGTCTGCCACCTCCGAGCTTCTGGAGTTAGAGGCTGGGGCCACGCTTACCCAGGAGAGGAGTGTAGGGGGAGAGGACTGTGCGGTCCCCGCCCTGTCCCCCGACCGGTAGAGCCTCCCGCTGTAAGCACAGGAACTGAGCTCTTGAGAGAAGGCGGTGGTGGTGGCAGGATTAAACTAGGTGGCAGTCAAAGGAGACACCTTGCGGGCAAATCCAGGTCCCATTAGAAACACCTCAGTCACCAGGGCCCCTCGTATTTGAAGTATTCTGGAACTATCCAAATACCAAGAGAAACGGCCTTGAGGGGAGGGAGGTGTACTGGAAGTTGAGCTCTGTGCCCTGTGCCAGCCCTGTGTGCTGGCAGTTCCTGAACTTTTGAGTGATAGAAATAGTTACATAATTTCACAAGTAGACAGAGGCTTCAAGAAGCTAGGCAGCTTTTTAGAATTATTTTATTATTCTTTTTTCTTTTTTTTTTGGAGAGATTTTCGCTATAGGGCACATGCGCTTACCAGAGAGAGAGAGAGAGGTGGAGAGACAGAAAGCGAGAAATCACCCCCCAGGGGGGATGGTCACGCCGCAATCCCTTCTCCTCCATTCTCCTCTCGGGATCTTGGGCACACATGCGCACGCACCCGGCGTGAGTTTTAAGCCACAGGGTCCGGGACGCGAACCGCGGTCGACTACATGAGAGTCCAGCGACATAGCCATTATGCTAACTGCTGGTTCCCATTTTATTACTATTTTTTAGCGTGCTACAGGGCACCCTCACTCTCAGAGAAAGTGAGAAAGCAAGTCCCCAGGTCTGGGACTTGAACTGTAGTCAGACCCTTAGCCGCTGCATCACCTGCCCCACTAGGCAGCATTTAATCCAGACCGTTGAGTTTGGCAGGGTCTGGAAAACCCCATCCAGTGGTATAACCATCTTTTCTCCATACCCCACTTTCTTACAGGGGCTCAGGCCAAAACTGCTCAGTCTGGGGCCCTCCAAGATGTCTCTGAGGAACTGAGCCGCCAGTTGGAAGACATACTGAGTACATACTGTGTGGACAGCACTCAGGGTGGCCCGGGCGAGGATGGGGCACAAGGCGAGCCCACTGAAGCCGAAGATGCAGAGAAGTCCCGCACCTATGCAGCAAGGAATGGAGAGCCTGAGCCAGTGACCCCAGTGGTTAATGGTGAGAAGGAGCCGTCCAAGGCGGGGCCAGGCACCGAAGAGACTCGGGCGAACGATGAGGTCGGAGACCGAGACCACCGAAGGCCACAGGAGAAAAAGAAAGCCAAGGGTCTGGGTAAGCAGGGGTGCAGCAGCTCGTGAGGCCGAAGGGGAGGCTCGGACCTGGCCTTCCTCAGGGTTGCCTGCTCTGCCAGGAGGCAGAGGGAACTGGCTTCGACCTGCAGAGCGCCCTAGTTCAGTTGAAGCCGAGGGCGTGGGACCACAGCAGAGATGGGCAGGTGGGCGCCGAAATGCAGCCTGCTCTGAGAAAGTGGAGCAGTGCTGTGGGTCCCTGTGCCAGCACCCCGTCTCGTCTCCTCTAGGACCTTGGGTGTGTTTGTTCTCTGGCTTTCCATTTCCATTTTTCTACAGTAGGAAAATTGGGCTACATCAGGGTTAAACGCATAAATGTGTTTACGGGCCACATGAGGACTGAGAAAGGCCTCATTTTGTCCAAAGGGGTTGACTGCCACCTGGTTGATTAGTTGAGACCATGCAGGACTACAGGCGAGTGCAGCCAGACTTTTTTTTTTTTTACTTTTAAGAAAAGCCAGAAACCCAGAGGTATGCTTTCTCTGTAGGTGTTTAGTAGTCGACGCCTAAAATGGTAGGAGCCCAACAAAGCCCGTGACCGAGCTGGATCTGGCCCGTGTGCCTGTGGTCTGCATGTCCGTGCCAATCTCTTGGGACTTGCTAGTGCTGGCATGATCTGTGCTGTGCAGGGCAGCCCTCCGGGAAGGAAGGGGGCAGCTCCTGACCCAGGCCCAGGCGGCAGCAGCCGTTTGATAGCCAGGGGGTGTGGGTCCAAAAAGCTAGGCCAGGTGACAGTGGACCATGTTCTGATCCATATTCCTCTACCTGCTACCTGTCACTGTAATTTGAAGAGGGATTTTTTTTTTTTACCTTTTAAGATCACATGTATTGTGTATGAAAGGTATGTTCATTTTAAAGTTCACTGTCTGGCTACCGGGGACAAGAGTTCATTGTCTCTCAGGGCGGTCTGGCGCTCTCCTTCAGGTCCCGGCTCCGTGGAAGGGCCTTCCTTGCGTTGAGCACTAGCCCTGGCGCACACGTGGCACCTCTCTCCCATTGGTGGTACGGGCTGCGTTCTGCTGGCAGGACCCACGCAGGAGACCCTTGGAGCTGCAGTCGTTGATCAGGAGACGTTGTTGAGCATGTGCTCTATGCTGGCACTTCGTCATTGGGGTTGGACGGGTCCCAGCCCTCATGAAGCACCTGGTCGAGCAAGGAGGGCAGCCAATTGACAAGCAAAATGCAAAGTAAAATTGGGGAGGGTTTCCTCGAGGCTCACAAGTGTGGGCCCTGGCTTGAATAGGGGCCCTGGGAAGGGGGTGCATCCCTTTGTTCCCTGTGCTTTGCAGGGAAGGAGATCACTTTGTTGATGCAAACGTTGAACACGCTGAGTACCCCAGAGGAGAAGCTGGCAGCCCTGTGCAAGAAGTATGCCGAACTGGTCAGTGCACCCTTCCATTGGCACCTCTCTGTGGGACATGAGCAGGCACCTGGCTGAGGCTGCGGATGCAAGGGCAGGCGGGTGGCTTAATTCCTGGTAGCCGTCCTCTGACCCTTTTCACTGTCCCTGCACTAGGGGTCAGTTCTCTCCCAGCCTTTTCAGGGCTAACAGTGAAAGGACAAACGCACATTCCTTGAAAGAGATTTCTCCCAGAATGATTCCCAGGTGGTAGAGCCCTGACTCCTGGCCTGAGCCCAGGTCCCACGTGATCTTGCCTCCACGCCTACACGTGTGTCCCCGAAGTGAGGCGATGCACAGTGCCATTACCATACTTGACAAAACTAACCACGTCCTTTTTTCTTGCTCTGCAGCAGTCTTCCGCTCCCTGCTTCCCTTTTTCCCCACTGGCGGGGACATCGTTTATTGCAGAAACCAGGGTAGTTGTCCTGTACCCTGCTCCACTTCGAGCTCCATCCTCTCTGTGATGGCATTTAACTTATTCCTTCCCACTTACTTCCTGTAAGTGAAGTCGAAGTTAGCTGTAGAAGGTTGACCCAGTCCAGGTTCAGCTTTTGTTTTGCTTACCGAGAGACACATGGGTATGTTTGACAAGGTCACTTTGAGACCCTCCCTGCACCATCTCTCAGCCAGCTAGGAACAGAGGCAGAATCCTGACCACCGCAACACCTTCCCACTCAAACCAGCCGGGCCTTCAGGTTTGATAGAGCGTGTCTGTCTGTGGGAGTGGGCGGAGGGAGAGGGCCGATGCCCTGCTGCGGTCTCCCTGTCTTCCAGCCCGTCTCCTCCGGGGCAGTCTCACCCATGCCCAGCATGTTTCAGGCTGACCAGCCTAGGGGTGAAGCCGCAGTCGCACGTGGGATGCTGCTCCTTTCACGCAGCACCACGGAGACAGCCCAGGTTCCTCTTGGAAACTGAGTGTGGTCCTCCCGCATTTAGTGTTCAGCGCGTTCAAGGGAGCCAGCCGGATCCCTCACTTGTCAAGTTCCTCGTTAAAACCTGATCTAACAGATTCCTCTGTTCAGGGTCATTGTCTAGTTATTTTGGGGTGAAGAATTACTGTTTTAATTCTATTTATTGTTTTTTTAATAATTTTTTTAACTTCTATTTATTTATTTATTTTGATTTGGCCAGAAAGGGACAGCATGAGAGCATAAGAAAGAGGGACCGTGAGAAAGCGAGCAGCAAGCAGCAGGCCCAGGGCTCCGACTGTGGTCAGCCGTGGGGGGTCCAGGGCCCGTTCCACCTGCCGTCCCCTGTGATGATGATTTCTTTAATTTGCTACAGGGCACGTGTGCTTTCCAGAGAGAGGAAGCCACCAGGTCCAGGACTTGAATCTTAGTTGGCCATGAGAGGCCAGCACCTCAGCTGGACTGCCTGCTGGCCCTAGTTTTGAATTTTCATTCTGTTCACATTTATTAACTGGTGTTCTATTCGGGACTTTTCTCATCTGTGACATAGGGACCATCATGCCTGCCTAATTAAATAAAAGATACGAAGAAGATGACTGCTCAGTCTCTGGCACTGCCGGCAGACACACTGGAGTC
>NW_006160087.1:2788443-2802830 GCF_000334495.1 Tupaia belangeri chinensis | reverse complement strand
CCCTTCTTCCCTTTTTCCCCACTGGCGGGGACATCGTTTATTGCAGAAACCAGGGTAGTTGTCCTGTACCCTGCTCCACTTCGAGCTCCATCCTCTCTGTGATGGCATTTAACTTATTCCTTCCCACTTACTTCCTGTAAGTGAAGTCGAAGTTAGCTGTAGAAGGTTGACCCAGTCCAGGTTCAGCTTTTGTTTTGCTTACCGAGAGACACATGGGTATGTTTGACAAGGTCACTTTGAGACCCTCCCTGCACCATCTCTCAGCCAGCTAGGAACAGAGGCAGAATCCTGACCACCGCAACACCTTCCCACTCAAACCAGCCGGGCCTTCAGGTTTGATAGAGCGTGTCTGTCTGTGGGAGTGGGCGGAGGGAGAGGGCCGATGCCCTGCTGCGGTCTCCCTGTCTTCCAGCCCGTCTCCTCCGGGGCAGTCTCACCCATGCCCAGCATGTTTCAGGCTGACCAGCCTAGGGGTGAAGCCGCAGTCGCACGTGGGATGCTGCTCCTTTCACGCAGCACCACGGAGACAGCCCAGGTTCCTCTTGGAAACTGAGTGTGGTCCTCCCGCATTTAGTGTTCAGCGCGTTCAAGGGAGCCAGCCGGATCCCTCACATGTCAAGTTCCTCGTTAAAACCTGATCTAACAGATTCCTCTGTTCAGGGTCATTGTCTAGTTATTTTGGGGTGAAGAATTACTGTTTTAATTCTATTTATTGTTTTTTTAATAATTTTTTTAACTTCTATTTATTTATTTATTTTGATTTGGCCAGAAAGGGACAGCATGAGAGCATAAGAAAGAGGGACCGTGAGAAAGCGAGCAGCAAGCAGCAGGCCCAGGGCTCCGACTGTGGTCAGCCGTGGGGGGTCCAGGGCCCGTTCCACCTGCCGTCCCCTGTGATGATGATTTCTTTAATTTGCTACAGGGCACGTGTGCTTTCCAGAGAGAGGAAGCCACCAGGTCCAGGACTTGAATCTTAGTTGGCCATGAGAGGCCAGCACCTCAGCTGGACTGCCTGCTGGCCCTAGTTTTGAATTTTCATTCTGTTCACATTTATTAACTGGTGTTCTATTCGGGACTTTTCTCATCTGTGACATAGGGACCATCATGCCTGCCTAATTAAATAAAAGATACGAAGAAGATGACTGCTCAGTCTCTGGCACTGCCGGCAGCCACACTGGAGTCTGGGACTGGGAGCCACGAGCCCCTCAGTTTGAGTCCCCAGCCTGGTGGGCCAGGAAGCATGCCAGGTGCATGTGCGTGTGCCCAGGAACCTGGTGGGCTGGAGGAAGGAGATGGCAGCCTGACCAGGCCCTGTGGAGCGTGCTGCTGTGTGTGCGCGTGTCTCTGTCTCATGCATGCACACACTCCATCGTGGAAAAGAAAGGAATAAGAAGGTAGCTCCTCTTGTAGGATTCTGCCAGGAAGATGGCTGGGACAGAGGAGGATGCGAGTAGCTGGAGTGCTGCTCTGCGTAGGCGAGGGGGCTGAGGCCCAGTCACAAGGGAAGGTGCTGCCTGGTGAGAGTGGCGAAGCCTGAGTGACGAGAGGACAGGGCAGGTGGCTGTGAGGCTTGTGCCTCTGCCCCTCCTTTCTTCTGTGTTCCCAGGGACGTAGCTGGGGCAGGGGAGACTCGAAGAGGAGGGTGACAGGCAGCACAACAAGTTCAGTAGGATTGCTGGGCGGATGAGGGTCTTCCTGAAACGTGCTTGTGAATTTAAAGCGAGGCGTTTCAAGTAGGATTGCTCAGTACTGATAAGAGCCGGACCGGCACTGAGATTTTGCCAAGAGATTGAGTTTGTTAGACCTCTAAACCACAGGTCAACAGGTGACGGGATGGCCAAGGCACTGGATTCCCACATGGTCTACTCAGACCCTGCAGCTTGAGGGACACGACAGGCGCATGTGTGTGCCTGCCCAAAGGGGTGACTTCTCACTGTCTCTGTCTCCTGCAAGCACATGTGCCCCATGGCAAAAACCTAAAAAAAACGAAGAAAGAAATCCCAGCAGGGGCTGTCTCCGTGGCGTAGTTTAGGGAGCCAGATCCCACACGGCAACGGTGCATTGGACTCCCAGCTTCAGTAGCTTGAAACACACCAGGCACATGTGCGCGCATCCCCGAAGTCCCCAGAGGGTGAAGACATGGGGTTCCCTGTTGTGAGGTGCTTTCTTCGGTTCCCTTGCTCTCTGGTGAGCACTTGTGCCCTCTAGCAGATTACAAGGACTCTAAGCCAGGTCAGAGGACCAGCGATTCCAGAGAGGGTTGCGGAGCCGGAACGGCTGGGCCTGTGGGTTGGAGATCAGTCCATAGTCCGCCATTCTAGTGGGCATGAGCTGCAAAGGTTGGTGGGGTGTGGATGGCCTGGGTTACCGATGAACATAGACGTAGGTCCAAGCCCCAGCCGTCCTGACCGCTCTGTCCAGAGCAGTACCCTCTGGCTAACTGGTGTGTGGCTAGTCCAAGTTTAGATGTGCTGGGAAAGTACCGCACGGCCGATGTTGACCTAAGAGAGGGCAGGTAAGACAGCTCGCTACTTCATTTGAGCTGACAGGTGGTGGGGTAGGTAAGGGCACTGGACCTCTCCCACGGCTGGTTACAGTTCGAGTCCTGGACCTGGTGGTGTGCTTTCTTACTTTCCCTTTGTGTCTGGTCAGTGGAAAAATAACAACAATAAATTTAATGCATAAATATTTTTTAAAATTATTTTTGTTTATTTTAATTTGACCAGAGAGGGACAGAGTGAAAGAGAGAGAGAAAGAAAGCCACCAGGTCCAGGACTTGAACTGCAGTTGGCCATGTGAGAGTCTAGCACCCTTAACCACCATGCCACCTGCAGGCCCCATAAGTAATAATTTAAAAGATAAACTAAATTACTTAATTTTATTTTTAATTTGCCAGAGGGCATGTGTGCTTGCCATCATGGATCACGCCTGGCATGCACAGGGACACTTCAGGAGTGGACCCAACATGACAGGACGCTGGCACTACAGCCCTGTGGCCACCTAGTCGTGTTAACTTATCTGCCGGATGGGGCGGGACGGAGTCATGGGAGCGGAGCGGGAGCAAAGGAGTTTGGGAGAGGTTACAGGCTGAGGCCAGAGATTCAGGGTTGGTGGTGCTGGCATGGCCGAGTTAGTGTTGGGACTGGAACCAGTGCCTGTCCCCTGGCAATGAGGGGCCGTTCCGGGGGGTGGCCAGAGTTGGGGTACTACAGGGTCTGACCTGCCTTGAGGGCTTGGTGTGTAGTCAGGGCTGGACAGAAGTCCTGGCACTGTCCCCGGCCTCACTGTGAGCAGTGGAGCACGTAGAGCTCGAGCACTTCGGGCTGCAGCCGCCCGCTGGGTGGGCCCCAGGAGACGCGCTCGGGACACTCACCTGGCTGCTGTCCCCAGCTGGAGGAGCACCGGAACGCGCAGAAGCAGATGAAGCTCCTGCAGAAGAAGCAGAGCCAGCTGGCGCAGGAGAAGGACCACCTGCGGGGCGAGCACAGCAAGGCCGTCCTGGCCCGCAGCAAGCTCGAGAGCCTGTGCCGAGAGCTACAGCGCCACAACCGCTCCCTCAAGGTAGGCTCCTCGGCAGCAGCAGTCGGCACCCCCTGCAGAGGTAGGTCAGGACCCAGCCTAGGTGGCAGAGTTCCTCATGTTCTGAACTGCAGTGCTGAGCACCACGCACCTGACCACAGGTTCAGATCCCCGGGTTGGCCTGGAACGGTCAGGACTACGTCCAGGCACCTGAGCCCCTGAGTGGCTGGAGAGCTGTGGCAGGGTGCTGAGGCCCCATCAAGGGTGCTTCTCGTAAGAAGTGAGGGCAGCAAATAGCATGGTGGTAAGATGCTGTACTTGCACATAGCTGTGTGCGGTTCGAATCCTGGACCTGGTGTCTTGAAAATCACAGCAGGCATGTATACATGCCTGCCCTAACTTCCAGGAGGGGGGTGGAGGAGGAGTGCAGCATGGCCACCTATTGGGCGGGGGTGGGGGGCGGGGGTGAGTTCTCACTTTCCCTCTCACTGTTTCTCTGGCGAGCTCTCACACACCCTATGCAAAAACCTTAAAAAAAAAAAAGTATGGGACCAACAGATTGTGTGATGGTTGCATCGCTGGATTCCCACATAGTTGAGTGTGGTTTGAATGTTGGACCCTGCAGCTTGAAACTCAAGCCAGGTACGTGTGTGCCCAAAATCTCGAGAGGAGAATGGAGAAGGGATTGTGGCGTGGCCATCCCCCTGGGGGATAGTTTCTTGCTTTCTGTCGCTCTTTCAAGCACATGAGCCATACAGCCAAAAAAAAGGGTGGGCACTGAAGCTTGTACTGTAAAAACATTTCCTCAGGCCAGCTCTGTGACGTATGGTTAAGGGAGCTGGATCCCACATGGCAGTTGATGTGGTTCAAATCCTGGCCCTGGTGACTTTTTTTTTTTTTCCCTTCTTTTTTTTTCTTTTTGCTATAGGGCACATGCACTTGCTGGACAGACAGAGACAGAAAGCGAGAAATCACCCCCCCAGGGGGGATGGCCACGCTGCAATCCCTTCTCCTCCATTCTCCTCTCAGGATCTTGGGCACACATGCACACGCGCCCGGCATGAGTTTAAGCCACCAGGTCTAAGACTCGAACCACGGTTGACTATGAGAGAGTCCAGCAACATAGCCATTATGCTTACTGTTAATCCCTTTTCTTCTTTTTTTTTTTTTTAAGAGGTTTTTGCTATAGGGCACGTGCACTCTCCAGAAAGAGAGACAGACAGACAGAAATCGAGAAATCACCCCCCCAGGGGGTGTGGCCACGCCGCAATCCCTTCTCCATTCTCCTCTTGGGATCTTGGGCACGCATGCACATGCACCCAGCATGAGTTTAAGCCACTGGGTCTGGGACTTGAACCATAGTCAACTACATGGGAGTCCAGTGACATAGCCATTATGCTAACTGGTCCCAAGGCGCTGTTGACTTGAAACGGGCTCTTCGTGCATGCTTACATAAACCCTGACAGGATGGAGAGGTGGAGAGGGAGTTGCAGTGTGACAGTGCCCCGTTGGGAAATGCTTTCCCCCTTTTCCTTGTCTCTCCCTCTCTGTCTCTGGCAGCACAAGAGTCCCTCGGTGGTGCCCCATGCCAGTACTCGGTGTGGCATCTGGTGAGCGCTTGCAGTAGACAGATAAAGGCCGAGGTGCTGAGCGCCCTGCACGCCCTGGCCTTGCTGTGACCGTTGGTGCTCTGGTGAGCTCTCGCCCAGAGCTGGGTCATCCAGGAGCCTGGGTCCTTCCCCTGTCCTGCGTCTCCTAGCAGGAGGTGGTTGCTGCCCTGGCCTCCAGCTGGTTTTGGATGCACACCCCAAGTTTATGTACTTAGAAAATTTGACCCTGTGAACATGAGGTATTTTGCACATTGTTTTTCTCAATTTTACTTAGCAAATGTTTGTCTTTAGGGACCAGCAGATGGCGTAATGGTTACGTCACTGGACTCCCACATAGTGGACTGCAGTTTGAGTCCCAGACCTGGTGGCATAAACTCACTCTGGGCACGTGTGCAGGCGTGTGGTGATCCCTCCTAGGGTGGGGGCGATTTCTCGCTTTCTGTCTCTCTCTGTCTTTCTGACGAGCGCACACTCCCTGGAGTAAAAAACTCTCCAAAAAAGAAAGGTTCATCTTCAAATAAAAAGACGGGGTTAGCAAGTGGCATGGTGGTTAGGTGCTGCGTCCCCCGTGGCTGACATAACTTGGGTCCCAGAGCCAGTGGCTCGAAGGCGAGACCAGGCACGTGCGCGTGCCCACAATCCCGAGAGGAGATGGGACTGTGATGTGGTCATCTCCCAGAGGGTGTTTTCTCGCTTGCTCGCTCTTGCCCTCCCTCTCTGCAGCAAGTGCACAGGGAGACGAGTGCGGTCACTGTGACGCCCTAGGACAACTGAAGTCCATAGAACAGAACTTACTGTGAACGGGTTAAAGGTGGCGAGTGCGGTCACTGTGACGCCCTAGGACAACTGAAGTCCATAGAACAGAACTTACTGTGAATGCGTTAAAGGTGGCGGATTGCCTTCTAACTTCTGTCTCCGTACTAAAGTCTTTCTTTCCCTTATTTATTGCTTTTGCTGTAGGGCTTACACTCACCTCAGAGAGACAGAGGGAAAGTGAGGAATCACCCTGAGGGAGGATGGCCTTGCCACAATCCCTTCTCCTGTCTCCTCTTGGGATTTCGGGCAGACACACGCACGCTGGACTCAACTCATGGTCAGCCACGTGGGATCCGACCACCTTAACCCCCATTCCTCCAGCTGGCCCCAAGTCTGTCTGTATTTTTTTCCTGAGAGAGATTTGTTAAAGGGCACGTGCACTTACCAGAGAGACAGAAAGCGAGAAATCACCCCCCTGCGGGGTGTTCACACCACAGTCCCTTCTCCATTCTCCTCTTGGGATCTCGAGCATGCATGCACATAAGCCCGCATGAGTTTAAATCATCAGGACTCGAACCGCATGGACTACATGGGAGTCCAACAGTGTAACCACTACGCCACCTGCTGGTCCCTCGCCTTACGTCTTTCTTAAATGAAGTTTTTACCCAAGTGCTGTTTCCTAGCCTGTTCCTTTCACTCGCATGATGCCCTGCTTTCCCCTGTAACTTTACGTAAGCCTCTCTGTTCTAAACAGTGCCGTGTGTCGACCCACTGTTACCAGCACCCTGATTACGCACTCGCGGCAGTCCCCAGTTCACGCCATCACACACCGTCCTGTCTTCCCCGACCTGCCTGCAGCCTGTCTGCATGAGTCCGGCGTGGGACAGCTGGCCCCAGTAGTGTGCGGGTTGTCCGTGTAAACCGACCTCCCAGGTGGCCTTCGGGTGAGGGCGGTGCATACAGTCATGTGTGTCCTGGCAGCCCCAGCGGGACTGGGTTCAACAGCTCGGTCCCTGGGGCAGCGAGAGGGATGAGAAGCTCGTGAAAATGAGAGTATTTAACCTGAAGCTCAAAGCATAGGCTTTAGAGATGCAGGTGGCCCCGAAGGCCCTCATGAGTACACCTCGTTTTGCTAGGAGAGGACTGTGCGGGTGTCGCCCGGCACACAGAGGTCCGCTGGGAGCGCCTGGGCACAACTTCTCGGAGTCTGCTACGCTTCCCTTTGGACTCAGGGAGGGCTGTTGGCAGAAAGCAGCCGTGGGCTCTCGGACAGGCCGTTGGTGACTGGCTGGGGACAGCAGGTGATGGCATTGGGCTGGCTTCTCTGCCAGGAAGAAGGCATGCAGCGGGCCCGGGAGGAGGAGGAGAAGCGCAAGGAGGTGACCTCGCACTTCCAGGTGACGCTGAGCGACATCCAGCTGCAGATGGAGCAGCACAACGAGCGGAACTCCAAGCTGCGCCAGGAGAACGTGGAGCTGGCCGAGAGGCTCAAGAAGCTGATCGAGCAGTACGAGCTACGGGAGGAGGTAGGGCCGCCAGAGCATGCCGGTGTGGGCCATTGTCTCACAGGCATTGTCTCACAGGCAGGGGACGGGGGTGGGGGAGGGGGTAGAAGACAGACCTCCAGCCACAGAACCCAGGGCCACGGGGCCTTGTTCAGACAACTGGTCCCGGTAGCTTAGGAGACAGCTGTCCAGGTTTGGAAAGGAGGTGCTTCCCCGCACCTGTGCTCCTTGACGCCCAGCAGGGCCTTGGGGCAGACACCGCAGTGGCCTCAGGGCAGCACAGGTCATGCTTGGCTGCCAGCTTAGCACAGCTCCACTTTGAAGACCTTTTTGGAATGTGGGAGTGATAGGGGGCTGGGCCTGCGGTCAGCTAGGGCTCCAGGGCCGCACCACTGGCCGCGCTGCTGCCACACAGCACTCCGGTATCGGGCCCGCACGCCCGTCGCTGCACCGTGCTCGGTCACTTCTCTCCCCACGGGGCACAGCCGCAGAGGCCCTGCCCGAGGCCCGGATGGGGCGCTGTGAAGGGCAGACCTTGCCTTCTTGGACTCTCAGGCCCGTGTGTGTGTGCAGGACCTGGAGGGGACTGCCCTGAGCAAGGCTCCGTGTGACACGTTGTTTGAGGCGCGTCGGTTTGCTCATGTCCTTCACTGAGACGTCACGCAGGAAGGGTTCCTGGGCCACTAGAGGGGCTCCTCCGGAAGGGGCTTCCTCCTCCCCCGCCTGGGTGCTACCCCTGGGGGTAGGGGATGGGACTCCCGGGCGCCACTGCTCAGTCGCAGCCCTCCCAACCTGCCCCTTGGCCTGGGTGCCTCAGATCACAGGCAGCTGGCGCCTGCCGTGTCCCAGCTCGACCTGTCTTGAAGGCGCCTTTCCTTCCCCATGCAGGACTAAAACTCGCACTGCCCCTACTGCCGTGAGTCTAGTCTGGTTTTCGCCGGAGTCACCTCTGAGCCCCTCGCCGCCATGCCCTCCCTGCTCTAGCACCTCCTGGGTCAGGAGTGGGGACCCGGGACGGTGCTCCCTAAGAGGCACGTGTCGGCTGGCCTGTGGGCAAGACCGGCCTCTGGCAGTGGGCAAGGCTGTTGTCTTCTAGAGGCCTGTTTGCCTTTTGTTGATATGTGCAAGGAAGTCCGGCTGTGCAAATGCAGGCCCAGCCCCATGGGGTGGTCGGTCCTGGATCAGAGTGGGAGGGTGGTCCTGCCTCAGCTTCCTGAGAGCTGGTTCCACCCGTCCACCTCTGCGCGTCCCAGGTCTGAGTACTGGGAGGTGAGGCTGGGAGGTGCAAGGCGGGCCTTCTGAGCCCGCGGGACCCTGGCTGGACTGGCGTGGGGCCTGGGCAGAGGGCCTATCTCTGCAGGGAGGCCTTGGGGGGGCTCCTGACCGGCGGGGGGGCCCGGATCGACAAAGTCTTCAAACACAAGGACCTGCAGCAGCAGCTGGTGGATGCCAAGCTCCAGCAGGCTCAGGAGATGCTGAAAGAGGCAGAGGAGCGGCACCAGCGGGAGAAGGATTTTGTGAGGCCCAGGCCCCGGGCAAGGGGTGGGGGGCAGGAGGCAATGGGTTCTGACTCAGTTCATGTTCGAGTTTGCTGCCTGTCCGACCAGGCATGCCTTCCTCAGATGCCATTCTGAGTGCGGGAGGCCCACACGGGCTGGTGCGTGTGGCTAACAAGGGCAGACCCAGCCCCGCTGGCCTCTGACAGGGCCGGGGTCTTGTCTTGGAAATAGCTCCTCAAGGAGGCTGTGGAGTCCCAGAGGATGTGCGAGCTGATGAAGCAGCAGGAGACCCACCTGAAGCAGCAGGTGAGACCATGTGTGGCCAGTGCTGGGCTCAGGGCCCTCATCCTGGGTGGGAAGGGGACCCTGCCCCAACCGCTGTGTGCCCTTGACAGAGCCTTGCACCTGAGTGGTGGTGAGCAGGGAGTTGGGATAAAGGCATTGTCTCCCCAGATTCTAATTCTACTTTTTTTGGGAGAGAGAGACTTTTGCTATGGGGCATGTGCGCTCACCAGAGAAAGCGAGAAATCACCCCCTAGGGGGATGGCCACGCCGCAGCCCCTTCTCCATTCTCCTCTCAGGATCCTGGGCCCCCACACGCCCAGCATGAGTCTTAAGCCACCAGGTCCAGGACTTGAACTGTGGTCGACTACATGGCAGTCCGGCAACGTAACCATGACCCCATCTGCTGGCCCCCCTAAACCCTACTTTCAGCGCTTAGCATTTTGCGTTGCATAGGTTCTGTTTCATCCGGAGGACAGTGGGTCTCTCTAGAATGGTCGGTTGTCGGGCCAAGGAGGGCTCTGAGTGCTGAGGGAGGTGCCTTCCAGAGAAGCGCAGTCTTACACGGGTGTCGTTCTGACCCAGCTCGCCCTGTACACAGAGAAGTTTGAGGAGTTCCAGAAAAAGCAGTGAGGTATTCACCACGTTCAAACAGGAGATGGAAAAGGTAATGACAAACCCAGTGCTGCTGCCAGGACCCAGGCTTTTCACCCCCGGGCTATGGGGGATCACAGCCCTTGCCCTAGCAAGGAAGGGGGTTGTCCTAAAGGGGTGGTACCTTGCCCCTTGGGGTCATTCGCACGTTGGAGGCAGTGCATGGCAGCCCAGTCGTGATCACTGCTGTCTGTCCCGCAACCAGATGACTAAGAAGATCAAGAAGCTGGAGAAGGAGACGACCATGTACCGGTCCCGGTGGGAGAGCAGCAACAAGGCCCTGCTCGAGATGGCCGAGGAGGTGGGCCCGGTGCCGTCCGCAGGGGGCAAGGCGGCCTTTTCCTGCTGTTCCTTATCCTTGAGGCCATGAGCCGGCAGTGGAGCTGGGGCTTCATGTGTGCCCATCCGTGCCCAAGGGCAGTGAAGGGAGCAGGCGGAAGAGAGGAGTGAGGGCGAGGACGGTCCCAGGCATGTGCGAGGTTTGCGTGCAGAGCAGCCCAGGTAACCTGTGGTCTTCCAGCTCGCAGTGCAGAGAGGGACGGCACCAGCCATTGGCGTGGGCGTTGGTGTCCTGGATTCCATATGGCTGGCTGCTGTTGAAGTCCCAGACCCCACGGCTTGAAAAACATACAAGGCGTGTGAGTGCATGCCTCAGATCTGGAGTGGGGAATGCAGGAGAAGGGATTGCGGCGTGGCCTTCTCCTGAGGGTGTTTTCTCACTTTCCCGCTCTGTCTCTCCAGTGAACATGCACTTTAGTGCCGTTTTTATTTTTGGGGGTGGTGGTGGTGGTTTGTTTGTTTGTTTGTTTGTTTTAAGGTCTTTGCCCATAGGATGTGTGTGTTTGCTGGAGAGAGATGGACTATGACAGAGAAAGTGAGAAATCATCCCTCCAGGGGGGATGGCCATACCACAGTTCATTCTCTTGGGATTTTGGGTGTACATGCACACGGGCCTGGCATGCGTTTCAAGCTACCAGGTCCAGGACACGAACTGTCATCAGTCATGTGGGAATCCAGCACCTTCACCACCACACAGCCTCCCTGCCTAGCTGCTGGTCTACCTAGTGCAGATTTAAAGGACAGGACTGGCCCTGACAGAGCAGGGGTGCAGACCAGACCGTGGCTTATTTTAGATGAGCTGGTTCGTGGAACCTTCTGGAGATGAGTCGTTAGCAGTCCTGTTTCACAGATGAGATCAGCTCAAGTCCAAGTACTTTGCCAAGGCCGTCCAGTGGATGACTGGAGGGACACATGGTCTGGTCCCCATGCGGGGCCCCCCTGCTGCCCTGGCAGCCACATCATGGCATAAACCGCAGCCATTACTAGAAGGGACCGGCTTCTGGCTCCGGTCTACTCCCACTCTAGTTAAAGTGAGCACTTCCCACCAACGGGTGGTGGTGGGTGGCGAGGTTGATGGGATGGCCCTGAAGGCCCCTTTTCTCTCCCTAGAAAACGCTCCGGGACAAAGAGCTGGAGGGCCTGCAGGTGAAGATCCAGAGGCTGGAGAAGCTGTGCCGAGCACTGCAGACGGAGCGCAACGACCTGAACAAGAGGGTGCAGGACCTGTGCGCTGGCAGCCAGAGCCCCCTCACTGTCACTGATAGCCTTGAGCGGAGGCCAGAGGCTGCCACTGCCTCCCAAGAGCAGGGTGCTGGAGGGCGCAGGGTTCCAGCCCGTAGCCCTCCGAGGGCCACAGAAGCTCCTTGCTGCCCAGGAACACCAAGCACAGAAGTACCAGGCCAAGCAGGGCCCCAGGAACCCACCCCTGCCAGCGCTTAGGGAGCCCATGTTTGGGGCATGCTGGGGAGGGGGCAGCAACCCGGCCAGGCCTGACCCTCCGCGGGCTCCCATGCTCAGCAGTCCAGCCGAGGCAGGCCATGTGACTCAGCTGGCATCGGACACTTGGCTGTTTTGGATTCCATGGGTCAGTCTTACATACGTGGGACACGCGTGCAAGGCCCCGTATGTTTGTATCTGAGTGCGGTGGGCTCATGGAGGTACAGCTGAAGCCAGCGCCCTCTCTGTGAGTGGAAGTCTCAAAGAAGACCTATCACCTGTAGCTCTGGCACAGTAAGCAGGCAGGGAGGGCACTGGGTCCTCCCTGCCTGCCTGGGGCCCAGGCCCCACCCAGACCTGCCCCACGGTCGCCACAGGCACTGGGAGCAGCCAAGGCTCGCCGGCTCCCTTGAAGGCTCTGCTGCTTTTGACCTAGAAAAGGTGGCCCCAGATAGAGCCTCGGCAGGGCACTTGGGGCTGGCAATCAGAAAGCTTCCCTGCCCGGACAGGAACCAGGACCTGGAGAGTGTGGCGGTGATGCACTGGTCAGGAGCCCGCGGCCCAGGCCCCCTGCCCTTTGGCAGTGCCAGGCCCAGGCCAGCGGTGCTTCCCAGGAGCCTTAGCATTCACAGGTGCCTCGAGCCTGCATAGACACTGACCTGGAATCACCCTGGCTTCTTCCTGAATGATCGCAGGCATTTTTGTTTTTGTTTTCTTTCTTACTTGGCAGTGTTTGTGTTGAGGATCTGAGGGAGGAAGAGGCGTGCTGTAACGGGGGCACGTGCTGGCCCTCTTCCACACTGGTGCCGAGGTTTCTGGTTTGGTGATGTTGGCTTGCAGTAAGAGGAAGGGCTCTGATGGCTCAGCCACACGCTTCCCCGTGGCTCCACTCCTGGGAGGCCACCAGGACTCCATGGCCCGGTGTCTGCACAGCAGCTGCTGGGCCCCAGGCCTGGTTGGGCTCTGGGCCCTGAGTCTGTTTCTACTCTGTCCCCAGCCCGTCCCTCTCCACCCCCTTAATGTACAGTCCCTTGGGATTTGTCCTAATTCCATTTCCTGGCCCCTGTTGGCCCGAGGAATAGGAATCCTCCTTGGGAGCCCCCCGCCGCTGTCTGTAGGTGAGTGATGAAGCAGGAGCCAAGCCCCGGGAACCCACAGTGGCCGCAATGGCCATGGTAAGGCCCCAGGACCCCCCATGCTGCATCCTGCATGCACCCTGGGACCAGCCACTGGTGGTTGCAGCTGTGCCAGCATAGTGCCCCGTCTTGGTCCAGCATGGCGTTTTGGGACAGGAGTGAGTCTTGGATCCCGAAGCAGGGCTCTGCAGGGCCCTAGGCACTGCAGCCAGATCTGTCCTGAGCTCAGCTTCCATGTAGTGTGGGAGAGGGGCCCCGGTGGGTAGGAAGTCCTGCCTCTTGCTGTGTTTCTTTGAAACTGGTTCACCATCCTGCAGGCCCCTTCACCTCTCCTCGCCAGCCCTTCACTCACACCCCACGCATAGGCTCATGAAGGTCAGATTCCGAAAAGCACGTAGCGATGGAGACCGCAGAGGCCTCCTGAATGGCGGGTCTCCATGATCGGCCTGCCCTGCCCTCCCCGGGCGCCTTTGCTCCGCAGCACTGCCGACCCTGGCTGCTGTCCTGTGGGGCTCTTCATGAGACCTTGTTCTTTCCTCGCAGATCCTTGGGTTTGGAATGGCCACTCCCACACCCTCTATGCCAGGCTGAGGGACAAGAGGTGTCAGCCCTTCGGAGGGTTCTTGGCCATGGGCACACAGGGAGGAGGCTAAGCTGGCTGGCTGCCTCTCCTAGAGGGGCAAGCCTCCATGGCCCATGTAGTCGCCTGCCCCACTTCAGCTACCTCTTACCGAGCCATGGCCGGTCTGGGCTGTGAGGCCCTGCTGTGGTGGGCACGGTGGCGGTGGGCTCACAGCCCCCACCGGGCTTCCCTGGGAGAATTATGTGGATCCGGGTGGGGAGCTCCAGCCAACTGTAGGTGGGGACCCGTCCCCTTCCTCTCCATTGACCAAATTTCCCAGTCACTGCGCTGCTTGCTCCGCTTTCCAAAGCCAGCCTGGTCCCGGGCTGGGGGCAGTGGAGGTGACCCACCCGCCATGCAGGCAGGCCTGTGCATGTGACCTCAGTTTCAGGACCAAGACCGCTGGCCTGCCTTCCAGGGACCACGGCTTTGCTCCCCAAAACCCCACACCCTGAGAGGTGTCGGCGGCACTTTGACTTGTTTCCCATGAGGTGTTGAACCGTGGGCTGAGCTGGGGCACCTACGTGAGAACGTTCCTGTAAGGACAGCCGGCCTGCCCCGCCCGGGCGCTGTGGAGCTGGCCTGGCGTGCAGCTCGGAGTGCTAGCCCCGGGGTCGGCCAGTGCCTGCCTTGGCGGGGCTGCCCTCTCCTGCACCTGCTGGACGGCCCGGCCTGGCCCGGCCCTGGTCACCCCACAGGCTCTTCCCAAGCTGGGCTTGCAGCTCTTGTCTCCGTTTGGTTGTCACAGCAGCCAGGGGCTGGCTTCTGGGGTCTTTTAAACCACATTAAATAAAGAGTCTGTTGCCTTAGTGGCCCCTCTGCTGCGTCCTTCGATGCAGGTCCTGTCCCTCTTCACTGGGCCTGCTGTGAGGTGGCCGTGGGCACACCTCAGCATCACCCGCTGCCAGCCGTCACTGGCACAGCTCTGGGACTCGCACACGCGTGCATCTGGAATGACTCAGACTAGTTAGGGCGAGGTCACAGGTCAGTGGTACCCTGGGCGAGGAGGCGCCCTGCCTGCCTCAGCG
>NW_006160087.1:2786943-2787151 GCF_000334495.1 Tupaia belangeri chinensis | reverse complement strand
CCCCCCACAGGCTCTTCCCAAGCTGGGCTTGCAGCTCTTGTCTCCGTTTGGTTGTCACAGCAGCCAGGGGCTGGCTTCTGGGGTCTTTTAAACCACATTAAATAAAGAGTCTGTTGCCTTAGTGGCCCCTCTGCTGCGTCCTTCGATGAAGGTCCTGTCCCTCTTCACTGGGACTGCTGTGAGGTGGCCGTGGGCACACCTCCGCATC
>NW_006160087.1:2781502-2786870 GCF_000334495.1 Tupaia belangeri chinensis | reverse complement strand
TGGCCGGGGGCCCCCCGCAGCATCCCCCGCGCCCAGCCGTCACTGGCACAGCTCTGGGACTCGCACACGCGTGCATCTGGAATGACTCAGACTAGTTAGGGCGAGGGCACAGGTCAGTGGTACCCTGGGCGAGGAGGCGCCCTGCCTGCCTCAGCGGGGGGTACATCCAGAGGGCAAGAGCTACTCAGCCGGGCATAGGCCCGTGGGCTCAGGTCTGCGGTGGGCAGCGTCTTGGCACTGGCTGCTGGGAGGTTCTGCATTCCATCACAGGACGCACCCATTCTGTTCTTGGAGCCTGGGTGCTAAAGCTGAGGGTCCCATAGGGGAGGCACCCTGCCGGGCTTGGGTGGCCGGGCACGAAGGATGGCCGGTGGCCAGTGAGTGGCAGAGACGGGCCTGATGGTGACTGTAACCCACAGTGCTCTGAGAGCCCGACCTGTGTGGGAAGGTCACAGGCCCATGTCCAGAGACCTCCCTGGGGGTGAGTGATGTCAGGGCCGTCTCCACTTGCTGTGACAGTCCAGTGCTACTTTCCCTGGGTCTGAGCCTGCTGAGTGGCCTGGCCGAGGAAGAGCCTCACTCTTGCTGCATCAAATGCTGCTCTGGGCCCCCAGCTGTCCGACGGTCTTTTGTCAAGTCTTATAGCTGCCCCCCGCCCCCCCAGGTCAGGCCACCGGCCTGCAGTGCAGTCAGCCTCCTCCAGGCGCTCAGGTTTCCCGATGGGCTGGAGTCCGGTCGGGAATGGCGGCGCCCCCTTCCACCCGGTGCCCCTGCACCTGTCTCCGAGTCTGGGGTGGGAAGGGGTCCTGTTGCGTCACCAGCTGCAGAAGACAGCCCCAGCCTCCACCACCAACTGGGGACGTGGGTGGTGGCCGAGAGCTGCTGCCCTGGGGACTGCCCAGCGCTTAGAGCCAGTACCACGTGGACAGGGACGGGATGCGGTCCTCCTAGTGGCGGATCCCGGGACCAACAGCTCGCCTAGCGCTTCTCCTGTGCCCGCTCCCCCTCGCCGGCCCTCTGCGCCGAGCCGCCATCGTGGGAGGGACTGCGGCCTGCCTCCAGACTCACGAGGGGAGAGCGTCACGCCACCCACCGGGCCACCTCGGTTCGAGGAGGCCGGCGGAGCGCGGACCCGCCCTCCGTGCGGCACCCCTCCCGGCGAGGGCGCTTTCCCTTTAAATGCAGATCAGCGCCGCCGGCTTAGCTCCCGCGTCGCGCTCCCGGCGCAGGCGGAGGGGAAGGAGCCCGCTCGGTCGCGCCTCGGGACCCGCACCTCCAGGTGGGTCGCGGGGAGGCCGCGCGGGCGCGGGCGCGGGTGGGATGACGCGGTGTGACGCTCGGGGTCGGAGCCGGCTCCCGAGCGCAGCGGCCCACTGGCACGTGGCTTTGAAGACGGCGAGGGGGAGGGAGCCCGGGGCTCGGCGCCCCAGCCTCGGGGCGCGCTTCAAGTGCCATACCCCACTCCCGCCCCATCCCGGGTGCAGAGGGGCTGGGGCAGGCGGGGAGCCCGGGCGGCGGGCCGTGCCAGCCCTGGGCAGCCTTGGTGGGGCCCGCGCTGCAGGACCACGCCCACCCCGGGCAGCTGAGGCCCGGGGGGGACTTCCTGCCCAGGACGCGGGAGGCGCCGGGAGGCAGCAGGGCCTGGGGAGCCTCTGGGAGCCCTCGTGTGCGGGCGGGAGAGAGGAGGATCGCAGCGGACCAGTGGCCTGCCCCAGGCCTGCGCCTCTGCAGCTGGGCCAAGCACCATGGCCACCTCCCTTGTTGGCAGCATTTGTCGACATCTGCCAAGGCAGTCAGCAGTAGAATGGGGCCTGGCAGAGAACCCCTCACCAGCTGGGCCCTGCCAGCTCACTTCCACCCTGGCCCTCTCAGCCGCAGGGACGGGAAACCCCAGCAACCCCAGGATAGGCACGTCGGGCCTGGCCCTTTCAGACCTGCAGAGGCTTTCAGGCAGAAGGGGACTGGGGGCCTGGGAAGGTCCTAAGGCAGGGCCATGATCCCAGGATCCCTGCCCCTGCCACACACATCATGGAGAGACCTTGACAGGTGATAGGCCTACCTAAAAGGTCCCAGCACCGGTCCTGCAGCTCCCAGGACTCGCTAGGCAACTTGGCGACTCTGCCCCCCACTGTCTCAGTGACTTGCCTCCCTCCTAGGCTCCAGCCCCAGCCAGCAGCCCATGGAGGACAAGAAGAAGAAAAGGAGTCCCAAGCCCTGCCTGACACAGCCAGCCCAGGCCTCAGGCACACTACGCAGGGTCCCTGTGCCCACCAGCCACAGTGGCTCCCCCGCCCCCGGGGCCCCCCCCCCCACGCGCGGGGTCCTGGCGCCCCCCAGCCACAGTGGCTCCTTGGCCCTGGGGCTCCCTCATCTGCCGTCCCCGAAGCAGCGGGCCAAGTTCAAGAGGTGAGTACAGAAGGGAAGCAGGGCGAGGAAACAGGGCCCGAGGGGACAGTAGTCAGTGCTTCCCTGGTGCTGGGAACCCGGGTGTGGCAGAGAGGCTGGGGAGGGGTGAGGCCACCCCAGGAAAGGGTACCTGCACAAGTGAGCAAGAAGGACATGCCTGCAAGGTCTGGGAGCCACAGGTGGCCTTCTGGCCCTGCAGTGTTAGGGGGCAGGAAATGGGGAGGGGATTTCGGGTGTGGATACTAGACTCTGCTGGATTTGTTGTATACTGAGGGTTTGCATCCTACTCTGTAATGCACCCATGTTGTTCCCGCTGAGTACAGTGTGTTCTCTGCAGTTGTCCTTGGCTGTCCCTGGGGCTTTGCACACCACCTTCCTGAGCTCAACACACAGCCAAGTGTAGAGGAAGCTCAGGGCGGACTGGTAGGAAATGAACTGGGGGGACGTGTAAGGATTTCAGTGTTACCCTGAGGACAACAGAAATGCAAAGCTGGTGTGTGTGTGTGTGTTTAATAATTATTTATTTGATTTTATTCATTCATTTATTTTAATTTGACCAGTGAGAGATACACAGAGAGAGAGAAAGTGAGAAAGCAAGCCACCAGGTCTGGTATTCGAACCACAGTCATCCATGTGGGAGTGTGCAGCGCCTTAACCACCATGCCACCTGCTGGTCCCTGCAGAGCTGTTTTTCATTAGAAGAGAGACAGATTTGGGGGAGAGGGTAAGACTTACCTTATTTAGGACCAGCAGCTGGCATAATGGCTATGTCGCTGGACTCCCACGTAGTCGACCGGAGTTCGAGTCCCGAACCTGGTGGGTTAAACTCACACTGGCTGCGTGTGTGTGCGTGCCCAAGATCCCAAGAGGAGAATGGAGGAGAAGGGATTGTGGTGTGGCCATCTCCCCCCCCAGGGAGGGGGTGATTTCTCTGTCTTTCTGGCAAGCGCACGCACCCTATAACAAAAATTCTCCCAAAGAAAAGGAATTATTTTATTTAACTTTACTTATTTATTTTAAATTTGATCAGAGAGGGGCAGAGAGTGAGAGTGAAAGAACGAGAGAGAGAGAGAAAGCTGCCAGGTCCGGGACTCGAACCATGGTCAGCCATGTGGGCGTCCAGTGTCCTTAACCACCACACCACCTGCTGGCCCCAGGAGAGAGGTTAAGATCACTCTGGTGGTAATTAAAAAGTAACTGAAAACCAGGGCAGACCAGTGACTCACCCAGGGTCACAGGAGGAATGAGTGACAGGCACCCAGGCATGGCTCTGAGTCCCTAGCAGAAGAAGACCTCTTTCTTGCTGCCACCCTTCCTCACTCACCCTTTCTCTCTCCAATCCTGGTGCTCAGGGCAGGCCGTCCAGGATAGACACCACTTCTGCTGATGAGTGGGTGGGCAGACAGGCAGCACACCGGGCCTGGGGTACTCAGCTGCCCCCGCCCTGTGACCATGGCTGTGCCCCTCCCCCCAGAGCCGGCAAGGAGAAATGCCGGCCCTCGCTGGCTGGAGGAGGGGGCGGCTCTGCAGGCACCCCGCTACAGCACTCTTCCCTGACTGAGGTGACCGATGTCTATGAGATGGAGGGGGGGCTGTTGAACCTGCTCAACGATTTCCATTCAGGCCGACTGCAGGCCTTCGGTGAGTCCTGGGGGCGGGGGGCCGGGGCGTGATGGGGCTGGGGGACCTGGCCTCTGGGACAGGGCTCAGACTGGGGCTGTCCAGGGAAGGAGTGCTCCTTCGAGCAGCTGGAGCGCGTGCGGGAGATGCAGGAGAAGCTTGCCCGCCTGCACTTTAGCCTGGACGTGTGTGGGGAGGAGGAGGACGATGAGGACGACGATGGGGTCACCGAGAGGCTGCCGGAGGAGCAGAAGAAGACCATGGCCGACCGCAACCTGGACCAGCTGCTTAGCAATGTGAGTCCCGCGGGGCTTCAGGGCCGGGGCACCAGCGTGGGGGATGTGTGTGCACCCAAGGCCGTCCTGGTCCCTGGGTGAAAAGGTGGGGTGCATGAATTCAAGAGCCCTGGGTCAGTCAGAAGGTGCCCTGCGCACCAGGGGTCTGGCCTGGTACCTCTCTGACAAACCTCCCTCTCTCCGACAGCTGGAGGACCTCAGTAACTCCATGTATCCTTCCGGGAGACCGGCCGGTTCCCCCTCCCCACCCCTCATTAGCAGTCAGACCCAGCCCCACACTGCCCTCACCGGTAGAGGAACGCTGAGAGTTCCCCACATTGCAGGGAAAGGTGTTTGGGGAGCATGCTCATCCCGAGTGAGGGTGAAAGCTCCGCCAGACCTTAGCGGACAGCAGCCCGCAGGGCCGACCCCTTCCCGCGCTGGGCAGTCAGTGCTGCTGGCTGCCTCCCTCTGGTCCTTGGTCTGAGACAGGGCGCACGCGCACGAACGCACACACCCAGGCAGGCCCAGGCTCCCCAGGAACCTCAGATCCGGATGAAGACAGGAGTGAGGGACCTGCAAGAAGGGACCGCAGACTCCCTTCCCCGGCCGGGGCGCCCAGTGCGGGAGAGCAGGCGGGGGCGGAAGGGCTCGGTCGGAAGGGCTCGGTCGGGACCTCACGACCCTTGACGGGCACAGACAGAAGTTGCACCTGGCGGAGAACGCCGACCCGGAGGAGCAGCCCGCCGTCTAGGTGCTGGACCACGCCGAGACTGCCGCTCTCGTTTCCTACAAACTGGCTTTTTATGGACTCGGAGTGTGTTCCGCAGCCCCCCAGGTGCTATGGGGGTGGGGGGCACTGGCTGGAATTAAACGGCAAAGAATTTGGGGGCACTGGCTGGAATTAAACGGCAAAGAAAGCAACGGCTCTGTGTCCTCTCCTTGCGCCTTTCCTCGGCGGGTCCGCACTGCGCAGGCGCGGGGTTCAGGCCGTTCAGGTGCTCGGTACTGCTCGCTAGCGGCTGGGGGGGCGCAGCGGCAGGGGCAGCCCCGCCTGCATGCGGGTT
>NW_006160087.1:2779032-2781379 GCF_000334495.1 Tupaia belangeri chinensis | reverse complement strand
GGAGGGTGTCTGTGCTGCAGGTACGGGAGCAGACGCGGGGCAGGGGGGGCTCGGGCCGTGACACTCCTCGTGTTGGCGCCAAACTCTGGCGGTCTCGGCCCCGCAGGCTTCCTTCCCTGCGCCCCCATTCCCACCACACGAGCGTGCTGGGTCGGAGAGGCGCAGTGTCACCCATACTTGCCCCAGTGCAGTCGCAGGATGACCTGACCCCGAGGCTCCCCCAAGCTGCCTCCCCTTACAGGGATGGGGCCTCTTCCCCCCTCGTTCTCCACGCCAGGCCTGCGTCCGGGGCTTCTTGGTCCGTCGCCAGTTCCAGAGGCTTCAGGTTGAGTATGAGACAATCGTACGAGAGATCGAGGGCGACCTGGGCACGCTGCGGTGGACTGGGGGCTGCATTCCCAGACCGCGATTTCTCCCAGAGGTAAAGCACACCCCGGGGGGGGCAGGGGGCAAGGCAGGACCTGGGCAGGATAGTCAAGGGAATGGTAGAACCGACCCGTTCTGCTGACAGCGCTTCTCACTGAAGAGACTCAGAGTCTCCTCCTGCACCCATCCTTAGTCCTCACCCCTGTCTGCTGCTTGGAGGGGTCAGCCCTGAGGCTCTCAAACGTCTGATTTCTCAGAAGGCAAAGTCTAATTGGTCCTGGAAAGCAGGAGAAAGGGTGCCAAACCCAGAGCAGGGACCATGGAGACACTCGTCATGGAAAGAGGCTGAGAGAGAGGCCGTCCGGGAGGAGACCGTGCTGCAGAAGTCTGGAGCCAGCTCAGGAAACCCTGGAGGTCTTCCCTGCAGGGATGGCAGTTCCTGGCTTCAGGCTGAACTGAGTAGGAAATCCAGGAGGCCCAGCCACGAGGAGACCAGCGACATCTCAGGGGTGGAGGACCCAGGTACCCCCCTGCCCAGGTCAGGGAAGGCCCCTGACCCTCTGGGCCTCAGCCTCGCCATCTGAACAGTGAAGGGCTGATGTCCCTTTCCTCATGGGTGAGAAGTGGAGGACCCAGTGTGCACCTCTTGAGGCTTTCTCCCTCCTTCTTCCCCCTTTCCCCTGGAAGCCACAGGTTCAGGGCTGCCCCACCACCAGCGTGAGCTCCAGGAGCTCCAGCACCACCGCAGCCACCTGGCCATGGAGCTGCTGTGGCTGCAGCAGGCTGTCCGGAGCCGTAAGGAGGTAGGCGTGAACTTGGTGCTCCCTCTGAGTGCACAGGGCCAAGGAGGTGGGTAGGGAGCAGCCTCCCACCAGGCCGAGCAGGCCTGCAGGTACAGTATCTGTTCTCTCCCCCAACAGTACCTGCTTCTCAAACAAACACTGAGATCACCAGGGACAGGCCAGACCAGAGATGACCCCAGCATGTGCCCAGACCGTGAGAGGCAAGCCCATGAGAGGGTTTGGGCACACCCAAGCCCAGCCCTGGAGGACTGGTCCTGCAGAGACACGGTCACTAGAGACCTGGACCCTGTGGGTGACTCTTGTCAGGGTGTCAGATCACAACGCCGCAAGTCCCCAGAGAGTCTGGCTGCTGCAGAGGCCCACACTGAGTGCAGGAGACCAGCCACCGAAGGAACGGACCACAGCTGCTGACACCTTCAGCCGGCCCGGGCACAGGAGACAGGCTCCCCAAGGGCCAGGCCGCGGAGGGTGCACAGGCCTGCAGCAGACGAAACTGGTGGGAGAGCAGACTCCTGGAGGCCTCACCCTGAGGGGCCACTGTCCCAGGAAGTCTTGCACTCTGTGAAGACCCAGATGTTGAGGACAAGTGTCCCAGAGTCAGGACCCGAGTGCTGGGCTCTCAGATGCCCGCATCACCAGGACTGGGACTCAGCAGGGCCAGAGCATGGTGGCCTGGACCTCTGGAGGACCAACACCCAAGGGCCAGACTGTAGTGAAGTGACAGAGTGCAGCCACAGGGCTGAGCCTCAGGGAGCCTGGCTGGGAAGGACAGGAGAGCCAGGACTGCCCTATAGATCAAGCCACCTGGGCCCTGTCTGCCACAGGATTGGACCATGGGGGACAGCCATGGAGCACGGAACCAGTGGGCCAGGTGCCAGAGGGGACCCTGAGGAAGGAGGACTTCACCCTCTCTTCCCAGTTCCAGCTCTGCCTCCCACTCCTGCCTCTCCCCGCTGGTGGCAAGTGGAGCTGTGCGAGGCGGGAGCGGAGAGCTGGCATGAGTGTAGGGAGAGGACAGCCTTCCGTCCTCCACCTGATAAGGCGTCGTGGGGGAAGCGCGGCGGGAGGGGCCCCTTGCAGAATAAAGGCTTTGCCTAGACGCTGGGCCTGGCAGCTTTCCGAACAGACTGCCCACTTCCTGCCGCCACAGGACCACGCCCACCCAGGCCAGCAGAGCC
>NW_006160087.1:2766386-2778865 GCF_000334495.1 Tupaia belangeri chinensis | reverse complement strand
CCCCCTCCCCCGGCCGCCACAGGACCACGCCCACCAAGGCCAGCAGAGCCGCAGCCCACCCTGGAGCAGTCTGAGCCAGTCCCCTCCCAGCTCAGGCCCTGGCCTTGAGGGGCGGGCAATGGAGCGGATGGCCGCCTCTCCCCCACGGACACCCAGTTTCATTCGTGCAGCGATCGCACCCGTCCCTGGCCCTGGGGCAGACTGGCTGAGGCCCTGGATGCGCTGAAGGCTCCTGCCCAGCAGCTCCTGCCTCCTTCCGTGAGAGGGCAGGACTCCCAGCTCCGCCTTAGCTGCCTGGCAACAGCTCAGCGACTCGGGCCAAGGACACTATGGCGGGTGGCAGCCCTGCCACCAAGAGGGTAATGGTGTATCGGAACAGGGACCCCTTCTCTCCAGGCCGCCGGCTAGTGGTGAATCAGCGCTGCTTCGCCACCATGGAGGCCTTCCTCTGTGAGGTGACGTCGGTGCTGCAGGCCCCGCTGGCTGTACGCGCCCTCTACACTCCTTGCCACGGCCACCCTGTCACCACCCTGGCAGACCTGCGGGATGGAGGGCAGTATGTGGCTGGGGGGTTTTCCACCAGCCCCGGTGAGTGGGGGGCCGCAATAGCAGCAGTGCAGTCGGTCAGACGTCTACCCAGACACGTGGATGGTTTTGTTTTGTTTTGTTTTGTTTTGTTTTTTTGGAGAGGTTTTTGCTATAGGGCGCGTGCGCTTGCCAGACACAGAGAGACAGAGAGAGAAAGCGAGAAATCACCCCCCAGGGGGGATGGTCACACCGCAATCCCTTCTCCTCCATTCTCCTCTTGGGATCTTGGGCACGCATGCACACGTGCCCGGCGTGAGTTCTAAGCCACCGGGTCCGGGACGTGAACCGTGGTCGACTACGTGGGAGTCCAGCGACATAGCCATTACGCCAACTGCTGGTTCCTGCCCGCAGATGTTTTCTCACTTCCCTAACTCAGGAGGGGAATCTGTACACAGGCAGCAATCCCTGGAGCCGCATCTCAGATGGCACTCTATCCAGGGCTGGCATCCGCCGTGGCCAGGACAGCCCTGCGAAGGGGGCCATCTGCGAGCTGAGCCCCCTTTCCCAGAAGCTCTTATTTTTTGAGGGAGGTTTTTGTTATGGGGTGTGTGCACTCGGCGGAGACACAGAGAGACAGAAATCACCCTGGGGGTCTGACCATGCTGCAATCCCTTTTCCATAATCCTCTTCGGATTTTGGGTACTTGTGTGCATGCACACATGCGTGTATGCCTGGTATGAGTTTTTTTTTTTTTAAAGAATTATATCCTTATTATTTTTTCCCCAACTTGACGGGGGTGGGGGGGTGCGGGTGTGAAAGGATGCCACCAGGCCCAGGACTTGAACCATGGTTGGCCAAATGGGAGTCTAGCACCTTTAACCACCATGCCACCTGCTGGCCCACTAGCATGAGTTTTACGCTGCCGGTTCCTGGACTCGAACTGCAGTGGACTACATAGGAGTTCGGCAATGTAAGCATTACACCATCTGCTGGTCCCCAGAAGCTCTTCTGACTTGGATCCCCTCCCATCCTTACAGCCACTCCACCTGCCCAAACTCCGCCAGGCTAGGACAGGGCTGTCCTCCAGACTGGGAGGAATTTCCGGCTCCCATCTGGTTTGCATGTCGTCTACCCCAAGCTGGGCTGAGACTGCTATGCTAACTACAGGGGCGCAGGGGTTGATTTCAACCTGGGCTTGGTTACATCACTTCCTGTGTGACCTTGGGGAAGTCACTTAACTTCTCTGAGTTTCATATAAATTGGAGATAAAACCTCCTGCCTCGGGACCAGCAGTTGGCATAATGGCTATGTCGCTGGACTCCCATGTAGTCGACCGCGGTTCAAGTCCTGGATCCAATGGCTTAAACTCATGCCGGGTGCATATGTGTGCGTGCCCAAGATCCCGAGGAGAATGGAGGAGAAGGGATCGCAGCGTGGCCATCCCCCCTGGTGGGTGATTTCTCACTTTCTGACTGTCTCTGTCTGGCGAGCGCACACGCCCTATAGCAAAAACCTCTCAAAAAAAAAACAAAACACCTCCTGCCTCCTGCATGAGAAAATTCCTGGGAGGTGGTAGAGTGCTTACGCCTCTACCCGAGACCTGTCTAGATTCCAGCCTGAGTCGGTGCATGAATCCTGCTAAGACGGGTCTGAGTGCCAGTCCATCTATTATGGACCAAGATAGTTGAGCTTCCAATGGGGGGTACCTGGTGAGCTGGGCCGTCTCCACACTCCTGCAGCCGCCGGGCTATGGAGGCCGTAGGCCCCCCAGATGACCTGTGACCTGTCTGTCCTTTCAGCTCCTTACCCCTTGGAGGGAAGGACCCCGGAGGGAAGAGCAGCAGAGGACAAGTGAGTCCTGGGGGAGGGCATGTCTGGGCTCTGGAACAGCCAGATCTGCCCCTCACACCTCCCATACCAACCGCCACTCCTGGGGAGCAGGACCCCACCCTGTTCCTGGCCCTGTCCCAGCCTTTTGCTTTATTTCCAGGCAGTGGTCCCCGAAGAAAAAGGGATGCCACCAACACAAATGGGGGCAGGAGGGCTAGAGTGTAACCTGGGGGCCCAGCCAGTGGCATGGTAGTTAAGGCAGCTGGATCCCCAAGGATGCCACATGGTTCAAGTCCCACACCCGGCAGCTTGAGAAACATGCTGGGCACGTGTGCCCCAAGTCCTGAAAAGGGAGGGAGCAGAATGCGGTATGGCAGCCCTCTGCAGGGCCCTCCTCAGACCCTTCTCCCTCTCCAGCAAGCACCCATGACCTCTGCATTTAAAAAAGTAGCACCCTTTGGAGAAAGCCGTGACTCCTCCCCCTTGCCCCTCCTGCCCACCTGGCTCCTGCCCCACCCCACCCCGCCCCACACCTTGGAATGTCCCACTCTTCCCCAAAAGCCTGGACTCTGTCTTGATCTGGGGCTGGCTTGGGTTTCAGGGTCCTCCTGTGACTGGCCGCCCATGTGATGGGGCCCCTGGACAGTGGCTGCCTGCAGGCGTGCCCTGCCGTATTCAGTGAGTGCCCGTGTTGGGGGCGAGGGTGTCCACTTCAGTTTCAGTGGGACCAAGAAGATGGGGCGGGCTTGTCAGCCCCGGATACTGATGGGAATAAGTGCTGCCCCTCTGATGGGTGGAAATGGTCTGGTCCCCCGTCCCCGCTGCCTCTCCCTCACACAGGGAGTCGGGACCCTCCGTGACCAGGCTGCTCTGTCTCAGCGTGTTCAGGAATGGGGACCTGCGAAGCCCCCCGTTTAGTCTGAAGCTGTCCCGGGCCACCCAGCAGGACTGGGAAGCCATGCTGAAGCTCCTGACTGAGAAGGCCCTGCTGCAGAGCGGGGCTGTACGCAAGTGAGTGCGGGAGCCCCCTCCGAGTCCGTGCGGAGCCTGCCCTCTGGTTTCCCCTGCTCACAGTGCGAAGTGTAAAGGGAACGCAAGTCCCCAGTGTCACCACGGGGCAGAGCCTAGATGAGGTCAGGGCACCTGGGAAGAACCATGCCCGCCCCCTCACGGTGGCCTGCCCTCATCCTGCCCTCTCCCCCAGGCTCTGCACCCTGGAGGGGCTGCCACTGTCCAGAGGAGAGGCCCTGGTGAGCGGCCATTACTACGTGGCTGTTGGGGAGGAGCAGTTCAAGGCTCTCCCCTATCTGGAGCTGCTGGTGCCCAGCCCCGCCATGCCTGGGGGCTGCTGGTATGTGTGGGAGCAGCAGAGGATGCCACCTCTGGGTGCCACATTTGACACTGTGTCCTCTGCCCACTGCAGCCTTCCCCTCTTGGTTGCAGGCATCGCCCAGGCCCGAGGACCAGGCCCCGCAGGCAGGGGGTAGGTGAGGGAGGGGCGGTGAGGTGGGGTGGGGTGGGGTAGGGGTAGAGGAGGGAGCCGGCTGATGCCCCACGGGCTCAGGCTCTGGCCTACCCACTGTGTCCTTGCCGCAGTCTTGCGAAACAGAAGTCGCCCCCATTTTCCAGAGGTGGGAACTGAAGCTCAGAAGGGTGACCTGCTGGGGTGGCTGTTAGAGTGCAGGGCAAGCCCGCTCTGACCTCGGGCTCCACGTCACGGGACTGACCCTCTGGCCCGGCTGGGTGCTGGGAGAGGGCTGGGAACTTCCTGCTCCCGCCCTGGTCCAGGCCTGAGCCCTCCCATGGGATGAGCCAGTGAGCACGGGGCCTGGGCATGGGGGAGGGGGACGGTCTGGTTCCACTGAGCACCTTCAGGTACCAACTGCTGTCGCCAGACAGGGCAGCCGGGCGGGAGAGCTGGCACACGATGGCCTCTCCTCCCCCATGCCCTGAGCACTCTGAAGCCTGGTCAGGAGTAGGGGAGGCAAGAACAGCCAGCAACCCCGCCCAGCCTGGCCCAGCGTCCCTTCCATGGGAACGAGCCCGGCTGAGCCCTCTGCTTCCAGTGCCAGAGCCCAGCAGGCTCAGCCAGGGAGCAAGCGTCCCGCTCGTGCGCTTCCATCAGGAGGCGGCCCCTGGGCCCAAGCCCTTCCCAGCCACCCTTTGGCAGGGACTAGGAACGGTGCATGGTGTCACGGATGTCCAGGGGGACAGGCCGGCACAGGGCAGTCTGACCTCAGCACAGCCAGTCTCCGGCTTCCTCACAGGGACTCGTGGTGTGAACAGCAGCCAGTGGGCCGCTGTCGTGGCACAGTGGTCATGCAAGTGGCCTGTGAGGCTGGAAGCCACATGGGTGGGCCTAAAAGCTTGCCCAGGCACCCAGGACCCTGAGCTGCAGGGTGGGGGCAGCGGTGCACTGTGCCCAGACCGAGCGCGCCTCCCTGTCCAGCACGCACGTGCGCCCACGCCCCCCCACCCCCCGCCGTTTAGAAAGGCAGCGATGGAACGGGCTGCTTAACTCGGGGTGGCAGAGGGGCTGGGGCTGGGGTCCAAGGCCTGCCTCTCACCTCACTGCCGCCCGGGGTAGTGGGAAGTGTGGGACAAGGCTCTGGGAAGAGGAAGGGGCCCAGTAAGGCGGTCAGGGCAAGAACGCAGAGGGCTCCTCAGCCCGGGCTCCAGCCCACGTGGCACCCTCACCCCCACATTAGGAGTCAGGGGAGTCTCCAGGGCTTCCCGCCTACGGAGGGAAGTAGCAGAGGATGAACACACCTGGACAGAGGTGCCCGTGGGTCAGGTGAGCGCTCGGGTCAGGGGGGCAGGGAGCTGGATGATGGCGGGTGGAAGGAGCTCGAGACCGGAAGTTGGCAGCCAAAGGCAGAGGCGAGGCATATCCAGGGCCGCCCTGTGCTGCCTTCCTCCTGCAAAGGGCAGCGCGGGCGCTGGAGGTGGCCCTGCACCCACAGAGCCAGCCTGGCCTCGGGCTGCTGTCAGCCTCAGGCCCCTGCTCCGCCATCTTGAAGCAGAAGCCAATGACAGACAGCGGGGACCACCCCTCTGCAGCCACCTTTTGTCCTGGGCTCCCAGCCTGTTCCTGAGCTGGCACCTCCCCTGGACTCGGGGTACACACAGCCTCCTCGGAGCAGAGTGGCCCTGCTGTGGAGGCTGATCCAGAGGCCACACGTGGGGACGGGGTGTCACAATAAAGGACGCCTGGTGACCTGCGTGTTCACCCAGATTTACTGAAGGCTCCGAGGGCCAGGTGTCCTCGGGTGCTGGGGCTCACGCGCGGGACAGACAGCTCCACTCACCATTCTGCCCCAACACACCATCTCCCCTCAGTACCACCACAAGGTCAGCAAAGGCCCCGAGCCTGAGGCCTCCCCTTTGCATTCCAGCCTCAGAGACCAGCAGCCCCTGACATGCTTGCAGCCCAGCCCTGCTACTGCAGCAGCGCAGGTCAGCCCAGTAATCGTGCTGGGCTCAGCCTGGGGCCACGGCAGGACGAGCTGCCAGGGTGGAAAGGCAGGGAGGTGATGTCCCGGGCTGCCTCCCAGCAGCGAGCACCGCTGGGTTATGACCCACACACACGGTTTCTTACTGGATCTGTGAGGTAGCGCTTGTCCGCATGACAGAGGAGGCCGGGGCTCAGAGCTGCGGCATCAGGGCAACCTGCTCACTCCTTGCGGCTAGGGGCGTCCTGGAGACAGCGGCACCATTGGGGTCCGGCCCACTCACAGAGGGGACGGCTGCTCCTGGGCCTTGCTCACTGAGCTGGTGATGCAGAGGGTGATGGCCGTCACTGTGAGCGCCAGACCAGCCACTGCACCTGGGGTGTGTGACAGACACCAAGGGGCTCTGAGCCCACTGCGGGGGAGCTGGCAGGGCAGAGGGAAGGGCTCGGATGGGATCTGTCCAGATTCCCAACCTGTGCCTCTGTCCCCAGGCTGCCCTGGGGAAGGACACTGACGGCCGCAGAGGGAAGGCGGGATGGGGAGGGCCCTGGGGATGGACTCAGAACCTACCCGGCGTGTGGAGACCCAGGCACTGGTAGCAGACCAACTTACGCTTCCCACCAACATCTTCTCCTAGGGCCTTCCCGACAATCAGCGTAAAGACGATGGCCAGGGAGTTGCAGATGGGCACAGCTAGGGTCAGATCTGGGGGTGCAGAGTGAGAAGAACCCCTGAAATGCACAGAAATGCCTTCCTGGGTGCAAGATGCTGTTGTGTCATCACAATTTCATACCAATTTTTGGAGAGGTTTTTGCTATGGGCACGTACGCGAGACAGAGAGACAGAAAGCGAGAAATCACCCCCCGGGGGGATGGCCACACTGCAATCCCTTCTCCATTCTCCTCTTGGGATCTTGGGCACACAACACATGCGCCTGGTGTGAGCTTAAGCCACCGGGTCTGGGATTTGCACCGTGATCAACTACATGGGAGTCCAGCGACATGGCCATTACGCCAACTGCTGGTCCCCATTTCATACTTTTCTGAAAGGTATCGTGGCCCCATCTTCCAGACACAGTCACAGCGAAGTTCAGGACTCAAACCCGGGTTCCCCGGCTCCAAGTTCAGTGCTTCCCTGGGCCTCCAAGATAAGGCCTGAGCTCTGAGCTCTGGACCGGCCTGGTCCGACAGTGAGAATGGGGTCTCCACACTCAGAGAATACCTGAGAGCTCGAAGGAATTGAGAGACAGACAGCAACCTAAAGCCTAAAGGACACAGCAGGATGACGGCAGCAACGCCAACCCAGCCACCATTTATTACGCACACCATGTGCTCCACGCTTGGGGCACCTCTCGTGTCGCACAGAAGGAAATGAGAGCTCAGAGGTCGCATGAATCAGGCCAGCAGGTGGCATTAGACTCCCAAGTGGCTGACTGGTCCCAGTCCCGGAGCTAGCAGCTTGGAAGGCACACAGGGCACTTGTGCGTACTTGCCCCAAATCTCAGGATACTGGAGAAGGGGTTGTGGCGTGGCTGCCCCCCGCCGCCCACCACGGGGTGATTTCTCATGCCCTCTCCTGTGAGCACATGCCCTATGACAAAAACCTTAAAAATAATAAGGTCATATGAATTGAGGCAAACAGAGGACTTAAACCGAGGTCTGCCTGACTGAACTAAGTGGACACGCACAAAGCAAGACCTACGGCGACACACGTTTCTGCTTCAGCCGGGCTCAAGCCTTGGGAGTTAGAAGAGGAAAAAGACCCAAGTATGAAGCCAGGAACCTATTCAGGGCCTTCGGCTGTGCCTTGGACAGAGGTCACCAGCTCAGGACCTGTCCCCTGCTTTGCAGCTCTAAGGAGCTCACTTCCATCAAGTAAACTTGGCAGAGGATAATGGCATCGACAAGAGCACAGTATGCCTACGCGCGGCTGAGAGGCCCGGCTGCAGGGGTGCAGCTGGCAGGTGTGCTGCGTGGTGGCTGCAGCTACGTGGGAGGCCTGGGTCTGGCTCCTGGCCCGGTCCAAACAGGCCAGGTGTGGTGGCAGGTGCCACGGGCCTTGCTAACAGGGAAGCTAGGACAGGAGGACCGCAGCACGGCAAGGCCCTGGCAAATACCTCAGGCTGGCTCTGTGGCACAGTGGAGAAGCTAGATGCTACATGGTGAGTGCAGTTTGGATCCCTGGCCTGGGAAGCCTGAAATACATGGGCCTACACACGGGTGCCCAGGATCCACGGGCTGGAGGACTGGCCCTGTGGAGGGTGCTCTTCTCCATTTCCCTCTCTCCTGTTTGTACACACACTCTGTCTTTGCCAGAGGGTGCATGCCCTCACCCGAGAGACACAGAGTCACAGAGCAAGAAATCATCCCCCATGGGCATGGCCATGCACAGTCCCTTCTCCTCTTCTCCTCTCGGGATTTTAGGCACACATGAACATGCACCGGTGTGAGTTTCAACCCTCTGGGTCTGGGACTCGAACCATGGCAGGCTATGTGGGAGTCCAGCGATATAACCATTAGACCATCTGCTGATGGTCCCGCCTGGCGTGTTTTTCAAGCCACAGAGTCCAGGACTCGAACCATGCTGTCGGCCACGTGGGATCTATCCACCTTAAGCTTGTACCACCAGCTGGCCCCATGTTAAGTGTTCTTGGAGGAGTTTGTGTTTTTTTGGTTTTTTGTTTGTTTGGTTTTAGCTATAGGGCGTGTGCACTTGCCAGAAAGAGAGAGAGAGACAGAGAGACAGAAAGTGAGAAATCACCCCCCAGGGGGGATGGCCACACTGCAATCCCTTCTCCTCCATTCTCCTCTTGGGATCTTGGGCATGCACTCACATGTGCCCGGCGTGAGTTTAAGCCACCAGGTCTGGGACTTGAACCGTGGTCGACTACATGGGAGTCCAGTGACATAGCCATTACATTGATGTGCCCATGTTAAGTTTTTTTTTTTTTTAGTTATTTTTATTTATTATCTTATTTTCACTTTTGCCTGTTTAGTATCTGCTAAACTGGGGAGTGCACTCTTCCAATGCCCACCTAGCACTTCCTCGCAACCCAAACCCCCATGTTAAGTGTTCTTAATCACATTACAAAGAACAGGAGCCAATAGGTGGCACAGTGGGTAAGGTGGACTCTCACCAGGGCCAACCACAGTTTGAGTCCCAGACCCAGTGACTTGAAAATCATGCTGGGCACATGTGCGTGTGTACCCAAAATCCCGAGAGGGAAACAGAGGAGAAGGGATTATGGCATGTCCACCCACCCCGAGGGGTGATGTCTCGCTTTCTCTCGTTCTCTCTTCTCTCTCTCCAGTCAGCTCATTACTCCTATGTCAAAAACTAAAAAGAAAAAGGAAAAACAACACATACACACACACACACACACACACACACACACACACACACACACACACTGGCTAGGGTGGAAGCTGAACTCCCTGTCTGCAGTAAGACTTCACGGCCAGGCAGACAGGGCTGCTCAGCTCACGCCTCCCAGCACGCCCAGGCTTTCTTTGCCTGCGTGAGACAGAGCAGGAGGGAGCCATCCCGGTCCTTGGTCCTTAGCCCCCATGGCTGGCATTACTCAGCACTCCTACCCACTCAGGGCCACTCCGTCCAGTTCACACAGCTTTCATGGGACGTCACGGCTGTGAAAGATAGGCTTGCAACAGCAGTGGGTGGGGAGAAGCAGAATGGGGCCATGAAGAGCCCGGGCAATGGGGGGAGAAGAATGAGGCCTCCCTGGCAGTCTTGGTTAGGCTTTTGAACGTGCCAAGCCTGCTTCCCCTGTGTAAACAGTGACAGCAGGATGCCACCTCCTTCTGCAAGCAGCTGTGGGTGAGCGGTGACGAAGCGTGTACCATCCCTGGCTGGAGTTCATGCTTAATAAATAGCGACCACTGTTCTACTTACTGGAAAGGACGGACAGTGAAGGACAGAGGCAGATTATGAGACAAAATAACAGGATCTTACATTTGCAACGTGCCCAAACTTGGTAAAAGGTCAGCTGCAGTCACTGGCTCAGGTCAGCATCCCCAACAGTGCGCGCACCAGGCCACAGGTCACAAACCCTGAGAAACCAACGTGTGAGCCAGCTGAAGCGGAGTGGCCAGCTGGCGCTCAGGAGGCAGATCTGGAAGCCTGTGCCTTTGCCCTCCCATGGCCTCTGAGAGGTTCCCCAGAGAGATTTGGGGACCGAACTCCCCTCAAGTCCCCTGGGGGTCTGGATGAGATTCCAGGGAAGGTGAAACCACAGGAAGGGGAACTTCTAGCAAAGTTCAAGAGCATAAACTTTAATATATGCCTTACGATTCTTTTGCACGGACATGCTGTATCAGAGGGATGAAACAGGCTGCCCAAAGTGTTTTTTTGATGAACTAGTTTCATTCATTCATTCATTCAGCCATATGGCTCATACACTCAGAGAGAGAGAGAAAGAAAGGAAAAGTGAGAAATCACCCCCCAGGGGGCACAGCCATGCCTCAGTCCCTTCTCCTCCATTCTCCTCTTAGGATCCTGGGCACGCACACGGGCGCCTGGCAGAATTTTCAAGCTTCCAGGTTTGGAACTTGAACTGTGGTCGGACCTTCTGGCCCTCTGCCCAAAGTTTTCTAATTTTGTTTCCTAAATAAAGATAATCATTGGGAGAATCATTGGAAGAAAAATTTGTATTTATCTTTTTTTTTTGAGAGGTTTTTGCTACAGGACGTGTGTGCTCACCAGAGAGACAGAAAACGAGAAATCACCCCCCAGGGGGGATGGCCACGCCACAATCCCTTCTCCTCCATTCTCCTCTCGGGATCTTGGGCACGCACGCACATGCACCTGGCGTGAGCTTAAGCCACCGGGTCCAGGACTTGAACCACAGTCGAGTACATGGGAGTTCAGTGACATAAGACATTACGCTAACTGCTGGTCCCAAAATTTGTATTTATCAATGGGTCAGCAGGTGGCATGGAGGTTAAGGTGCTGGATTCAGACCCAGTGACTTGAAAATCATTCTGGGTATGTATGTGTGTGCCCAAAATCCTGAGAGGAGACTGGAAGAAGAGGGACTTCAGAGTGGCCATCCTCTTACTCCCCCAGGGGGTGCTTTCTAGCTCTCTCTGTGTCTCTCTCTCTGTCTCTGGTGAGTACACATACCCTATAGCAAAACCTAAAATAAGAAAAATTGATACTTACTGAGTTCCTAATGTGCGCTAGGCTACCTGCCAGAGGCTCCTTACTCACTGAATTCCATCTCCCCCTTGCTGCTCCAAACTGTGTAACAGCAAAGCACAAGTAAAGCGCTCTCCAGGCCAGGCGGGGCAGAGGACAAGCATGCCAAGCCAGCACCCCAGCAGCTGAGGGCGCCCCCTCCGCTGTCACTGCCTGAGATACAGGGGCTTCAGAGTAACCCTAGTGCCTGCAACACTCACAAGCTGCCCAAGAAGAGGGTGCCAGGACGGGATCAGGGACAGCACTCCCTCACTGGCAGGAACAGGCGTTTCAGGACCCGTCCCGTGATGACTCTGCCAGGTGGCTCCACCCTGAGCAGAGCGATTCCAAGCCAGAGACCCACCTGTGGATGCCAGGGTGAGGTAGAAGAGGAGGGAGCCGCACTGGTTGAGGAGAAAGGGCACCAGGTACTGAAAGGCAGAAAGGAGCCTGGTCAGGGGCCTGGCCAAAGGCCTTGGGGTGGGGTGGGGGCGGTTGCCAAGGTCCTGAGGACTCACCCAGGGCAGAAGAAACAGGCTGCACCCCATGCCCTGCCCGGAATGCCCTCTCCCCCAGCTCTGCTAGTGCCCAGCTTCCCCACTCTGCAGGGCACTGGGTGCCAACGTCGCCCCTCCAGGAAGCCCCTAAGTCCCCGGGCTCCACCGCCTCCTGTGAACTCACAGCACTCGTCCTCTCCCGGCCTTCGCCCTCCAAGAGGCTGCGGCTCTTCCCACCAGCCTCACTGCCACGGGGGTGGTTCTCCCAAACTCTCCCATCTGTGCCCAGGGCCAGTGTGAGCCCTAACCCTACCCCACGGGAGGGGACCATGACGATCGCCAAGCATGAACAGTAACGCCACAAACACCGGGCCCATGAGCGCCTGAGCAGGCGGGCCTCTAACCGCCCGTAGGAGGCTGTCAGCTTTCCTTACAGGTGAGGACACTGCGGCTCAAGGTCAGCGACTGGCCAGGAGCAGACGGGATCCTGACCCAGACCTGCTGCGACCCCAGAGATCCAATGTTTAGCGGCTACTTCCTGGAGAGGGGGCACTCTCGGACGCACCTGCGTGTTCAGGACGAGGGTCTTCACCTCCTGCAGCCACTGCCGGGCCCAGGTCTGTTCCCGCACCTGCCGCAGGCCGGCCGAGGCGCGCTTCAGCAGCGGCTGCGTGCCCCCCCACAGGGCCGCCACCAGCACCAGCGCCAGCACCTGCCCTGGGCGGGACGCGGGGAGCCTCGTCACTGCCCGTCACAGCCCCCCGCTACCCACCCAGGGTCCCGGGGCCGGGCCCGGGGTCCTAGGGAGCGACGCGGGGAGGAAAGCCACCCCGGCTCAGGGGTCAGCCAGTCCGCGGAGGGGCGGGGCCAGCTACCCACCGAGGGACGCCGTCATGGCAACGCCTCTCCCCCCTACTTCCGGGAACGAGGGGCGGGACCTGGGGCCGGAAGTCGCTGGCGCAGTCTCTTCCGGCCCCGC
>NW_006160087.1:2763091-2766171 GCF_000334495.1 Tupaia belangeri chinensis | reverse complement strand
GCCGGGGCAGGGGAGAGCCCACGGGGGGGGCGCAAGAGCTTTCTCCCGGACAGCGGGGAGGGTTCGGCCGTTGGTGGGAGAGGGTGGCCGGGCAGGAGCGAGGGGCCACTGCGGGCCTCGGGGGACGGGACGGGACGGGGCCAGCCTTCAGGGCCTGCTCAGGCACCATCTAGTCGGGGAAGGCAAGCCGAGTCGCCGAGCCAGGGGCTTGCCCAAGGCGGCCGGGCGGCATTTCGGCCAGTCCACCTGCCCAGGTGCAGAGGCCGCGGGCCACCCCTTCGTGCCCCTAGCTGTGGGTGGAAGCGGGGGCTCCAAACGAGCAGACCCGGGGTGGGCAGCACTGTGACTCCGAGTGTCCCCTGTCGGGGCTCCCCCGAGCAGTCCTGGCCAGGAAGTAGGGCCTAGCGCCGCTCACCAGGTTCCCAGGGCCCCACTCTCGCCGCAGCCTCACAGCCAGCGGCTCTTTGAAGAAGGCGTTATTGTCCAGGCCACTGTGAAAATGGGGAGCTGAAGTTTAGAGGGAGAATCCCATATTTAAGGTCACACGGTGAGATGGGCAGGGCTGACTGGGACCCAGGCTTCCCTACTGCCCGCTGTCCCCACTTGGGCAGGACAGGACAGGACGCCAAGGTGCTTTTGTCTGGACGGGAACTCAGCCCGAGGTTTGGTTCTGAGACCCGGGGAGTGCAGGGAGGGCTGGATGGCAAATGAGGCCTCTTCTCCAGGCCTCCGGCCGCCTCTGCCACTGCAGCTGCCTTAGGAAGGGAGGAGAATCCGGAGGTCGGACTTGTTTCCCAAGAGAGGAGAGGAGGGCACAAACTCTGGCAGGCCGCTGCCCTTCCCGGGTTGCCATCTTGCCTTTGACCCCTGCAGATCGTGAACGTGTGGTACTCCGTGAACGGCGAGAGGCTGGGCACCTATACGGGCCACACTGGAGCGGTGTGGTGTGTGGACGCCGACTGTATCCTTTCTCCCCGAGTCTGCGCTCCGCGGGCCCCACTGTGGGTTAGGCTCGGGCTGTGGAGGGTCCCCAGGGCAGTACTCCTTCCATCTCTTCGCTGGCTGGGGAGTATCCAGGACAAGTTCCAGGCCTGGACGAGGAGGTCAGATGCAGGGAAGAGGGAAGAGAGGAAGAAAGGCTCCTTGGGCTGAATAAAGAGGTGACTCGAGACCAACACGTAGCACGGTGGTTGGGTGCTAGACTCCCACAGGGCTGACTGGTTCAAGTCCTGGTGGCGTGCTTGCCCTCTCTCTCATCAAATTTAAAAATTGATTAATTTATTGGTTGCTTAAAGTAATTATTTATTTATTTATTATTTTTTAAGAGATTTTTGCCATAGAGCTGGTGTGCTTATCAGAGAGAGATACAGAAAGAGAAAAGGCAAGAAATCACTCCCCTAAAAAGATGGCCAGGCTGCAGCCCCTTCTCTCGGGATTTTGGGCATGTTCACACATATGCCTGGCGGAGTTTCAAGCCTCCAGGTCTGGGACTCGAACTGCACTTGGCCCTATGGAAGTCCAGTGCCTTAACCTAAAATAATTCTTTTTAAAAAGAAGAAGAAGGGATGATTTGGCTGGCCTCCCAAAAGGACAAGGTCTCAGATAAACTGTCATGTTTCTTAACACCCTCTCCAGGGGACACCAAACATGTCCTCACCGGCTCAGCTGACAACAGCTGTCGTCTCTGGGACTGTGAAACAGGTGAGCCCGGGCCGTTGACTCTTTAGCACACGTGGAGACCTGCAGTGCCCAGCTTATGCAGACGGGCTGTAGGCGAGAGGCTGTGTCCAGGTGGCTCCCAGTCTGGGGAAGGAGGTGGGGCAGTGAAGGAGGCCGACAGACAGTGAAGGAGGAAGACAGACGAGAAGCCCCCAGAAGCGTTGCTGAGAGCTGCTCCCTGCGAGGCGGGGGAGGGGGTCTAGCCCGCGGCTTCCCAGGCGAATGTCATGTGAGCTGGGGCTGAAAGGACGAGGGCGACGTCATCACTCTGGCGCTTGCAGGAGTAAAGCACGGCAGTGCCATATCCACGTCACCTGATCTGGCCGGAGCTCTCCCTTAGGGGTGAGATAGCCAGTCAGTGGGAAAGTAGGCCAGGGCCCCAGCGGACCTCGGCTGCCAGGCCGAGGAGTTTGGCACTGCGGTAGGACCTGGCGTTCTGGGACATCCCGGCTCGGGAGCAGGCTGTGGAGCAGGCAGCAGTGGCACGCGCTGGAAGAGCTGAGGCTGGAGACGGGAGCTCGATGAGCTGCTCTGCCCTGTTAGTGCCTCCCTTCTGTGCCAGGTCCATCCAGGCACTGGGCACATGCAGGGCTTCACAGTGCAGGGCACAGTCTGGGGGACATCTTGGCATAGCCCACTGTGAGCCGCGCTGGCACAGTGGCTCGGCGGGTCTGGGGAGAAGCTGAAAGACTTCGGCCAAAGGTGGTGAGGAAGGGAAGGTGGTGGCCGGAGTCACGAGTGGGAGACAGAGGCTGGTGACAGGCAGGTGTAGAGCATTTTTTTCACGGTGGCAGCGGGCAGTGGGGAGCCAGACTCTGCCTGTCCTCAGGGAAGCAGCTGGCCCTGCTCAAGACCAATTCGGCCGTCCGAACCTGCGGCTTCGACTTCGGGGGCAACATCATCATGTTCTCCACGGACAAGCAGATGGGCTACCAGTGTTTCGTGAGCTTCTTTGACCTGCGGGATCCGAGCCAGATCGGTGAGAGTGGGGCTGGGGCTGCGGCTGCTGCTGCGGCTGAGGTGAGGCGTGCAGCTCCAGGGCCTGACGTCTGCTCCCCACACAGACAGCAACGAGCCCTACATGAAGATCCCTTGCAATGACTCCAAGATCACCAGTGCCGTTTGGGGGCCCCTGGGGGAGTGTATCATTGCAGGCCACGAGAGTGGAGAGCTCAACCAGTATAGTGCCAAGGTAAGGGGCCGGGGCCGAGCCCAGCAGTGGTTCTGTACAGCAGGCGAGGAGGTGGCAGCGGTTAGAGCGAGGCACGGGGCTGGGGGCCGAGCCCAGCAGTGGTTCTGTACAGTAGGCAAGGTAAGGGGCCGGGCCCAAGCCCAGCAGTGGGTCTGTACAGCAGGCGGGG
>NW_006160087.1:2761903-2762988 GCF_000334495.1 Tupaia belangeri chinensis | reverse complement strand
GGAGCTCACCAGTGGTTCTGGACAGTAGCCAAGGTAAGGGGCCGGGGCCGAGCCCAGCCGTGGTTCTGTGCAGCAGGCGAGGTGGCAGTGGTTAGAGCAAGGTACGGGGCCGAGCCCAGCAGTGGTTCTGTGCAGCAGGCGAGGTGGCAGTGGTTAGAGCAAGGTACGGGGCCGAGCCCAGCAGTGGTTCTGTGCAGCAGGCGAGGTGGCAGTGGTTAGAGCAAGCGCCAGGACGCTAGCAGATGGCCTAATAGGTACGTCACTAGACTCCCACATAGTCCACTGCAGTTCAGATCCCACACCCAGTGGATTAAAACTCACTCTGGCTCATGTGTGTGCCCCAAATCCCAAGAGAATAGAAGGGATTGCGGTGTGTCCATTTTCCCTGTAGGGGTGATTTCTCAGTCTGTCTCTCTGGAGAGCACATATACCCTATCACAAAAATCTCTCTCAAAAAAAAAAAAAAGTACTGAGCCCAACAGATGGCATAATGGTTACATTGCTGGACTCCCAGGTAGTCAGCTGGTTCAAGTCTAGAACCTGGTAGCTTAAAACTCACGCTGCGTGCGTGTGCTGCGTGCGTTTGCGTGTGCTGCGTGCGTTTGCGTGTGCTGCGTGCGTGTGCGTGTGCTGCGTGCGTGTATATGCGTACCCAAGATCTGAGAGGTGAAGGGATTCTGAGGTGGCCATCCCCCAGGGACTGATTTGTAACTTTGTCTCTCTGGCAAGCGCACGCACCCTATAGCAAAACACTCTCTTTTAAAAAAACAAAGTGCCAGGGGCCAGCAGGTGGTGGGGAGATTGGGGTGCTGACTCTGGCTCAGCCCCAGGTGCATGTGCGTGCGCACCCAGAATCCTGAGGGGAAGGGGTTGCAGTGCGGCCATCCCCTGATCCCCTCCAGGCGGTGATTTCTCACTCCCACTCTTTCTCTGTCTGGGCGCAGGAGCCCTGTAGCAAACAAACAAACAAAAAAACAGAGCAAGCACCAGGCTCCAATGCGGATTTCACTCAGCGCTTTATTTTATTTTTCCAGTTTTGGTAGAAGGTGCATGTGGTTATTGGAGGGAGGGAAAGACAGACAGGG
>NW_006160087.1:2760423-2761891 GCF_000334495.1 Tupaia belangeri chinensis | reverse complement strand
CCCCCCATGGGGGATGGACACGCTGCAGTCCTCCATTTCTCTCAGGATTTTGGGTATGCACGCATATGTACCTGGCATGGTTTTCAAGCCTCTGGGTCTGTAGTTGGAACCACACCGGTGACCACGTGCTATCAGCTACCCTGACCACACCACTGGCTGGCCCTAGATTTCACCCCTTTCTAGCTATGGGACTTTGAGCAAGTAACAGCACATAGCTGAGCCTATTAACCTGCAGAATGTTTCCAGGTGTGAAGTTCCATCAGGGGAGCAGCTCGCGGTATGGCGGAGGTGGCTGCATCCCGCGTATCCAGCACAATTCAAGCCCCAGCCTAGTGACGTGGAACACACTGGGGGCCAGTGTATGGCGTGCCTAGGGGCTGGACTCCCTTGTGGCCCTCCGCCACCCCTCCGCCACTCGAGTGCCAGACCTGGCGGCCTGCTCACCGTCCCTCTCTGGACAAATTTAAATAAATAAGTAAATAAATTTCAATGAAAGAATTCTTTTAAAAAGGAAAAAACGAAAAACACACTAAATACGTGTGTATGTGCCCAAAAATCCCAAGAGGAGGGAGAAATGGAGGAGAAAGGATTGTGATGTAACAATTCCCCGTGGGGGTGTTTTCTCACTTTTCCTCTCTGTCTCTGGCAAACTCCTATGCACTCTGGCCAAAAACAAAAGGAAATTATTTATTATTATTATTGTTGTTGTTTAATTTGACCAAAAAGGAAGAGAGGGATAGTGAGAAAGCAAGCTCCTAGGTCCAGGCTCAAGTGTGGTCAGCCGTATGAGAGTCCAGTGCCTTAACCACCATGCTACTGCTGGCCCCCTGGCAAGAATTAAAAAAAAAATAACTATAGGGACCACCAGGGGAAGTGGTGGTTAAGGGCGCTGGACTGCCACATGGCCAACCGCGGTTTAAGTTCCAGACCTAGAAACTTGCTTCCTCACTTTCCCTCTCTCTCTGTCTCATTCTGTCCCAATCTGGTCAAATTTAAATAAATAAAGTTCAATAAAATAATTCTTAAGATAATAATTATAGGAACCAGCAATTAGCATAATGGCTATGTCGCTGGACTCCCATGTAGTTGACTGCAGTTTGAGTCTCGGACGCATTGGCTTACACTCACGCTGGGCTTGTGTGTGTGTACGTGCCCAAGATCCCAAGGGGAGAATGGAGAAGAGATTGTGGCATGGCCTTCCCCCAACCCCCCACCCCAGGGTGATTTCTCGCTTTCTGTCTCTCTGTTACTCTGTATCTTTCTGGCAAGCGCACGCACACACACCCTATAGCAAAAACCTCTCAAGTAATAATAATAATAATTGTAACAGGCGGGCAGGTAGTACAGCGGTTAAGGCACTGGACTCCATGTGGCCAACCACAGTTCGGGTCCCCGGCCTGGTGGCTTTCTTTCTCTCTTTTCCTTTCCCTTTCTCTCTTCCTCGTTAAATTTATTTATTTATTTATTT
>NW_006160087.1:2755974-2760263 GCF_000334495.1 Tupaia belangeri chinensis | reverse complement strand
GCACGCACACGCGCCCAGCGTGAGTTTTAAGCCATTGGGTCCGGGACGCGAACCGCGGTCGACTACGTGGGAGTCCAGTGACATAGCCATTACGCTAACTGCTGGTTCCCATCTCTCTGGTTAAATTTTAAAAAATAATAACAAATACGGGACCAACAGATAGCACAGTGGTTATTTCTCTGGATTCCCACATAGTCTACTGCAGTTCAAGCCTTGATCCTGGCGGCCTATAACTCACACTGATGCATGTGCATGGATGCCCCAGCTCCGCAGAGAGTGGAGAAGGGATTACACAGTGTGGCCGTCCCCCTCGGGGGTGATTTCTTGCTTTCTTTCTCTCCAGCAAGAGCACATACCCAATAGGAAAACTCTCTTAAAAAAAAAATAATATAATTTTTTTTTTAGAAGAATTTTTGATATAGTGTGTGTATAGTCGCTGGAGAGACAGAAAGTGAGAAATCACCCCCAGGGGGTTGGCCACACTGCAATTTCTTCTCCATTCTCTCGGGATTTGGGGCATGCATACACATGCCTGGTGTGAAGTTTTTTAAGCCGACAGGTCCAGGACTTGAACCAGTGTCAACTGCATGGAAGTCTAGTAACGACCATTATGCCATCTGCTAATCCCTTAAAATAATTTTTAAAGGGACCAGCAGTTAGTGTAATGGCTATGTCACTGGACTCCCATGTAGTCGACTGCGGTTCGAGTCCTGGACTCAGTGGCTTGAACTCACGCTGGGCGTGTGTACGTGCATGCCCAAGATCCCAAGAGGAGAATGGAGGAGAAGGGATTGTGGCGTGGGCCTCCCCCTCCAGGGTGATTTCTTGTGCTCTCTCTCTCTCGCTCTTTCTGTCTCTCTCTTTCTGGCAAGCACTTGCGCCCTATAGCAAAAAACTCTCCAAAAAATTGTTTTTTAAATAAAGGGAGGAGGAGAATTAGATATGGCTCCTCCCAGGGAGGGACAGACTTGCAAACAGCAGAGATCCGTTGTGGCTGTGGCACTGTGGAGGTCTCAAGTCCAGAAGGCACAGGCTCCCAGAGGAGGTGGCACGCACATTAACTGGGAAGAAGGAATGGAGCTCATAGCAGGAGGGAGAGGGCATTCCCCGGGCAGAAGGAACCGTAAAAGCAGAGACAGAGTTAAAGGGAGCATGTGGACCCTGGCTGGCACTGGGATGTGGCACTGGAGAGCCGACCAGGGACCAGATGTTAAAGGTCTTTAGTGAGGCCGTCTGGCGTAGTAGTCACTGCACTGGACTCCCGCGTGGCCAGCTGTTGAGTCCTGAACCAGTTGGCTTGAACATCACACTGGGCGGACCAGCAGGTGGTGTGACTAAGGCACTGCACACTCCCACCCAGACCTGGTGGCTTGCTTTTCATTTTCCCTCTCTCTCTCTCTGTCAAATTAAAAATAAATGAGTGATTAATTTAAAAATTAATTCTTAAAAAAAAGAAGAAACTCACACTGGGCTCGTACACACCCAGAATCCCGGGAGCAGGGATTGCCGCATGGCCATCCCCCTCTGGGGAGTAATTTCTCACTTTCCTTCTCACTGTCTCTGTCTCTGGAGAGCACATGTGCCCTAAGGCAAAAAAACTTTAAAAAAACAAAGGTCCTTAGCCTCAGTAGGTAAAGAGTTGGTTTTGTTGTTTGTTTGTTTTTTGAGAGGTTTTTGCTATAGGGTGTGTGCGCTTGCCAGAAAGACAGAAAGTGAGAAATCACCCCCCAGGGGGGATGGCCACACTGCAGTCCCTTCTCCTCCTTTCTCCTCTTGGGATCTTGGGCACACACACACGCCCAGCGTGAGTTTAAGCCACCAGGTCCGGGACTCGAACCGCAGTCGGCTACGTGGGAGTCCAACGACATAGCCATTGCGCTAACTGCTGGTCCCTGTTTTATGTTTTATTGCCAGAGGGTATGTGTGCTCACCAGAGAAAGGGAGCGAGCACCCCCAGAGAGGATGGTCACGCCACGGTCCTGTTTCTGAATCCTGCCAGGATCTGGGGCATGCACCCAGCATGGATGTCTGCCGTTGAATTTGCCAGAGGGTGTGTGTGCTCACCGGAGCGTGAGGGCGCCACCGAGGGGCGTGGCCACGCCACAGTCCCTTGTCCGGTCCTCAGGGTCTCGGGCACGCTCACGTGCCGTGTGTTTCTCGAGCCACAGTCCCAGGACCGCATTCACTGCCGCGACTGTCCTGCCGCCATCTGGCTTGGTTTACTTCTAATACGGTTTAGGGGTTGGGACCAGCAGGTGGCGTAGCAGTTACGTCGCTGAAATCCCACGGAGTAGACCGCGGTTTGAGTCCCAGGCCCAGCAGCTTAAAAAAGTTATGCCCGGTGCGTGCCTGCGTGCTCAACATCTCAGGAGGAAAATGGGGCAGAAGCGACTGCAGCGAGGCCACTCCGCTGCCGGGTGATTTCTGGCTTTCTGGCTTTCCAGCAAGCACACGTGCCTTGTGGCAAAAATCTCTCAAAAAAAAGGAAAATCGGGAACCGGCAGTTAGTGTAATGGCTATGTCGTTGGACTCCCACGTAGTCGACCGCGGTTCGTGTCCCGGACCCGGTGGCTTAAAACTCACGCCGAGCACGTGTGCATGCGTGCCCAAGATCCCGAGAGGAGAATGGAGGAGAAGGGATTGCGGTGTGACCATCCCCCCTGGGGGGTGATTTCTCACTTTCTGTCTCTATGTCCCTCTCTGTCTGTCTGGCGAGCACACGCGCCCTACAGTGAAAATCTCTTAAAAAAAAAAAAAAAAAAAGGAAAATCAGGTGGATTCTAGGAGTTTTGGCTGTCCTCTACTCGGGGAATCCTCACAGGGTTACTGCCGTCGAATTCCTCGGTAGGACATCCGCAGGGTCGTTTGGAGGACGTGCTGGGCCTGGGGCGGGGTCCCGAGCAGGCGTTGTCGGCATGAGGTCAGGTTGATGGGGGAGTCCAGGCCGTCCGATTTCTGACTGGGTGCCTGGGTGTCTGGCCAGTGCGTCTCACGCCCCTCTCCCCACAGTCTGGAGAGGTCTTGGTGAGTGTCAAGGAGCACTCCCGGCAGATCAATGACATCCAGCTCTCCAGGGACATGACCATGTTTGTCACCGCGTCCAAGGACAACACAGCCAAGGTGAGTGGGCACGGGCCCCGAGGGGTGCCGCCCCCCTGGGAAGCCGTGTCCTGCAAATCCCCCGCCTTCTCTTCCAGCTCTTCGATTCCACAACCCTTGAGCACCAGAAGACCTTCCGGACAGAGCGTCCCGTCAACTCAGCCGCCCTGTCTCCCAACTACGACCATGTAAGGCCCCACCCTGCTGCTCGCAGAAGCCCAGAAAGCTGCCATTCTGGGTGTCTGTCTAGTGGCTAAGGAGTGCCAGGCGGAGGCCATTCCAGAGCAGTGACAGGCCGAGTGACTGGCTAGCCCAGGGACGTGGGCGGCTGACTCTTGTCCTGTCCTTGCCGTCCTCCCACTGGGAAGGGAGCTTCCAGGGCAGGGCTGACACACCAGAAAATAGACGTGTCACCCTTGGGTCCATCCAGACTTCCCTCTTCCCTTCAGGTGGTGCTGGGCGGTGGCCAGGAAGCCATGGACGTAACCACTACCTCCACCAGGATCGGCAAATTCGAGGCCAGGTAAAGGGGCCGGGGGCTCTTCAGACTGAAGGCGCACACTGGTTGGCGATGAATACAAGCCAGATGGCTACCGGAAGTGCAGCCTGCTTTGTGGCCCTGCGTGCCAAGTGGGAAACAGCAGTCAGGAGCCCGAGCTCAGCCTGATGGTGTGCAGCGCTGGTGTAGTGTTGAAGGCCCTGGACTCCATGTGGCTGACCATGGTTCACGGCCTGGACTTGAAACCGGTCGGCCACGTGCGCATGTGTCCAAGATCCTGAGAGAATGGAGAAGGGCTGCAGCGCGGCCACCCCATCCCCTCGCCCCATGGTTCTGTCTCTTTCTCTGTCTCTGGGGAATGCACTATAGAAATCTCAGTGTTTTGTTCCACTAAGCGCACAGTGAGTGGCCTGTGTACTCAGGCCACGCTGGGCCCGTCTCCCCACTTCATCTGTTCCGTCACCACGGTTCCGATCCCGGGGTCCCTATTGGTGTTACCTGCTCGTGTCCAAGTGCGGCATTCCCGGAGTGGGAGGGAGCTGCCCTGTCCCTTCTCCCACCTCTCCAGGTTCTTCCACTTGGCCTTTGAGGAAGAGTTTGGGCGAGTCAAGGGTCACTTTGGGCCAATCAACAGTGTGGCCTTCCATCCTGATGGCAAGAGGTATGGTGACTTGAGCTGGAGCCCGCCCGC
>NW_006160087.1:2748817-2755870 GCF_000334495.1 Tupaia belangeri chinensis | reverse complement strand
GAGGACGGCTACGTCCGCATCCACTACTTCGACCCGCAGTACTTCGAATTTGAGTTTGAGGCCTAGGACACTGCTCTGTCCAGACCAGGAGGACCACAGAAAGTTTGGGTCTGGAGAAATAAATTTGTTTGGTAATAAATGGTTTCTGGCCGGCACCTGGTGGTCTGTTTGGTCCTTTTCCCTTCTGGGGATGCCAGCCTGGATCCCCTTACCACTGAGATCCTCCCTGCACTTGGGACACCTGGCCGGGGCGGGGTGCGCTGTGGCCAAACTTGCCTTCACTCTCTCCCACCTTCCCCTGCAGGCTGGGGGGGACTGCAGAGGGGAGGCCTTGGGGGGTCACTGTGCTGCCACGCGGGCTGGGGCTCCACCACCGGCTGGCCAAGGGATCAGGGACGCAGGACGGGTTCAGAGATCTCTTGCTTGTTGGGCCGACAGCCCGGGCGGAGTGTGTTCAGCGATCACTTCACGCAGGCACCTGCAGATGGGGGGCCTCGGCGGGCGTGCCCCGGTGGGCGGCTCCATTCTGGGCAGTGGTAAGCTCCCCCTTGTCCTATAGGCGTGGCTGGTAGTCAGGTACTACACCGGCCTTACGGGGAAACCGGAGCAGTGGGGCCAGCACACGATGCAATATTCCCTGGGTCCCCATGTAGTTGGCCATGGTTGGAGTCCCACACCCGCGGGCTTATGCTTGTGTGCCCAAGGTCTGAGGAGAAGGGGTTGCGGTGACCACCCTGGGAGGGGCATTGATTTCTCGCTTTCTAGTTCTCTTGTCTCTCTCTAGGGCAAGCACACGTGCCCTATACCAAAAACCTCACACACAAAAAAGTATATATAAAAAATAAGGAAACAGGAACAAGTCGAAAATCCTTCAGGAGTTCCACTCGGGAGGAGACGTCCGGTGCTTGGCCCGTGGGGAAAGCTGGCCGGGATTGTGCACATGGGCTGGGTCTGTAGGAGCTGGCCACGTGTGCAGAGCCCGGGCCGCTGGGAGAGGCCAGCGCAGGAGCAGAGCCAGAGGGCGGGCAGGGTCCACTACAGTCTTTTTTTTAGAGGTACTTGCTTTTTTTTTCTTTTTATTTTATTTTTTTATTTTTATTATCATCATAATCTTCTTTATATTACATTGGATTACATATAACTTTACAGTGTATTACATTGTTTTTTCAAAAGGGAATGCCATGCATGTCAGTCAGTACAGAGACATTAATCTCCCCACTTCAACATTCCATATCTTTTCTGTTTTCCCCAATCATTATTTTTATTATTCTAATTATTTTTATAAAACAGTCAATTGCTATTTCTCATTTTGCTTGTAAAAATACTTTGCCCATCATGAAATACTTCTCAGACCAATCCAGTTGAGAATACCATACTTGTCATCATCAACAGTTAATAAGCCCTATCTGTTTCTCACTAACGTCCTCTCTATTGTTCACTTGCTATCTTTCTCTATCCTCTTCTCCTCACTTACCCCACTCCACACTGTCCTATTCTCATTAAGTACCTTCACTGTTTTTATGTCCTCCAATTTTTTGCTCTCTATTATAGAGTGTGGATAGTCAGTATATATTGAGTGGATACATACAATATCTTTCTTTCATAGCCTGGCTTACTTCACTCAGCAATAGATCCTCCATATCTGACCATTTTCTATCAAATTCCAGGGTCTTGTTATTTTTTATGGCTGAGTAGTATTCCATAGAGTATATATACCACACTTTTCCAATCCATTCATCAGTTTGTGGACATTTAGGTTGGTTCCATGTCTTGGCAATTGTGAATAATGCTGCAATAAACATTGATGTGCAAGCACTTTTCTGACTGAGCGTTCTCCTGTCTTTTGGGTAAATACCCAGAAGTGGGATTGCTGGATCAAATGGTAGTTCTATTTGTAGATCTTTGAGGAACCTCCATATTGTTCTCCACAGTGTTTAGGGCATATGCGCTCTCCAGAGAGACAGGGAGAAATCACACCCCCCGGGGGGATGGCCACGTCACAATCCCTTCTCCATTCTCTTGGGATTTTGGGCATGCATGCACTCATGCCCAGCGTGTTTTAAGCCACCCAGTCCAAGACTCAGACCCAGTCAACTACGTAGGAGTCCAGCAACACATCCATTTTGCCATCTGCTGGTCCCCCCCTTGGTTTTTTTTTTTTCTTTCATTTATTTATTTTTACATTTTTCCACAAACATTTACTAACATAGCAAAAAATTTTAGCTCATACTCTATCCCCCTTGGTTTTTAAGCTGTTGAATGTGGAGGCAAGAATGGTGAGGATGCTGTGGAGTGGCCCAGATGGAGAGTGTTAAGGACTAAGCTGAAACATTTTCAGGAGAAAGCCTGAAGACCGAGGATGGAGAGAGGGAGGTAAAGATGATGGTTTTGGGAGGCTAGCAGGTGGCGTGGTAGTTAGAGTGCTGGACTGCCACATGACCGACAGCAGTTTGAGTCCTGGGCCCAATGGCTTGAAACACCCTGAGCATGTGTGCATGCATGCCCCAAATCCCAGTTAGAGAATGGAGGGGAAGGAATTGCGGCGTGTCCCAAGGGGTGATTTCTCATTTTGTCTATTTTTCCCCGCGAGCACACATGCACTATTGCAAAAATCTTTAAAAAAAAAAAAGTTCATTTTCTAATTTGGGTTAAGAATTAATGAAACAGAACAGGGTGTCAGGGATGACGGCCACAGATAACTAAATGGAATCTCCCTTGTGGAGAGGAGCGAAACCGCTCTCACTACATCTCTCAGTCTGATGAGACAGAGATGGTTTATGGGCTGACTGGGACCTTCTGCAGCAAGCCAACCGAGTGATGGAGCTGCTGTCACTTCTGTGCCTGCCACATGCCGGACACCTTGCGCACACTCCCAGGCCCCACTCGTTAATCCTCACAGCCCTGCACAGTATGGCCACATGGTCTCCTACTGACGAGGAAGCAGACTCGGGGGCTTGCCTGTCACCTGGAGGTGAGGCCTATGTAGAGCTAGAACTGGAGCCGGAGTTTGCCTCACTTTCCACCACTCCAGTGGCTCCACTGGAATCAGCTGCGCTGGGGCGGAGAGCCCCCAGATCACTTCCTGTGGCAATTCTGCCTTCAGCCCTTGGTTTCGGGTGGGGTGCAGTCATTCCAGCCGGGCATTGCAGGCCCGATGGTCAGCCTCACGCTTGTCCACCCCTGAGTTGATAGAAGTTGGGGAAGTGTGGGATTTGGAGGTAGGGGACAAGGACGCTGCAGTTTGGAGGGGACAGATGACTTCTCAGAAAGGGGCTGACGCAGCAGGGGTGAAAGCCTTCCTGTACCTGCCCCTCCCAGCTCTGCACTCACCTCTCCTGTTGCAGAGGAAGGTGCTGAAGGGGGCGGCTCATCCCCAAACTCCAGAGACTGCGGCACTGGCGGCCCAGCTGCCACATGCAGTCCAGGAGGAGCAGAAAGAGTGCCTCGTGCCTGGGGCGGGCGTGGAAGGCCGGGGCCACAGTGTGCTGGAAGGGTGTCTGGCCTGGGGGGCAGACCCACGTGCAAAGGAAGCGGGCTTCTGGGCGGGGTAGTGCTGGCTGGGTACCATGGGCCTGTGTCTTCTCGCGCTCTGCTGGTTCCTGGAATCCAGGTCAGGCTCCGGGTCCAGGATGGAGCTGGCCAGCAAAGTCACCAGCAGGTGCTGTCTGCCATCAGCCCCATGCACCAGGATGCAGGCCCCTTCCCTGTAGGCCCCGCGCTTGTCAACAGCAGCCAAGGCCCCTCTGCCTGGGACAGCCAGGGATAGAACCAGCCAGGGCTAGACTTTCGCTTCCTGACACCATGTGCCCAGGGGCTCAGGCCTGCCCACCCAACCCATGCTCTCCCATGAGGTTGTTTTGTTTTGTTTTGTTTTATCTTTTTGGAGAAATTTTTGCTATAGAGCACATGCAATTGCCAGAAATACAGAGAGACAGAGAGACAAAGTGAGAAATCATCCCCCCCCCAAAGTGGGGATGGCCACGCCGCAATCCCTTTTCCATTCTCCTCTCGGGAGGATCCGGGACTTGAACCACAGTTGACTACATGGGAGTCCAACGACATAGCCATTACGCCAACTACTGGTCTCAGGTTGGGGTCTTACCTGTCCACGCACTGGGCCGCCAGGCAGGCGGTATGAGAGCCGCCTTCACATGTGCCAGCCAGGGCAGCTCTTGTCAACTGAGCAGGCCCTCCATGCTCTGCTCCAGGTCCCCACAGGCCGCCAGGCTCAGAAACTCTCCTTAGGGGCCACCCCCTGGGCGCATGGACACGCGGTCATCCTTCCCCAGCCCGGGCTCCAGGACGCAGCCTGGAGCAAGTGCTCCTGACCAACTGGGGGGACAGAGAGCCCTCTGAGGAGCCCACCTGGTAAAAGGGACACAAGGCCCTCAGGGAGCCCCAGAGTCCAGGAGCTAAAACCCACAGAAGCACTCCCCATCTGGCAGAAATACCTCCGTGTCCTTGTGGACTCTCCAAATGCATCAGGAGACTCGTACCTCTGTTGGGGGAGGCACGGCAGTACCTGGGAGGTCACGTGGCCCTCTGTGAAAACAGGATTCTCTGGGACACTCCCAGTTCCATGGGAGTGCCACGATCTCCTTGGAGTACCCCAATCCTATGGGCCCAATTCTCCCTGAGCCCCGTCCAGACGAAATGACACTCAGACTCCTACTCACCAGAAAGAGACCAAGAGGGCGGTCACGCTGCAGCCCACCCTCCATCCTCAGGTTTGGGCACACGTGCACACATGTCCAGCATGTTTTTCTTTTCTTTGTTTTCTTTTTTTTGTTTTTTGGAAAGGTTTTCGCTGTAGGGCGCGTGCGCTTGCCAGACAGAGACATAGAGACAGAAAGCGAGAAATCACCCCCCAGGGGGGATGGCCACGCCACAATCTTTTCTCCATTCTCCTCTCGGGATCTTGGGCATGCACGCACACGCGCCCGGCGTGAGTTTTAAGCCACCAGGTCCGGAACTTGAACTGTGGTCGACCACGTGGGAGTCCAGTGACATAGCCATTACGCTAAAGGTCGTCTCCCTGGTTGTCTGTGTTGTCTTCCTGGTCACCTGGGATTGTGGGCCAGGCATCCTGGTTATATACATGCTGGTGGGCTGTAATTGGTTGAATGAAGGATTGTAAAAGGTGGGTTATGATTGGTTGCTTCTGTGGACCAATCATGAGGCGCCAGATTATGCAAATCTGAGGGATTCTAAACTCACCTATTTGCTATGGGAAGTGGCCAATCAGAGTATGGTTTCAAAGGTCAGGGTTTTTGAAGGGAACCAATTGTGGCCTTTCTGGGAAGTAGCCAATCAGAGTATGGTTCTGAAGGTGAGGTTTTTGAAGGGGAGCTCCCACGGGAAGTCAGCAGCACTTCCGCAGCCCACAGCGGCGGGGTCCTCCACCCAGAAAGCCCTCCGGTCTGGCTGGCTCCCCCCTCACTCAGCCAAAGCCTGTGTGCTTGGAACCGGGCGCCTGCCGTCCGCGAGCGCTGCCCCTCTGTGCTGCTGCTCCTCTCGCTGAGCTCTTTTTTCATAGGCAAAGCATTTGTTTTCATCTTTTTCTCTGGTCACTGTAGGCCACATGCACTAAGAGAGGGAGACACAGAGGGAGAGAGGGAAAGTGGGAAATCCTGGGGGATAGGCACACCACGGTCCCTTCCTGTCCGCTCCCCTCGGGATTCTGGGCACGCACACACATTCGGTGAGTTTTTCACGTTGCCAGGTCCGGGACTCGAACTGCACAGGCAGCCATGTGGAATTCAGCCACCGTGACCACTGCACCATCCACTGGCCCAAGCATTTACTTTATTTTTAGTATTTTAAAATCAAGATAAAATTAATGTAATAGTAAACTCATCGTTTTAATTGATTTTTTAGATTTTTGCCATAGGTACGTGCTTTTCCAGAGAGAGACAAAGAGAGAGGGAAGGTGAGAAATCAACCCCCTGACCCTTCCCCATGGGGGATGGCTACACCGCAACAATCCCTTCTCCATTCTACTCTTGGAGTTTTATACAGGCACACACACACACACACACCACCTGTTTTTTGTGTTTTTTTGTTTGTTTGTTTTATTTTTAAGGACAGATTTTTGCTATAGGGCGCATGTGCTCACCGGAGAGACAGAGAGACAGAGCGAGAAATCACCCCCCCCAGGAGGGGATGGCCACGCCACAATCCCTTCTCCACTCTCCTTGTGATTTTGGGCACCACACGCACATGTGCCCGGCGTGAGTTTTAAGTCTCCAGGTCCGGGGACTCCAACAGTGGTCAACTACATAGGAGACCAATGACGTAATTACGCCAGCTGCTGGTCCCAGGGTGGTTTTTTGCAAGCTACCATCCAGTACTACAACTGTACAGCCAGTGGGGCGGATCCAGCAGTCCCCTTTTGTCTTTTGATGACCCGCATTCTGAGGGTGAGATGGGATCTCACCGGTGCTGCCTGCCTCTCCCTGGGGACTAGTGAGCTGGCGGGTTCTCAGTACCGGCCTCTCCCAACTTCTCGCTGCCCGTGTGTACTGACCTGGACGTCTGGCCAGTGGTGCCAGCCCCTGGGCTCAGTGCTGGGCGAATAAATGAATAAACCGAGGTCTGCATTTTGCGTAGGGACAGGTCATTGTCCTCAAAGCGGGAAAGTTCCCCCAGGACCTCTTGGCCCTGCGCATGAAGGCAGAGGAGCACGGGTCTGTGCAGGCGGGACTTCGGGTGTGGTTAGTGGGGAGATCTTCCCAGAAGATTTCAGTTCACCATAAAGAGGTGCTTTCTCTTCCCAGGTACAGTTGGGGTGCCCACAGGTCACCAGGAAAAGCCCACTCACCCCACACGTCCACCAAGAGGCCTGGGAGAGGTAGAGCCCCTGACCGCTCCAGGACGCGGGGCAACCGCCTCCAACCAGGGCAGACCGCCGTGGCCTCCGTGTCCCTGCCGGCCACGCGGGCCTGCCTAGCAGGTGTTGAATGTGTCCCCGGCGAAGCCCAGGGGCCCTGAGGAGCCCGGGCCAGCACACCCAGCAGCCGCAGCTCACCCTCCGCACGCGCCGCCCCTGCGGGC
>NW_006160087.1:2748495-2748702 GCF_000334495.1 Tupaia belangeri chinensis | reverse complement strand
AAGACAGGAGCCGCCGGGGAAAGGGGGGGACCTGGAGCGCAGAGGCCCGAGCTACCAGTGGCGGGGTGACGAAGGACGTGGCTTCCAGGGTCCTGGACGGCGCGTGTCGGGGACCAGAACAGGCCCGAGCCCCGCCGTGGCTCCCGAAAAGGGCCGAGAGGGACTCGCCGGCCCGCGGCGGCCTCCGGGGCGGGGGCCCCCGGTCCC
>NW_006160087.1:2746313-2747919 GCF_000334495.1 Tupaia belangeri chinensis | reverse complement strand
AGGGACCGGGACTAGCTGGGCACCTGGTGGCCCAGGACAGCTGTAAGGAGGCCCCACAGAGGAAGGGCCGCACAGTTTCACAGGAATTTCGCAAGGACCCTGGCCAGAGCCTGTTAAGGAAACCTCCATTTTATCGTGGGTAAAATGGGAATAATCTCACCTAAAGCCTGAATCCCTGCCTGCCTCCCAGGAGGCTGGCAATATTGTGAGTTTTGTAAACCCTGGGCTACCATAAGTAAATAATTCTTTTTAAAAAATAATGAAAAGAGAGGGGCTGGCAGGTGGTGTGGTGCTTAAAGGCACTGAATTCCCACATGGCCAACATTGCATTTTGAGTCCTGGACCTGGTGGCTTGAAAAAACACACCAGGCCTGTGTGTGTGTGTGTGTGTGTGTGTGTGTGTGCACACGCGCGTGCGTGCGCCCAGTCAGGAGAGAATGGAGAAGGGACTGTGGCATGGCCCTCCTCCCTGGAGGGGTGGTTTCTGTCTCTGGTGAGCGATGCACCCTATTCCAAAAATCTCTAGAGGGAAAAAAGGAAGAAAGGAAATCACGCTGGGTGTGTGCGTGCCCCAGATCGTGGAGGAGGATGGAGAGGGACTGGCACGGCCCCGACCCTGGGATGATTCCTCATTGTTCCTCTCACTGTCTCTGCCTCGCTCTCTCCAGTGCATGCACCCTGTCAAAAACCTCCAAAAAAGCAAAAAAGAAAAAGAAAGAAAAGAAGAAAAATAACCGTCCATTACCCCTACCCTGGGAGAAGGGCTGGAAAGTGTGGGTGTCAAACTGGGAGCTGCCCACTTCCTCCCAAACTGGGAAGGAAGCCAGGGCGGGGGAAATCCCTGCTCACCTTGAATTCTAGCAGCTGCGTCGCTGGCGCCCCTCCCCCTCCACAGCTGGACGTCCCTGCCGAGGGTGCCCTCTGCTGGGGCCTCTGTCCTCCCCCTCCCGCTCAGTGAGCTTCGCAGGGAGCTGGCTCAGCCCAGGTGCTGGCCTAGGGAGCACAGAGAGCCTCTCCTCGGGGCTTGCAAGCTGCCAGACAGGAAGGCTGGTAAAATCGCGGCAGGAGGCTGGCTGACGCCCTGGAGGGCTCATCCACTCACCTTTTCTCACTTCTTTTTTCTCCAATTTCTTATCTGAATCTTTTTCCCCTGAAGTTTCTCTCTATTTCACGGAGAGAAACCCCCGGCAGGCCTTGACGCCACGATGCCCACAGCCAGCCAGCCCAGCCGGTTCCGTGGGGGCCAGCCTCCCACAGTCAGCGTTATCCCTCTCGATTTCTCGTTTCATCAACACTGATGCCAGGCCTGCCAGTGGCCTGCTGGTTAAGGCAGCTGGATCCCACATAGTGAACTTCAGAGCTCAGATCTCAGACTCGGCAACCTGAAAACACACCCCTCTGTCTCTTTCAACACACCCTTAGCAAATTCAAAAATAAAAATGGGGGGACCAGCAGTTGGCGTAATGGCTATGTCGCTGGACTCCCATGTAGTAGACCGCAGTTTGAGTCCCGGACCTGGTGGCTTAGACTCACGCTGGGTGCGTGTGCGTGCGTGCCTAGGATCCCGAGAGAATGGAGGAGAAGGGATTATGGCGTGGCCACCCCC
>NW_006160087.1:2740320-2746282 GCF_000334495.1 Tupaia belangeri chinensis | reverse complement strand
GGGGTGATTTCTCCCTTTCTGTCTCTCTTTCTGGTGAGCCCAAACGCCCTATAGAAAAAAACTCTCAAAAAAAAAAAAAAGGCCAGCAGGTGAGGTGGTTAAGGCGCTGGAGCAGGTGAGGTGGTTAAGGCGCTGGAGCAGGTGAGGTGGTTAAGGCGCTGCACTCCCATATGGCTGACCACAGTTTGAGTCCTGGACCTGGTGGCTTACTTTCTTACTCTCTCTCTCTCTCTTTCTCACTCTGTCCCTCTCTGTTCTAAATAAATAAATACATAAAGTTAAATAAAATAATTATTTAAAGTAAATTAAATAAAATAAAATAAACTGATGCCTCTGCTGTGCTGGGTGCCCGTACTAAGAAGAATAAGAACTGCCTTCTAACCCACTGGGCTCCAGATATGCACACCTATATGTACAAAACTCTTTTTTTTAAAGATTTTTTTTTTTTTGCTATACCACCTGCCAACCCCACAAAGCTCTTTTTATTTTATTTTATTTTATTTATTTATTTATTTTTTTTTTTGGAGAGATTTTCACTGTAGGGCGCGTGCGCTCGCCAGACAGACAGAAAGCGAGAAATCACTCCCCAGGGGGGATGGCCACACCGCAATCCCTTCTCCTCCATTCTCCTCTCGGGATCTTGAGCATGCACGCACACGCGCCCGGCGTGAGTTTTAAGCCACCGGGTCCGAGACACGAACCGCGGTCGACTACGTGGGAGTCCAGCAACATAGCCATTACGCTAACTGCTGTTTCCCTATTTTATTTTTTTGAAAGAGATTTTTGCTCTCAAATTTTTGGTATGCGTGCTTGCCAAAGAGACAGAGAGACAGAAAGTGAGGAATTACCCCCAGGGGAGGATGGCCCTGCCGCAATCCCTTCTCAATTCTCCTCTTGGGATCTTGGGCACACACGCACGCACACACGCCCAGCGTGAGTTTAAGCCACCAGGTTCAGGACTTAAGTTGTGGTTGACTACGTGGGAGTCCAGCCATGTAATCGTTATACCATCTGCTGGTCCCAACTCATTTTTTTTAAATTTGCTATAGGGCATGTGTGCTTACCTGGGAGAGAAAGAGGAAGTGGCCATGGGCGAATGGCCACCCTGCAAGCCCTTCATTCTCCTTTCAGGATTTTGGGCACACGTGCTTCGCATATTTTTCAAGCTGCTGGGTCCGGGACTCAAACTGTTCTGTTGGCTATGTGGGATCCAGCCACCTTAACCACATCCCACTCATTTGGCTCTCAAAACCTTCTTTCCGATGGAAAGAAGTAACATAAATATAAGATTGGAACCACTCTGTGACATGAACGTGCACAAACTAAATTTCCAGACCAGCAGCTTCGAATAGGGTAGGAATTTATGAAAAATGCAAATGCAAATTATTGTACCTGACCCCATACACACTGAATCAGAAATCCATTCAGGGGTGCGGTGGAGCCCTGGGAGGAACAGGACAGTGAGGGCTGGGCGTCCAACCACGCCAGGTAACCCTCGAGGGATTTCAAGGGACCTCAGGCTCCTGAGAGTACCCCGTAGCTTACAGTCACTACTCTGTCCCAGGAGGGGCTCACAGAGGGTCAGTGACTTGCCCAGGGTCCTGTGGGGCCAGCACTAGAGCCCAGGTGCTGCGCCCCTGGCCCAGGGCTCTGAACGCTGCTCCTTTGCTGCAGGGCCATCTGGCGAGCCTCGCCCTGTACTGCCCAACGCCCATAACTCCGAGGAGGAGGGCCAAGACTCTGATGTGCACGATGCTTTTCTTATCCGGGAGCAACTTCCTTTCTGGGAATTGGGTGTCTGCTTCTGGGCAAAGACAATGAAATTCATCCCAGGGGCCAGAGGAGCAGTGCTCCTGCCCCCACCCGGATGGGCATCACGTGGCTCCCGGGTTAGCCGTGCAGGAAAATTCCAGCCATTGCACACTCGGCCTCGCACACCCTGGCACACTCGGCCTTCCTAACCCACCTGGAGCATTCACCATTGCACACGCCCTGGCACACTCAGGTTTGGCCAGCTCTCCCGGGGCTGTATTACCATCCTTTCCCTAGCTCCGAGCAGCAGCCCTACCCTGTCACCTCAGGTCTGCCATGTCCCTGGGGCCGCTGAAGTTCCAGGCAGTGGGTGAAGAGGAGGAGGAAGAGGACGAGGGCCTGGATTCTGTGAAGGCACTGACGGCCAAGCTGCAGCTGCAGACCCGGCGGCCCTCATACCTGGAGTGGGCAGCCCAGGTCCAGAGCCAGGCCTGGCGCAGAGCCCAAGCCAGACCTGAGCCCTGGGGGCCTGGGGCCATCTGCGGCTTCAACTCAGTGGACTCTGCCCTCGAGTGGCTCCGCAGGGAGCTGGTAAGTCTGGCAGGGTGGGCAGACTTACACAGAGCCTTCCAGCCAAACACTTCTTGGTTCTCAGACCGTAGGTGTGGGGAGGGGGTGAGAGTGGATCCCACGTCCCACAACTGTCCACTCCTGTGTCTGGGGCTGAAGATCCATGAGTGGACTTGCTCTTTGTCCCCTGGGGGCCTTGCTGAAGAAAGGCCCTACTCAGTGCTGACCTGCTTTCCTGTGCTCAGGGACACATCCTGCCGCGGCCCTCAGCCTGGGGTGGGGAAAGACTGGCCTCTCCTATTCTAGGAGCTGTCTTACCCCAAAGGGTCAGCAAAGTGCACGAGGAGGCGCTGGCCACACGTAGGCAGCACCTGAGGACGGAGTGCGGGGTAGGTGGCTCCAGTCCCACCGAGCCACCCATGCAGGTGTGCGGGCTCCAACCTGGAGATGCCGCTGGGTGACCTGGCTGGCTCCAGGCAGCTACGTTTACTTAACAATGACTCCTTGGTTTGAGAGACAGGGGGGCATCAGGCCAGGGTGACAGGGAGTTTTGGGGGACATAGGTCGCAGCCAAGGCAAAGGCCCAGTGGGCTGGAATGGTGTGGGAGGCTCACGCCCCCTCTCTGCCGCAGCGGGAGATGCAGGCTCAGGACCAGCAGCTGGCAGGGCAGCTGCTGCGGCTGCGGGCCCAGCTGAACCGGCTGAAGGTGGACCAGGCCTGTCACCTGCACCAGGAGCTGCTGGACCAGGCTGAGCTGGAGCTGGAGCTGGAGCCTGGGGCCGGCCTCGCCCTGGCCCCCCGACTGCGGCACCTGGGCCTCACCCGCATGAACATCAGCACCCGGCGCTTCACCCTCTGCTGAAGGACACTGCTGCCCCCAGGACACCCTCGGCCCTTCCCCAGCCCGCCTAGGAAGAGGGAGGGGAGGGGTGCCCAGAGGCTCCAGCGCCTGGCAAGGGAAGACGCCTAGGTCTCCGAGAGCTGAATTCGAAGTCCCAGCACCCTGGCGCCCGCTGCCCAGTGGTGAGGGAGGGATGAGAACCCCCAGCTCCTCAATACACGCTCTCTGCTTCCTGTCGCGGTCTCTGCTGTCTGTGCCCAGACCCCAGGCAGCGGTCTGTGGTCTGTGGCTGGACCAGGGAGGGATTCCATGAGGAGAGAAAGCGTGTGCTGGCATGGAGACGGGCGGACGGCTCCGCGTCTCCCCCCGGCTCCAGCGCTGCCTTTCTGTGACCGGAAATGGGAAAGGACTTAGAACCCCAAGTGCCCATGGGAAGTGGCACCCGCATATTTGGGGCTGCTGCAGAGCGCTAGACCTCGGGGACCTGGACTCCAAGCCGGAGCCCCCGGTTTGTTCTCTCTTTTACGTGTTTTTTGTTTTTTTTTCTTTAATCGCGATCAAGAGCACACATGTGCACGCGTGGGGGCAGAGGAGCGCCGTCCACGGGGCTCAGCCAGGCCGCGGTCCCTTCCCGCTAGTCCTCCAGCCATGGGGTCTCGAGCACCCTGTGAGTGCCCAGGGTCCCTCGTTCAGTCCATTAGGCCTCAAGGGGGTTCCCTAACCTCAGAATCTCACCGCCTCTAAGATGGGATGCTAATTCTCACCCCAAGGCAGCTGGGCATGCCCTAAGGGAGGCAGCGGCCAGTCCCCTGCAGGCTGTGACAGCCCCCCCAGGTCTCGCCCTGCAGCTCTCAGCTCTCACCCTTTGTTTCTGTGCTGCCTCTTTGTCTGACTCTCCAACTCAGGCTTCCTCTTCCCCCACTTCCTGCCCCCCTTTCTCTGCAGCTGAGGTGCACACGGAGGTGCAAACCCCGACAATGCTCTGTGGGCTCCCCTCCCCCCAGGGCCACGCTTTGTTCCCTCCTCCTCCTTGGGGTCAAGGCCCAGTTCTGGGGCCTGAGAGAGGTGCCCTGAGCCCCTCCTCTCACTGGTGCCACCCCCACTTGGCCTGCTGCTTGTGGCAAGTTCTTGCCTCCTGCCTGTCCCAGAAAGCGCTGCCCGTCCGCCGCCTGCACCTGGTGCCGGTATGCTCGCCGGCTTCCCGCCTGTGCAGGGGTGGCGCCTGGCAGGACCGCTGGGAGCTGCGGTCTCCCCCACCTGCCGAAGAGCTAACCGCAGTGCTGCCCTGCTCGGGCGGTGACCAGTGCTGTCCCACCTCTGCCTGCAGCAGGGGCTGGCACTCTGCCCTCCTGACGTGGGGTGGTCCTGCCTACTAGCGGCTGTTGCCATCCCACCTGAAAGGGGGTATTAGCTACCCCAGCCTGCCCATGGGCTCCCGCAAAGCGGGTGTTGTGCACTCTGAGATGGCGTGGCACTGCTGTCGCCCAGGTGTAGCGGCCGTGAGCTGACATCCGCCTGTACCACGCGTGGTCAGCTCTCCTAGCTGCAGGAACATTGTCCTCTCCTCCAACGGAGCAGCCCTGCCCTGCCACGGGCTGAGTCGGATCTCTGAGCCCTCGGGCCAGGGCTGGTGCCATGTGCCTTTGAGGCGAGGCTTTGGGTCTGAGCCTGCTCGCTCCCTGCTCAGGCCAAAGGCTGTCCTTGAGTCCCTCACCCAGGTGCTCCCTGGAGGCAGGAGGGAGGGGCCCTTGAACATCCCCCCTCAACTTTAACCTGCAGGGGCTACCACCCTCAGGGTGAGTAGGGCCTGATCTGGAGATGTGTGGGACCCCCAGGAACTGAGGGGTGGGGGGCTATGGTGGCAGGAAGCTTGGGGTGCTGGAGGCTTGGGGGTGGGCTGCTGGGGCCCGGTTGGCTGGGGAGCCCTCGGGAGGAGGCAGGAAGTCAGGGTGGGACGTGGGCGCGGGGAGGCAGGCGGTGACTAGGACGGCGAGGGGAGCTGAGGCTGTCCGGACACCGGGCGCGGCCAGGAGGACCATGTGAATGGGGCCAGGGGGCTCCTGGATTGGGCAGGTAAGGAGGCTTGGGGATAGGGGCCTAGGGGCTCTAGTGGGAACCTCGACAGCGAGGGCTCAGCTGAGGGGGACCCAGTACGCCGCAGCCCTCAGGCTCAGGGCCTGCTGGGAGGCATACGGTGCCAGTGGTCACTCCTCCTGCCGGGTGTCAAAGCCAGTGGGCATCACCTCCACCATGCTGTCCACCACGACTCCCACCTCATTAGGAACATGTTTCTCGGAGGTCTGGAGCACGGACTTTCACGTATTAGAAAGACCCTCGGAAACCACCAGGTCCAGGCCCTTGGACCAGAATGAGGCTCCTAAGGTCAGAGTGGGCCAGGCCCTCACTGCTCACGGTCCCAGCATGGCAGCGGCAGAGCTGGGCCCTGGGAGAGGGTGAGGGACTAGGCACGACCCTGTGCCCTGCAATGGAGCAGGGGAATGGACAGGCTTGAGCTGGGCAACCCAGGAATCCCAGTTCCTGAGCCAGACCCTGGAGAGCGAGAGCGAGAGCGAGACCCGGAACGCCCCGGACACACAAGAAGTGGTGTTCGCTTCAGCGAGTGGCCGTGCTGGGGAGTGTGGGGGCTCACAGAGTGAGGGCAGATCTGGGAGGGCACCATCGTCCAGGACGGAGTCCTCAGGGCAGACATGTCTGGTCCGACCGGGAAGTCGCAGGCCAACCAAAGGATGGGAGGAAGGAAGAGGGGGCTATTTTTACCCGAACAGGAGTGCATTTTG
>NW_006160087.1:2721101-2739294 GCF_000334495.1 Tupaia belangeri chinensis | reverse complement strand
CTGCTGAACGACTCCTGCCAAGTGTCACAGCAGGATGTCTGTCCCCACCCCCTGCCCCACTCCCTCTGGTGGTAGCCCGGCCAGTGGGTCCTGGAGACTCCAACTTCAGGCCCTCGGGAGGCGAGGCAGGGGCTGAGGCCCAGGAAGGCTCAGGTAGCTACTGGCCCGTCTCCCACTTTCCCTCGGAGCCCTCAGTCTGTGGGGAGTCCCCACTTTGGGCAGACTTTCCAGGCACCCCCTGCCTTCTTGGGATTTTTCTTGATACGCATTTTCATTTTCCACCAAGTCAGCATCCCCAGCCCTTCCCCGGCACCCCCCAGCCCTTCCCTAGCATCCCCGGCCCTTCCCCAGCACCCCCCAGCCCTTCCCCCCTTCCCCAGCACCCCCCCGCCCTTCCCTGGCATCCCCAGCCTCAAGGCTCTCGCTCCTGTGGGGGCTCTCCAGTGCCTCACTGGGGCTCATTGCCCTCCTGCCCCCGACAGGCACAGGCACGACCAGTCCCCTGCACCTAGCCTTTGCCAGGGAAAGGTGGCTCTGATAGGTGGATCTGGGACTCAGGAAGTGACTTTCTCAGAGGGACGAAGGCCCAGGCCCATAGGAGCAGGGGACAGGTGAGAGTTCAGAGGAGCCAGGAACGCTTCCCTGGGGCATCTGGACCGCTTCCTGAGAAGGGGCAGTTCTGGGAAGGGCGCCTAGGATGAGCCCGGTGGCTCTCCCTGGGCTCTGGTCCTCGTGGGAAGGCCAGAGGCAGGAGAGCCACGGGTCAGCAGGGCAAAGGGCGAGGCAGGAGCAGTGCAGTGGGGTCTGCTCCCTGGGTGGGTGCTTCACCTGGCTGACCTCCGCAGACTTAGGTACAGAGCAACAACGAACCCCTCCCTTAGGAGTGCAAGTGCCTTTGAGAAATGGAAGAGACAGTAAGGACTGCGCTGGGCCCTGGGCAGTACCTGACACACAGTAGGTGCTTAAGGCGCACCATAGGAAGGGCCGCCGCACCCAGATAGCACCAGGCCTGGCCGTGAAACCGCCCACCCCCCTGTGCTGTGGCTGTGTGAATGAGCTCACAGCTCACATCCGCTACGCAGAGGTGTGAGAACCGGCCAGGGCTCCGAGCCCGACCGTGGGGTCTGGCTTACACGGGATTCCTGGCACCGACGGGCAAGCGTCACGGTCAGGCCCCCACCCAAAACGCACGGGTGGTGCCGGGAGCAGGTGCGTCGGGAGGCAGGGCAGCACCCAGCACAGGCTGGGGCCCACACACCCGCACGCGCTCCCACGCTGATGGCCTCAAGGCCAGGCTCAACCCAGTGAAAGCAATTCTGAGGGGAGTGGGTGGGTGGGGGCCCAGATGCCACCCAGGACCCCAGGACCCTCGGGGGGGTGTGGCCTTTGACAGGGGCTGCGTTTCCTCACAAGCTGCGGAATGAGCTCCTTGGCGCACCAGGAAGGAAAGGGCTTGGCGTGGCCAGGCCTGTGCTGTCGTGGTCCCCCGAGCCCACCAAGCTCTGTGTCTCCCAGTCTAGCCCGTGTTCCCCAAACCCCCTCGGTCACGGGACCTGTCTTCCTGCTCTGGTTCGGTGCCGCGTGCCTCCTGGGAGGAGAAGAGGACAGGGCGGCGTAGTGGCTGCTTTGCACACGGAGGTCTCTCAGAAGAGTTTGTGTGTTGGTGGTTTTGTTGTTTCAGTCTTTCAACTACAAAATTAGCACATGATTGATTTTAAAAACTCAAACAGTACAACATTCATGTAGAAAATCACAGGCTCTCAGCCCCTGCAGCCCCACTGTGGGCGGTTCACCGCGAGGAGTCTGGCAGGCATGCCTCATGCCCATGTGTGGCTGCTGAGCACACAGCGGCCCGAAAGCCTCGCCTCGGAAGGCAGGCAAGCCGGGGTGCAGCTCTCAACCGCACCACGGATTTGTTTGTTATGGGGCCTCAGACGAATCGCTTCACCAGGCTCATGCCTCAGTTTTTGCATCTGTGAAGTGGGGGTAATAATAGTACTTACTTTACAGAATTATTCTGAGAGGCACATTAACTAATGCAAATAAAGGTTTAGCGCATACTCGGGCTTAAAAGAATCTCTCGTGTGTGCATATTTAAATGCGAACAGGCTTATGCTGGACTTCCGCTCCGATGAGCTTGTGCTGTTCTGGGACATGTCTGACCTGCAGCACTCCCCCCTCCTAATGGCGTGGCTAGCCCCGAGCTTGCTAAATGAGTCACGAGGTGATTAGGGATGCTCCTTCCTGGCACGTGGCACTGTCTCTGTTGTATGTTGTGGGAGTCATAGATAGCACTGATCAGCAAGCCAATGGCAGGCCTTATGGCCTCCTGTGAGTATGAAGTGAGCCCCCAGAGGGACACCTGCCTGGAGGACAGGGCCAAGTGGGTGGGAACCTCTCTGCTCACCCAGTGTGCCTGGCACTGGTCCCAACCTGTCACGGAGGGGGAACCCGTGACGTTTCTGTCAGTAGGCTGGCCAGCTAGGGACCCTCGGATGGAGGCCTAAGCCCGAAGCGTTCCCCTGCGGGATCCATTCTCCGAAACACGTCCTATGTGCCCCTGAAGTCTGCATGCCGCTTTAGGGGGCACAGGGGAGGTTCACCAGCGTGAACTTGGGCACTGACTTTAACGTGCATGGTGTGAACTTCTATCACAGCTGGTGACGCTGGTTTTCTGCTGGTAGGAAATTTCCATTCTAGGTCAATGTGTTACGGGTGAGAAGGAGGTCTGCGGAAGTACCAGGATCACAGAGGAGAACGCGGACAATGGGTCATCTTAGTCTAGGACAGGGTTAAGGCCGGCGTATGGGATGCCCACCATTCCTGACTATTTGGCCCTTACTGAGTACCACGCGCCACAGAGAAGTTTATTACTTGAGATCGTCTATAAACAGCACATATCAGGGTCTTTGAAAAGCTCATGGAGGGACCAGCAGTTAGCGTAATGGCTATGCCACTGGACTCCCACGTAGTCGACCACGGTTCGAGTTCCGGACCCGGTGGCTTAAAACTCACGCTGGGTGCATGTGCGTGCGTAACCAAGATCCCGAGAGAAGAATGGAGGAGGAGGGATTGTGGCGTGGCCATCCCCCTGGGGGTGATTTCCTGCTTTCTGTCTCTCTGTCTCTCTCTGTCTGTCTGGCGAGCGCACGTGCCCTATAGTAAAAAAAACCTCTCAAAAAAAAAAAGTTCATGGAAAATGTGTACTAAGAAAAATTATGGATTTTAAAATTCTTGCATCAAAATAAACTCATATTTTTATTACACTTTTCCATGAACTTTTTTAGAGAAAGACTGTCTTTCACTTCATTTTTCATTGCTAGAGACAGAGGGAGAAAGCACCCCCCGGGACCTGGTCATGCCCAATCCTTTCTTCTCCGTCCCTCCATCCTGTCCGGATCGAGGGCATGCACGCACACGTGCCCGTTTGTTTTCAGCCATCAGGGTCAGGATTTGAACCATGGTTGGCCATGGGGGATTTGGTTTCCTTGCCCACTGGGCTATGGGGCTAGCCCACCGAGAACGCTTGAATTACCCTATATCATGCTCACCAGGACTCTAAATGTAGGCTCTATTTTCATTCCCGTAGATGAAGGAACTGAGGCAGACTCAGAGAGGTTTGGTAACTCGTCCTAAGCCCCTCTGTCAGTAAGGAACTGGGGGGCCTTGGGACCAAACTTGGGTCACTGTGACACATGCATGGTGAGCTGAACCTCCATGACCTGCAGACTCCCAGGAACCTTCACGCCGAGTGTGGAGTGCTGAGTGAGTACAACTCCAAGTTGTTAAGACCCCTAGGATGCACAATGCACAGAGGGCCGGCAGGTGGCAAGGAGGTGGCTGCAGCTGGGTCCCACATGGCCGACTGAGTGGTTTGAGTCCCGAACCCAGCATTTTGAAATTCATGCCAGTGCATATGTGTGTGTGCCCTGACTATATGTGGCCATCCCCCTCGGGGGTATTTTCACTTTCTGTCACAAGTTACTGGTTGGGGGACCTCCACTAAATACCAGAGGGCCCAGCTCCACGGCGCAGCGGTAATACAGGGCCGGGGCCTGCATGCCACGGCGGCCCCAGTCCTAGCCCCATCAGAAACATACAGGGCGCATGTGCAGTGCTCAGGACCCACGGCTGGAGGGCTGGAGCCGGCGAGCACATGCAGCCAGACCCTGCGGAGCGCTGTCTGTGTCTATGTCTCGTTCTCACATGCACCGATCGTGAATAAAAAGGAAACAGAAAGGAGTCAGGAGGTGACGCAGCAATAACCACCACGTCAACATGGGAGGGTCCTGGGTTTGCGCCTTGGCCCGCCCCGCAGCACAGCGGGCTCACACCTGTGTGCTACGACCCGGCCAGCTGAGACCAGTGGTGGGTCACAGCGGGGAGCCCTGTCTGGTTGGGATGCATCTCTCTCTCTCTCTCTCAAGAAAGAAATAAGTAAACTTAAAAAAGAGAGAGAGAGAAGAGAGAAGAGAACTTATATATATAAATATATAGGGCTGGATTTGTGGCCTTAGTGTTTAAGGAAACCAGATCCCACTTGATCGTGGGAGTCCAGCGCCCTTAGCCACCTGCCAGCCCCAACCATGAAAACCTGTTAGTTCTGTCAGATTCTGCAGGGGGACCAGCAGATAGCGTCTAGTTACATCGCTGAATTCCCACATAGCCGCCCGCGTTCGAGTCCCAGACCTGGCAGCTTATAACTCATGCCAGGTGCGAGACCCCAGGAGGAGAATGGAGGAGAAGGGTCTGCGGCGTGGCCATCCCCCCACGGGCAATTGCTCGATTTCTGTCTCTGTCTCTCTGGAGAGCATATGCACCCTATAGCAAAGATCTCTCTAACAAAAAAAGATTTTGCTACAAGGTGGCTTGGAGTACAATGACGCTCTCGATAGCCTGCTCGTTCTTTTTTCTTTTGCTTTCTTTCTTTTTTATTTTTGCTAGTTGGAGATAGACAGAGAAAGGAAAAGTGAGAAATCCCCCCCGCGGGGAGATGGCCACACCACCATCCTTCCCCCTCCTCCAGTCTCTCCTTGGGATCTGGGCACGTCACACGCATGCACATGTGCTGGCATGTTTTCAAACTACCAGGTCTGAGACTTGAACTGCACAGTCATGTGGCATCCTCACCACCCCTTTTATTTTTAAAGAATTATTTTATTTAACTTTATTTATTTATTTATTTTAATCTGGCCAGACAGGGACAGAGCGAGAGAGCGAGAGAGAGAGAGAAAGTGAGAAAGCAAGTTGCCAGGTTAGGGACTCAAACCACGGTCGGCCACATGGGAGTCCAGCACCCTTAACCACCACGCCACCTGCCGCCCCCCTTTTATTTTACCTGCCAGAGGGCTCTCTCTGAGAGAGACAGAGAGAGGGTGAGAGCACCAAGCACCTCCCCACGGCATGTCACACCGCACCCCTCTCCATTTCTTCCCCGTCGGGTTTTCGGCACGTACGTACCTACGCCCCGCGTGTTTTCCAGGCCTTTGGGGCTGGGATTCAAACCACACGGTCTGCCATGTGGGATCCTTCTTCTTCTTCTTTATTTTAGGTTTTTGCTGTGTGTGCTTGCCAGAGAGAGACAGAGAGACACAGAGAGAGAAAGGGAAAGTGAGAACTCACCCCCTGGGGAGATGGCCATGTTACAATCCCTTCTCCTCTACTTTCCTCTCAAGATTTTGGGCACGTACACACACACACTCAGCCTGATTTCCAGGCTGCTGGGAGTAGGACTTGAACTGTGATCAGCCAGATGGGAGACCAGCACCTTAACCACCATGCCACCTGCTGGCCCTGGGATCCATCTGTCTTTTATTAAATTATTATGTGTTTAGTTAATTTTATTTATTTATTATTACTAAATTTGCTGTAGGACACATCATTTAAGAAAGAGACAGAGAGGGAACCAGCAGTTAGCGTAATGGCTATGTCGCTGGACTCCCACGTAGTCGACCGCGGTTTGTGTCCCGGACCTGGTGGCTTGGAACTCACGCCGGGCGCGTGTGCGTGCGTGCCCAAGATCCCGAGAGGAGAATGGAGGAGAAGGGATTGCGGCGTGACCATCCCCCCTGGGGGGTGATTTCTCGCTTTCTGTCTCTATGTCTCTCTCTGTCTGTCTGGCGAGCGCACATGCCCTATAGCGAAAACCTCTCAAAAAAAAAAAAAAGAAAGAAAAAAAAGAAAGAGACAGAGAAAGAGACAGAGAGAGAGGGAAACTGAGAGAAAGGTCTGGGATTCACACTGCAGTAGACCACGTTGGAGTCCAGCACCTTAACCACATGTCACCTGCTGGCCCTCAACATTGTTTTATTCTTATTTTTTCAGTTTGACAGAGAACATGTGTACCCAGAGAGATGGAGAGAGGGGGCGTCGTCTCCCGGGAGGTGTGACCAACCTCAGGCCCCTCTCCTCTATGTCCCTAAGCTGCCGGCAAGCCGGTCGTGCACACCCTGCACGCTTTGCCAGCTGCCAAGGCTGGGATTGGAACCACGCCGTCGGCTGTGGACGATCCACCTTCCTTAACCACCACACATGGAGCCAGCTCTCTGCTTAAAAATTGAATAAGAGACTTAGCTGAGAATGCGTTGAAGAAGCAATGATATAATTTGTCAAACTAAGAAACAAATTATCGTGGGCTAGGAGGTGGCATGGTGGTTAAAGGACTGGATTCACATGATTGACTGTGGTTTGAGTTCCTGACCCGGTGGTGTGAAAGTCGGGCTGGGCACACGTGCCTGCGTGCGTGCCCAAAATCCTGATAGAAGAATGGAGGAGAAGGGTTTGCAGCCTGGGCCTCACCCCTGGGGGTGATTTCTCCCTTTCCCTCTCTCTGTCTCTTTCTGGTGAGCACATGAACTCTATGGCAAAAACTTTAAAAAAGAAAGAAAGAAACCATAGTACAATTTCCCCTCAGATTTTTGAAAGAACTTGAAAGCCTCTAACACCATCCGGGGGCATTATGTAAATTCTAAGCTGGGAGCCCTTGACCAAAATAATTTCTTTTTTTCTTTCTTTTTTTAAAGAATTATTTTATTTTAACTTTATTTATTATTATTATCATTATTATTTTCCAGTTTGATCAGAGAGAGACAGAGAGAAAGAGAGAGAGGAAGTGAGAAAGCAAGCCACCAGGTCCGAGACTTGAACTGTGGTCGGCCATGTGGGAGTCCAGCACCTCTAACCACCATGCCACTTGCCAGCCCCTACCAAAATAATTTCTTAAATTACTTTTTAAAATTTTGAAATCATGATTTTTTTTAGGAGGGGGGAGAGGTTTTTTTTATTTTTTTGCTATGGGGCGCATGTGCTCGCCAGACAGACAGAGACAGACAGAGAGACAGAAAGCGAGAAGTCACCCCCAGGGGGGATGGCCACGCCGCAATCCCTTCTCCTCCATTCTCCTCTCGGGATCTTGGGCACGCACGCACACGCACCCGGCGTGAGTTTTAAGCCACCAGATCCGGGATGCAAACCGTGGTCGACTACGTGGGAGTCCAGCGACATAGCCATTACGCTAACTGCTGGTCTCTTGAAATCATGATTCTTGAGTTATAAATAATTACTGCACATCTTCATGGCTTACAGTGTGTGTGTGTGTTTAAGAGATTTTTGCTATAGGGTACATGTATGCACAGAGAGACAGAGAGACAGAGAGACAGACATAGAAAGTGAGACATCACGGGGCAGTAGGTGGCATGGCGGTTAGGGCTCTGGACTCCCAGTGACTGACCATGGTTTGAGTCCTGGACCTGACAGCTTGCTTTCTGACTTTCCCTCTCTCTCTCTGGTAAGTCCATGTGTCATATAACAAAATTTAAAAGATAATAATAATAAGTAAATAATTAAAAAATTAAAATTAAAAAAAAAAAGTAGGAAATCACCCCCCACCAAGGGGGATGGCCATGCTGCAACCCCTTCTCCTCCACCTTCCTCTTGGGATTTTGGGCACACATGCGCCCGGCGTGAGTTTCAAGCCACTGGGTCCAGGACTTGAACCGCCTTTGGTCACGTGGGAGTCTAGTGCCTTGACCTGCTGGTATGTTTTTCAAAGCACGCCTGTAGTGTGTAAGAATCTAGTGGAGGGCACGGACGTAGCCTCCGTTCTAACATTGGACACTACGTAACTTGGGACACTTTTTTTTTTTTTTTTTTTTGCTATAGGGCGTGTGCGCTTGCCAGCCAGCCAGAGACAGAGAGACAGAAAGTGAGAAATCACCCCTCAGGGGTTGGCCACGCCACAATCCCTTCTCCATTCTCCTCTTGGGATCTTGGGCACGCACGCACACGCGCCTGGCATGAGTTTTAAGCCACCGGGTTCGGGATGTGAACCGCAGTCGACTACGTGGGAGTCCAGCAACACAGCCATTACACTAACTGCTGGTCCCCGGGACACATTTCTAACAGTCTTGGAAGTAGATCCTCGATTCCGGTGCGAGTTTCCTGGACCGTGGCCCACAGTCCCAGAACCTGTCCCACTCACACGCATTCTGGCGTCTGGTGTTCGTCTTCTCCTGCACCCCGCCCCAGCTTCCTGACCAAAATCATTTCTGGTACTGCGGAATCCTGGGAGTCTGGACTGAGGGCAGGCCCTACCCTCCATGGTTGGCGGACTGGTCGAGGGATGTCTGCCTGCAGCTGGAAGGTTCCAGGACCACAAAACAGGGACAAGTCGTAGAGGAGACAAGGGCCCGTCCCAGCAGGTGACAGTCCCTCTTAGCTTCATTTAAGCCTGATTTTTCTCAGGTCTGGCCCTGGTTTCAAGGGACATCAGATACTTTCTGGTGGGCCCAGATCCAAACCAGGACGTAGGTGCTGTCCACATGTGCTCTTGTCCCCTAGGTCAAGGCCTCATGGCTTTTTTTCTGTCCCTGCTTGACCCCAGCCTGGACTGGGTGCCAGTTTCCAGCCCTGTGGTCTCCAGCCTAGATTCCCTCTTCCCCTCATCCCACCACTCCGCACCACTGCCCCCGCCTTTGTTCTCACATAATTTTTTTTTAATTTGCCAGAGGGTGAATGTGCCCACAGGGAAGAGAGAGACAGAAAAAGAGGGAACGTAAGACTCCCCCCATGGATATCTGTCATGCTGCAATCCCCTCTCCTTCATTTCTGCCTCTTTTTGAAGTTTTTGGCACCCATGCATACACACCCGGCCTGGCTCTTGAGCCGCTGGGTCCAGGACTTGAACTGTGTGGTCAGTCATGTTGGCTACAGCCACGGGCTGGCCCAGCCTCCACCCTCTTTAGTTGCCAGAGACATAGGTGTGCTCACCAGTGCAAAACAGAGAGAGGGAGAAAGAAAGAAAGCACCCCCCTATGGGGTGTGGGCATGCCACGATCCGCTCTTGCATTTCTTCCTCCTGATAGGATTGGGGGCATGCATGCGCACGCACCTGGTGTGCTTTTCCAGCAGGGACTGGGACTCAAACTGCAGTAGACCCTGGGCTCAGAGCCAGCCCCTCCACGGCTTGTCCTTTTAAGAGGGCGCATTGTGCCCTTCCTGTGTCCACCCAAGTAGCTGGGTCGCGGGCACAGGCACCACCGTGCGCTTACAGACAGGGGTCCCGGGTGCCCAGGCCAGCCTGGGGCTCGTCACCCTCCTGCCCATCTGCCGGTCTCTGCGGTCACAAGCACACGGCACGCCCAGCCCTTGGTTGGACCAGGAACTGGGCCTGGGCCTGAGGAGTGCAGAGAGGCCCTGTGGCTGGACCCGTCCCCTCTTTTATTCTTTTCTTCTTCTTCTTTTTAAAATAGGGTTTGTGCACTGTCCTGAGAGAGACAGAGAGTAAGAAATCAGCCCGGGGGGATGGCTGCGCCTCAGTCCCTTCTCCATTCTTCCCTCAGGATCTCAGGCACGCACACACATGCACCTGGCATAATTTCCAAGCCACTGGGTCTGGCACTCAAACCACACAGTTGGCCATGTGGGATTTAGCTGCCTCAACCTCCACCCGCCTGCTGGCCCCATCCTCTCTCTTCCTCTCTCTCTCTTTCATTTTCTTTCTTTCTTCCTTTCTTTTTCTTTCTTTCTTTTTCTTTCTTCCTCTTTCTTTCTCCTTTCTTTTTTCCTCTTTCTTTTTTAAATAATTATTGATTTGGGACCAGCAGATGGCATAATGGTTATATTGCTGGGCTCCCACGTAGTCAACCATGGTTCAAGTCCCAGTTCTGGTGGCTTAAAGTTCAGGTTCGGCGTATGTGTATGCGTGCCCAAAATCCCCAGAAGAAAATGGAGGAGAAGAGATTGCGGCATGGTCATCCCCTCTGGGGGGTGATTTCTCACTTTCTGTCTCTCTGATGAGCACACGTGCCCTATAGCAAAAATCTCTCTCTAAAAAAAAAATAAAAAAAAAAAATCCAAGAATTATTTAAATGGAGCTCTGGATCCCACAGGACTGACCATGGTTAGAGTCCAGGGTCTGGTGACTTGCTTTCTCTCTCTCTCTCTCTGGTCAAACTGAATAATAATAAATATAATAAATAAAATTAGATAAATAATTCTAATTTTTAAAATAATTATTTATTTATGTAATTAATTCCTTTTTTTTTTTTTGAGAGGTTTTTGCTATAGGGCACGTGCGCTCGCCAGACAGACAGAGAGAGACAGAGAGACAGAAAGCGAGAAATCACCCCCCGTGGGAGTCCAGCGACATAGCCACTACGCTCACTGCTGGTCTCCCATTTGTTATTTTTATTTTTTAATTTGACCAGAGAGAGACAGACAGAGAAAGGGAAAGCAAGAAAGCAAGCCGCCAGGTTTGGGACTCTAACTGTGGTTGGTCACGTGGGAATCTAGCACTTTTAACCACCATGCCACCTCCCAACCGCTAAAAAAAACTTTTAAAAGTAATTATTAATTTAATTTTTTCTTATAATAATAATTATTTTTAAAATTCGCTATAGGGCACATGTGCTCACTGTAGAGAGGGAGCAAGCAAGCCGCCAGGTTTGGGCCTCAAACTGCAGTTGGCTGTGTGGGAGTCCAGCACTTTAATTACCACGTCACCTGCTGGCCGCCTCATTCCCTTTCTTTTTAGAGGTTTTTGCTTGGGGGCATGTGCTCGCTGGAAAGAGAGACACACAGAGACAGTGAGAGGGAAAGTGAGAAATCACCCTCCGGGAGGATGGCCGTGCCTCAGCCCCTTCTCCCTCAGTCTCCTCCCGGGATCTTGGGCACCCAGGCACATGTAGCAGCATGATTTTCCAGTCACTGGGTCTGGGATTCGAACCATGGCTTGCCATGTGGGCGTCCAGTGACCTAACTGCTATACCATCTGCTGGGCCCATCCCCCCTCTTTTTTATTTTTTTTTTAAGAATTATTTTATTTAACTTGATTTTTTTTTTTTTTTACCATGAATCAAATTTCCCCGAAAGGGGAATTTTATTGATTACTCTATTCCCTCACAAACAGATCGGCTGTAATCAAATGAGGTGAACATTCACCTCAACATTTTGTCATCTTCCTAATAGAAAAGATGAGGCTTCGCCCTGGATCCCGTGACCCTTTCTCTTCTCTCCTCCCAGTTCACGATGCTCACATCTCTTGATAGCCAGCGTTCTCCTAGATCTGCAGTCGGGCTCCACACAGTCAAGCCTCAGCACAATCTTCTCTGTAGTTTTTGCCTTTTTCCAGGAAATAGGCTTAGTCTGTCCGCCATAGCCACTCTGCTTCCTGTCGTAACGCCGCTGTCCCTGAGCAGACAATCCCTGCCCTTGTACCGTGTCACTTTATGAGGTTGGCGCTTGCCACACTTCTTACAGAAGGTCCGGCGGGTTTTAGGGACGTTCACCATGCCTGCGGGCCTGCTAGCTGCACAGAAAAACTTATTTAACTTGATTGATTGATTGATTGATTGGTTTGACCATAGAGGCACTGAGCGAGGGGTGGGGGGAGTGAGAAAGCAAGCCACGAGGTCTGGGACTCGAACCATGGTTGGCCATGCACCCTTAACCACCAGTTCACCTGCTGGCCCCTCATCTTTTTTATTTAAGAGAGACATTTTTTGCTATAGGGCATGTGTGCTCGCTGAAGAGACAGAGACAGACAGAAAGTGAGAAGTCACCACCCCCCAGGGGTGCCCACGATGCAATCCCTTCTCTACATTCTCCTCTTGGGATCTTTGGCACACACGTACCCGGTGTGTGTGTGTGATTTATTTTTAAATAATTTTTAAAGTATTATTTAATTAATTCCATTTGTTATTGTTATTTTTTAATTTGACCAGAAAGAGAGAGAAAGGAAAGCAAGAAAAAAAAAGCCACCGGGTCTGGGACTCGAACCATGGTCAGCCATGTAGGAATCCAGCACCCTTACGCACCATACCACCTGCTGGCCCCCTGGTGTGTGTTTTAAGCTGCCAGGTCCAGGACTTCAACCATGGTCTACTATGTAGGAGTCAAGCGATGTAACCATTATAACATTTGATTGTCCCCCCGTCCCTTTTCTAACTTTATTTATTTACTTATTTTAATTTGACCAGAGAAGAACAGAGCAACAGAGAGAGAGGGAGAGAGAATGAAAGAGAGAAAGTGAGACAGCAAGCCACCAGGCCCAGGACTCAAACCACTGTTGGCTATGTGGGAGTCCAGTGTCCTTAACCACCAAGTCACCTGCCGGCCCCTTGTTATTATCTTTTAATTTGATGAGAGAGAGAGAGAGAAAGCGTCTGCCAGGTCTGGGACTTGAACTGTGGTCAGCCATGTGGCAGTCCAGCACCTCAATCACCATGCCACCTGCTGGCCCCCACCCCTTTTCTTTTCTTTTTTTTGAGAGGTTTTTGCTATAGGGCGCGTGCGCTCGCCAGACAGACAGAGACAGAGAGACAGAACGCGAGAAATCACCCCCCAGGGGGGATGGCCATGCCGCAATCCCTTCTCCTCCATTCTCCTCTCGGGATCTTGGGCACGCACGCACACGCACCCAGCGTGAGTTTAAGCCACCGGGTCCGGGACGTGAACTGCGGTCGACCACGTGGGAATCCAGCGACATAGCCATTACGCTAACTGCTGGTTCCACCCCCACCACCCCTTTTCTTAACCCCACAGTTTTCCCATCTTCAGCTTGCCTTTTCCCAAAACCTCCAAGAACGTCAGCTCTGGAGAAGCTGATCTGAGCCACTCCTGCCTGTGGCGCACTCTCCCCATAACCAGCCTGTGGTTTTCCGAGGTCTGTTTGAATATCGCAAACAACAGGATGCTCACTACCTGCTAAACAGCTCGGCTCGTTTTAGGCTGGTTCCAGGTGGCGATCAGTCCCTTTCTGGGGTTTTTACTGCTAATCTCTTCCTGGCCATGATAAAATTGTCAGTCAAGAAGTCACTTGCAGGACCAGCCAGTGGCGTGGACGTTAAGGCTGGACCCCACACAGCCGACGGAGCAGCTGGAGTTTCGGACCCGGACCCAGCGGCGTGAAAGCCATGCCAGGCATGGGCGCATGCAAAGGGAGGAGAAGGGGCTGCAATGCAACTGTCTCCAATAGGGTGCTTCTCTCTCTTTCCGCGTCTCTCTCTGTGTGCCTGTGCGCTCCCTGTAGTCAAAAAAAAAAAAAAAAGTTACTTGTAGCCCCAGATGGGGCCCCTAGCGGAACAGGCCACTAGTCCCGAGGACTCCTCGCAGTGGGGGAGTGACCATGCGCCCTTTCCCTTCAAGCCTCTTGATTTGGCTCAGAACTCCATGGACACGGTGCGCTTCCGTCACAGCGGGCCGTTTGCTTAACGTCCACGGGTAAAGGCCAAGTAACACCACGCTCAAGAAGAGACACGCGGTGACTTCCGGGGCCCGTGGGAGTTTCGGTTTCAAAAACATAAGCCTAAAGCAAAGAGAATTACTGATCGGTCACATCCTCCCACTCCGAAGCAGGGTTTGCTAAGGCGGGGTGGGCAGCCTGGAAGTTTTCCTGAGCTCTAAACGGGTGGTGACCGCCATCTGTCAGGAGAGGGAATGTGCGGTGCAGTAAGAGTGGCTCAGCAAAGCCACACGGGCATTGGACTTAGGGTCAGGACCAGCATTGGACTTAGGCCCACTCTGGCCTGAGGCCTGCCTTTGGAGTCTCATGGCCAGAAACCTCACAGCTTCCCATCTCCACTTAGACCCAGGTTGGATTGGCAACTTTAGGTAGGCCTCTCGGGGCCTCAGTTTGCTCACCTCAGATCAGAGGTTAGGCTTGACGGTTTCTTTCCTTCATTTTTTTCATTTGCCAGAAGGCATATGAGAGACAGAGAGACAGAGAGAGGAAGGAAGTGGGAGGGAGCACCCCCTCAACAGGGCATGCTACACCCTAATCCCCTCTTCTCCATCCTGTTTGGATTTTAGACATGCACACACACACCTGGATTGTTTTTTATTTTTTTGAAGAATTATGTCATTTAATTTTATTTATTTATTTTAATTTGACCAGAGAGGGACAGAGAGAGAGAAAGAAAGCAAACTGCAAGGTCAGACCTGAACTGCTCTCGGCCATGTGAGAGTCCAGCACCTTAATCACCATGCCACCTGGTCCCAGACCTGGAGTGTTTTTCAGGCTGCAGGCTGCAGGACTTGAACGTGCAGTCGGCCAGCGGACCTGGCTCCCCAGTCACTAGGCTGTAAGGCCAGCCCAAGGCTTCGTGGCTCCCATACCTTCGTGGGTGGGAATCTGTCTATTAACTCCATACCAGTCGGCATTTTTCATTTTTAAACAATTTTGCTAGAGTGCCTGCATGAGCATTCGTGCGGGTGGGCGGGGACAGAAAGTGGGAACGTCACCCTACCCCACAGGAATGGCCACACTGCCATCTCCATTGTCCCCTCGGGGTTCTGGGCCCTCAGGCACATGTGCTTGGGGTGTTTTTCAAGCTGCCACGTCCAATCCGGCACTCAAACCACACTGACCATGTGGGGTCCGGCTGCCTTAACCACACCACCGACCACCAGTTGGTATTTATTAGCGACACCTAGTTCCGGGTGCTGGGGGCCTTCAGACAAATGAAGCAGTTTCTCTTCTTGACGAACTCCCTCTCATGGGAGGGTGGAAGCACAGTGGTACTGACGTCTGGGTCAGTCCCGGGGAACGTGGTGCCTCAGCTCCTGGTCATGGTCTGGGCAGGTGCTGAGGAGCGTGAGTGGGAGGGGCACGCAGGGCTGGGAGGCTTCCTGGAGAGGGTGGCATTGGAGCTGAGTTCGCTCAGCAGGTGCACCAATGTGCGTGGGGGCATAGCGCATGGGTGGAGTAAGAAGACTGCCTAGGGTATTGGGGAAGAGCAGCCGGGGACACAGGCCTGTGAGTGTGAGTGTGTGTGTGTGAACAGACTGAGGGGTGGCTAGGATCTTGGTACTAAAGGGTCTCAAATGCCAGGGAGGGAGGTGGCTCAGGGACTTCTAGGGGCCTCAGAGGAGGCCCCCACTCAGCCTCAGGCAGCAGGCTCCCTACCTGCCTTCTCTATGGGTTCCGCTTGGTTTCCCTGACGCGCAGTTTCCACTGCTCAGAAGCAGACAAACAGAAAAGGTTAGGGCCCACAGGGCCAGCAGGTTTTCTGCTGGGGAGAAGTCGAACCCTGTTTGAAGGAACCCTGTGAAACCGACCTTGCGTGTGCACGTGCATGCGTGAGCGTGTGCTAGTGTGTGTGGCAGAGGCCCGGGGGCTGACTTTTGGAGGCAGGGGTCTCCTACTCCGCTGGCCTGGCAGGACAGGGGAGTGTAATTCCCAGGGGGGCACACGCTCTACTCTGGTAGGAAAATAACCCATCAAAGCCTAGGCCTCCCCCCTGCTGGGGGGTGGGTGCCAACCCCAGGAGGTAGTCCCCCAGCAGGGTACCGACCAGAGGGGGGAGGCAGGAAGTGGGTAAGTGCACTACAAAGGTGCCTGAGGCCGTTTGCCCGTCCCAGGTGGGAGGGCGGGGCCTCGGCTGGGCCGGGCCTGGGGCCTGTGTGAACTGACTGCTGGCCTGGAGGCTCAGAGGCAGGATCCCCTGTCTTAGCTTCTCCTGCCGAGCGAATGGGCCAGGAGCTGCCAATCTCAGGTACTTTGGAAAGTCGCAGGGGGAGGGCCTAGGATGTCTGTAGGGGAGCAGACCTCGGGGGAGCCCCTTCAGCCCCTCTCCATTCCCCCAGGGACCATGGGCTGTAGCTGCAGCTCAAACCCTGAAGATGACTGGATGGAGAACATCGACGTGTGTGGGAACTGCCATTACCCCATAGTCCCACTGGACGGCAAGGCCACGGTAAGAGGCAAGGTGGGGGACGGGCCGGGAGAGGGGGACTGGCCAGGGAGGGAGGGACTGCCCAGGGAGGGGGGGACTGGCGGGGGAGCAGGGGATTGGCTAGGAATGGAGGGGCAGGACTGGCCAGGTATGCAGGGGTATGTGGGAGGGGTGGTGACAGGCCAGGCCAGGGAGGAGGGTACTGGACTGGCCAGGGAGTTGGGGGGACCAGCCAGGAAGCAGGGAAGGGGCATGAACAAACGGTAGCAAGAAATAACCACCATCTAGGCCTTTAAATATCACCATGGCTAAAAGTTAAAAAAAAATTTTTTTTAAAGGGCTGATAGGGACCAGCACTTGGCGCAATAGCTATGTTGCTAGACTCCCATGTAGTTGACCATGATTCGAGTCCCAGACCTGGTGGCTTAAAAGCCAGGAAGCAGGGAAGGGGCATGAACAAACGGTAGCAAGAAATAACCACCATCTAGGCCTTTAAATATCACCATGGCTAAAAGTTAAAAAAAAATTTTTTTTAAAGGGCTGATAGGGACCAGCACTTGGCGCAATAGCTATGTTGCTAGACTCCCATGTAGTTGACCATGATTCGAGTCCCAGACCTGGTGGCTTAAACTCACACCAGGTGTGTGTGTGCATGTGTGCCCAAGATTCTGAGAGGAGGATAGAGAAGGGATTGCAGTGTGGCCATCCCCTCTGGGGTGTGATTTATCGTGTTCTGTCTCTGTCTTTCTGACAAGCGAATGAACCCTATAGCAAAAACCTCTCAAAAAAGGGAGGGGCAGCAGGTGGCGTGGTGAAGGACGCTGGACTCCCACATGGACATGGCTGAATGTGGTTCGAGTCCTAGACCTGGCGGTTTGCTTTCTCACTTTCCCTCTCTCTTGCTTTCTCTCTCTGTCCTTCTCTGGTCAAATGTAAAAAAAAAAAAAGCTTAAAATAAAAAAGAAAGAAATAGGAATAGGAAAAGAGGCCCAGAGAGGGGAAGGGATTCCAGTCACACAGCCAGGAGCCGGTAAGTTCAGAGCAAGCTGCGGTGGCGGCCAGGGTCTGACCCACTCTTCTGCCCATCTTCCACCCCACAGCTTCCCATGCGCAATGGCTCTGAGGTGCGGGACCCGCTGGTCACATACGAGGGCTCCAACCCGCCGGCCTCCCCGCTGCAAGGTGACCTCAGCCACTGCCTGGAAGATGGGGCCCCAGCCACCCCCTCCTCCCCTCTACCGGTCCTGTCCTGGTGTCCGCCCCAGCTCGTTCCCTGGCCTGAACTCCAGAGCTCCTCGCTCCCTATCTGCCTGGGCCGCCTCCCCTGACGCCCGTGTCTTTGCAGACAACCTGGTTATTGCCCTGCACAGCTACGAGCCCTCTCACGACGGGGACCTGGGCTTCGTAAAGGGCGAACAGCTCCGCGTCCTGGAGCAGTGAGTGCCCCTCCAGCCCACCCACCCCGCCTGCGGCGTCCGCGAGGGTCCCCGGTACCCAGCCCTCCTGCGGCTCCGGGCTGACTCGGGTGGTGCCCTTGGGACAAAATGGGAGGCTCCAGAGTGCTGAGCCGGGGCGGGTGGCTCGGCGGAAACCGGGGGTCTTGGGGGCTCTTCGGCTGAGTGGAGCAGGTCACGCTGATCACCTCCGTGGCGCAGGAGCGGCGAGTGGTGGAAGGCGCAGTCCCTGACCACCGGCCAGGAAGGCTTCATCCCTTTCAACTTCGTGGCCAAAGCGAACAGCCTAGAGCCCGAACCGTGAGTGGGGGGCCGGCAGCTCGGGACCGTGGGGCGAGGAGTGGTCCTGGGAAGCTGAGGGAGGGATGACGGACCTTCGCCTCTGCTCTGCGCAGCTGGTTCTTCAAGAACCTGAGCCGCAAGGACGCGGAGCGGCAGCTCCTGGCGCCCGGGAACACGCACGGCTCCTTCCTGATCCGGGAGAGTGAGAGCACAGCCGGTGAGCGGGTGGGCGGGGCCCGGGCGGGGCGGGGCCACGGCCGGAGGGACGGCGGCGGGCCGTGGGGG
>NW_006160087.1:2712707-2721057 GCF_000334495.1 Tupaia belangeri chinensis | reverse complement strand
CGGAGGCGTGCGGGCGGAGCGAGCCAGAGCCGAGGGTCCAGGTGGCTCGCGTGACACCTGTTCTGCGCTTTCTTCAGTTCCCTTGTCCGTCCGTTCATTCATTCATTCAGGATCATTTTCACTGTCCGTCCGGGACTTCGACCAGAACCAGGGGGAGGTGGTGAAGCATTACAAGATCCGTAATCTGGACGACGGAGGCTTCTACATCTCCCCCCGCATCACTTTTCCCGGCCTACATGAACTGGTCCGCCATTATACCAGTGAGCCCGCGGGACCCGCACCTGTGCCCTAGCGTGATGCCTGTCCCCCTCCACCTCTCGGGGTACCCTCGGTCCACCTTTCAGCATAGTCCTTCGGTCCCTGGAGTGGGCGAGGATCGTACCCCACCGCAGCTCCAGATGCCGGCTGCCATTCCCCCACCTCCGTCAGCTCGTTGCCCCCAGCTGGGGGCGCGCGAGAGCTGGGTGGGTTCCCGGGGCCTCCGTATCCACAGCCTTCCCTCTCGGCCTTGTCCTTGCAGACGCTTCGGACGGGCTGTGCACGCGCCTGAGCCGCCCCTGCCAGACCCAGAAGCCCCAGAAGCCGTGGTGGGAGGATGAGTGGGAGGTTCCCAGGGAGACACTGAAGCTGGTGGAGCGGCTGGGGAGCGGCCAGTTCGGGGAGGTGTGGATGGGTGAGTGCGGTCCTCCTGGACTGCTGGGGAGGGCGGACAGGCCTGCGATGGCGATGGCGACCATGCCCTGCCGCCTGGCTTCAGGCACACGGGGTTCTGGCCACTTCCCCGACCCTCCTGCCCACCTCCCAGGGTACTACAACGGGCACACGAAGGTGGCAGTGAAGAGCCTGAAGCAGGGCAGCATGTCCCCCGACGCCTTCCTAGCCGAGGCCAACCTCATGAAGCAGCTGCAGCACCAGCGGCTGGTCCGGCTGTACGCCGTGGTCACCCAGGAGCCGATCTACATTATCACTGAGTACATGGAGAACGGTGGGTGCCACCCGGCCGCTGAGGGGATCCTGCCGAGGCTGGGGATGCGCCTTGTCCTCCACCCAGCCTCCGGCTTTCCGGAGGGCCAGACACTCAGGGCCAGGGATGAGGGGTGGCATCCAGCCTGTCTGGGGCCCAGCCTGAGGTGACGGGTTCTGGAAGGCCATCCACCCCATCTCCCCTGACTGCCTTGACCTGGGGCTCCCATCCTGCTTTCCTGCCTTCTGCCCCTGAACCCTGGGAAGATCTGCCCCAAAGCCCTCTTTTTTATTCTGAATGAGCCCTACCGCCTCGGTCTGCGATTGGTGGGGGCGAGAGCCCAGGAAGATCAGTTTCAAGGCCCAGCTTTGCTCCCACTGATCTGCGGTGTGACAGGCCAAGTCCCCATACCTTCTCTGGTGCTCAGCTTTGCAGCAGAAATTGAAACAGGCCCGCCCAGAAGTAACCCAGAGTGTTCATTAAAGGCTCTGGGTGGGAACCCCGCCTTTCCGATGGCGTAACTGTGGGTGCATCACGTCACTTTTCTGCCAGCCCTCTCATCGTGGTAAAACGCGGTAGTGAGTTCCCTACAGGATCCGCGAGGATGCGAGCTGACGCATATACTAACTGCTCGGTGAATTTGTTACCGGGCGCGGACTCGCGAGTGTAAGAGCTGTCCCTCCTTCAGGAAGGGACACAAGCTGCCAGTTGACTAATGGGCTCTGGAAGTGACGAACGGTTTCACCCGTGTGCCCACTTTGGTGAGTGCTTGAAGGGCTGGGTTGAGGAGTCAGCCTCACTGCAAGTGAGTACTAGGATAGATTAGCGGTGTCTGCCACAGACCCAGGGGGGGCATGGCTGCTCATGTCCACATATTTGCTGTGTCTGGGTGAGGCCTTTACCTTTGGTGAGGAATTCAGCACGTATGGTCATCCTCGGAGATTTCATTTTGGGGGAAAGGACAGTGCTCCCTAACTCCGATCCAGAACTGCCATCCGCGGTGTTCCCAGCTGCCTTCCACTGTCCCGGAGCAGGTACACTTTGATCGGCGCTTACGCGGGCTGTGTGCTGGGAGCATGGGCAGATAACACGGTTTCCGCTATCGGGAACGCTGGACTTCAGTTACAGGCTCTGAGAAAACCAGTTTGTGTCGTAGGAAAGTTCCAGCATGCATAGGAACGCAGAGGGTGATGCAGTTTATTATACTTGGGGGGACCTACAGAGATTTCCTAGGGGAGCAGTCATGACGTCGGGCTGTGAAAGCATGAAAGAAAAATAGATTTTTTTAAGAGGGGGGTGGGGTAGACCAGCAGATGGCATAATGGTTATGTCGCTGGACTCCCACATAGTCAAGCGCAGTTCAAGTTCTGAAGCCAGCAGCTTAAAACTCACACCGGGTGTGTTTTTAAAGCTTTCTGTCTCTGTCTCTTTCTCTCTCTATCTCTCCAGTGAGTGCACGTGCCCTATGGTGAAAATATCTCTCAAAATAAATAAAATAAAGACAGAGAGAGAGGAAGAAAGGCAGATATAGCTTTTTTAAAAAAGAGGTTTTTGCCTTAGGGTGCGCTCTCACCAGAGAGAGAGAGACAGAGACAGTAAAAGGGAAAGTGAGAAATCACTCCGAAGGGGATGGCTACACCACAAGCCCTTCTCTTCCATTCTCATCTTGGGATCCTGGCCATACATGCACATGTGCTAGGGCGTGTTTCAAGCCACCTCGTCCAGGACTCAAACCGCGGTCAGCCATGTGGGGTCCAGTGACATAACTGCTATGCCATCTGCTGGCCACAGTACAGCTAATTTTGACAGGGTCTCACCACGTGATGATCCCCTGCCCAGCCTGCCGGCCTTAAGAACCACAGGGCATGCCATCACACCCTACTTGTTTAGATTGGGCCAGGAACTGAACACGAGCCTTCCATGTGGCCTCAGGCACCCTGCAGCAGTGCCCTCCCACCTGACCCACTGTGGCTGGGCCTGGAAAATAGAATTTTTAGCAGGCAAAGATAAAGCAAAGAGAATTTGGAGTGAGAGTCTAATGGTTTGTGTGAACAATCTAAATGTTGCTCCCGGTAGGTAGAGTGGAAGAGGCAGGATGGGAGAAAAGGCAGGTCCACGTGGGGCCGCACAGGGCCTTGGTGACCAGTGAGCAGCCTGGCCTCCATGCTGTTGGTGATAGGAAGCCTACGGAGCCCTCCAGTCATGCCCAACCCTGGAAAAGCTCCCTGGAAAAGATCTTCACGTACCCCAACTACCCTCACCCTGAACACGCAAGCCGCCATTCTTACTCCTTCCCCTTCTTCCCACGTGTCAGACACTGCTTCTAGACCCCCAGTTGGGGACAAGGGTCTTGAGGCTCCCTCTGGGGCAACTTGAGTTAGCAACTCTCGCTTCTGCCCACAGGGAGCCTGGTGGATTTTCTCAAGACCCCCCCAGGCATCAAGCTGACCATCAACAAGCTCTTGGACATGGCGGCCCAGGTAAGGAGCTGGGGCGGGCAGGGCAGTGGGGTGGGCTGTACACACCAGGCTGCTGAGCGTGCCCTGGCTGCTGAGCGTGCCCCCGGCTGCTGAACAGTGTGCCCCAGCTACTGAGCATGCCATGGCTGCTAAGTGTGCCCCAGCTGCTGAGCGTGCCCCGGCTACTGAGCGTGCCACGGCTGCTGAGTGTGCCCCGGCTGCTGAGTGTGCCCCGGCTACTGAGTGTGCCACGGCTGCTGAGTGTGCCCCGGCTGCTGAGTGTGCCCTGGCTGCTGAACAGTGTGCCCTGGCTGCTGAACAGTGTGCCCTGGCTGCTGAGCATGCCCTGGCTATTGAGCGTGCCATGGCTGCTGAATGTGCCCTGGCTGCTGAGTATACCCCAGGCTGCTGAGTGTGCCCTGGCTGCTGAGTGTGCCCGGCCCGCAGATCGCAGAGGGCATGGCATTCATTGAAGAGCGGAATTACATCCACCGGGACCTGCGGGCTGCCAACATCCTGGTGTCGGACACCCTGAGCTGCAAGATTGCAGACTTCGGCCTGGCTCGTCTCATCGAGGACAACGAGTACACAGCCAGGGAGGGTAGGTGTGGGGTGGGAGGGGCTGAGGCCCGCAGGGCCAGGCCAGGCAGACCCACACAGCCAGGGAGGGTAGGGGTGGGGCGGGAGGGGCTGAGGCCCGTAGGGCCAGGCCAGGCAGACCCAGGTGACCCTCTGCTTCCCCCCAGGGGCCAAGTTCCCCATTAAGTGGACAGCACCAGAAGCCATCAACTATGGGACGTTCACCATCAAGTCAGACGTGTGGTCTTTTGGGATCCTGCTGACAGAGATCGTCACCCACGGCCGCATCCCTTACCCAGGTCAGGGCCACGGCAGGACCCAGGGTGATACACAAGGGCGGCAGACCCCTCCCAGGCCCGGACCTGAAACTTCCCAGCTCTCGCACTCTGTGCTCTGTGCTCCCCCGACACCCCGAGAGGCATCCTGGCACCCAGACTGGCTTCCACTTCTGCCTCTGATCTTGCTCTTGCTTCAGTGCCCAGCCCTCTGGGCCAGCCCGGTGACTGGATCATGTAGGGCAGACTGCGCGGTTCGAGTCCCCACCCCGCAGCTTGGAAGATACACCGGGTGTGTGTGCGCACCCAAGATCCCGAGAGGGGAGTGGAGGAGAATGGATTGTTGTGTTTCATTTGTTTGTTTGTTTTTTGGAGAGGTTTTTGCTACAGGGTGCATGCGCTCTCCAGAGAGACAGAGAGACAGAAAGCAAGAAATCACCCCCCAGGGGGGATGGTCACGCCGCAATCCCTTCTCCTCCATTCTCCTCTTGGGATCTTGGGCACGCACGCACACGCACCCAGCGTGAGTTTTAAGCCACTGGGTCCGGGACGCGAACCGTGGTCAACTACGTGGGAGTCCAGCGACATAACCATTACGCTAACTGCTGGTCCCAAAAAGAGAGTGTGGTGTTTTTAAATCATCCCCCCAGTGGGTGATTTTTCACTTTCCCTTTCTCTCTCTCTCTCCTCTCTCTGCCGAGTGCATGTGCACTATAGCAAAAACTTGAAAGAAAAGGAACAGTTCTCCAGTGCTCGCACAGGCAGCCCAGACTGGTGGGCCTGGGTCTGGCCTGGGAAGTGAGAGGCCCGTCTTTTGTTACCAGCTCTGGCGCTGAAGCTGACTTTCTGTTGGGCTTTGATTAGATCATGCCCTCTTTCCCCGTCCGTTAAATGGCGCAGACTAAGCTACTACCATTTATCAATCCCTCTCCGAGCCTCACTTTCCTGAAAAGAGACCATTTGTGGAAAGAGCCCGACTCACAGTAGGTGCTACCTAAACACTGACTTCCTTCCTTCTCGCTGAAGCTTTCCATTCAAGGAGGGAGAGAGGCATGTAAGCAGCAACTCGCTCCCCCACATCCTAGACAGAGCCCTTGGCCTGAATTCAGCCAAGACAGGGTGGAACTTTCTGGGAGGAGGGGCACCGCCACAGGAGCAGGGAGGCCTGGAGCATGGTCCTGGATTTGCAGAAGCCTTTCCTCACATCTGCAAAGCCGGGGAATGGAACCTTGCTCTGAGGAAGGTCAGGGTACCTTGGATTCGGATGGGAGGCTGAAGGACTCCCCTGCCCTGGGCTTGCCGACCCCCGAGTTCAGGTGCAGTGCTGGAGCTAGCGCCACCCTCAGTTGTCCTGCCCGGCACCCAAACTGTGGGCTGTGCCCAGAGGCCAGCCACAGAGAAGAGGTCAGTGGAAGCAGGATAATAAATGGCAGCAGTGCGTGGCCCCAGGCTGAGGCTGCGGAGGGCAGTGGGGACACGGGAGCAGCCTGCTTCAGCACGTGTTGCCAGCCAAGGGTGGGGTTCCGAGCCAGATGCTTTGTTTCTTTCAAGAGAAGAAAGAACTTGGAGTTTTAGAAAAGTTGACTCATTTCCAGATGTTGGTGATTGAAATTGTTTAAAAAGCTGAAGTGGTCCCATGTATTAGGCCTGGGTTAGCCCGTGGGTTTGTACCCTCGCCTCTGGCCATGGGTCTACACTGCCAGTGTCTGAGTCCTAAATGTGAGGGACCCTGGGTAGACCCTCCTGGGGCCAGGCTTGGGGAGGAGGGGCTCTGCTGACTGGATTCCAGCCCAGCTTTTGCAGGAGAAGCCTTTGCTGGCGCCCTGTGAGGGCTTCGTCTTCGGGGACTGCTAGTCTCAGTCTTCCCTTGGGAGACAGGAGAAGAAACCAGAAGCTGCATGAGAATTTAGAAATAGGAGCTTTCTGTCTGCGTGGTGTTTGTTTTTGCTATAGCACAGGGCATGTGCACTTGCCAAAGAGAGGCAGAGAGAGGGAAAGTGAGAAATCACTCCCAGGGGGTTGGCTACCCTGCAATCCCTTCTCTCCCACTCTCCTCTTGGGATTTGGGGCATGCACGCACACGGGCTCTGTGTGGTCGTCATGCCCGCAGGTCCGGGACTCAAACCACAGACCTGGCCGGGTGGGCTCCAGCCCCCTTAACTTCCATGCCACCTGGCTGGCCTACCAGTTAAATATTCTAAACGTCCCCCCTGCCTATGGGCTTCCACCGCCTAGAGCCTTGATGGGCCTCCTATCAACCTCCAGGGATGACCAACCCCGAGGTGATCCAGAACCTGGAACGAGGCTACCGCATGGTGCGCCCCGACAACTGTCCCGAGGAGCTGTACCATCTCATGATGCTGTGCTGGAAGGAGCGCCCCGAGGACCGGCCCACCTTTGACTACCTGCGCAGCGTGCTGGAGGACTTCTTCACAGCCACGGAGGGCCAGTACCAGCCCCAGCCGTGAGGCCAGCTCCGCGGCCTTCCCGTCGCACCATGCTGGCTTGAGGAGACGACGTCTCCTGCCATACCCACGCGGCCTGTGCACGTGCTGACTGCGCACATCCCACCCGTGTAACACGAAGCATCTGCGTGTGGTGCACGTCCCATAGCCGTGCGGGCTCTGCACCGTCATCTTGGTCCCATGCGGTCTGCGCATGTGCATCGCGCACATTGCCCAAGGCTCCTTTCTGGGCCCTCCCATTTCCTGAGCCCGGGAGAGAGCAGAGAGGTTTGAGTCCCCAGCTCTGCCGCCTGCCGCCGGGTTCCTGAGGCTGGGACTACCTGACACCTCTGCGTGCGCCTCTGCTGCGCCTGACACTGGGCGCTCAATAAATGCTGTGGGCGGACTTAATGCACCCGTGCTCTGCACTTCGTCTCTCCTGTGGGGGACAGTGGGTCCAGGAGACATACACGGGGCCACCCCGAGTTGGGGTGAAAGAGGAGAGGAGCGGATGTGGAACTTTTTCCTGCCCGTGAGGCTGGGTCCACGAGGAGGCCCTGAGGCTGCTGGCCGGACCCTGCACACCCCTCAGATGAGCGGAGCTCGCTCCCTCCCCAAAGGGCTCAGGATAACCCCGGGACTCCCTAGAAGTAGGCGTGTCACAGGACTTTCCTCCCCCTCCTATAAAGCAACGGCATTTCTTTTCCTCTTTCCTTCCTTCTTTATTTCTTCTTAAGAATTATTTTAGAGACCAGCAGATGGAATAATGGTTACATCGGTGGACTCCCATGTAGTTGACTACAGTTCGAGTCCTGGACTTGGAGACTTAAAACTCAGGCCAGGCGCGTGTGTGTGCGTCCCCAAAATCCAGAGAGGAGAATGGAGAAGGGATTATGGTGTGGCCATCCCATCTGAGGGGTGATTTTTCACTCTCTGTCTCTCCGGCGAGTGCACGTGCCCTATAGCGAAAATCTCTCTCTCTAATAAAAGAAAAGAGAGGACCAGCTGTTGGCGTAATGGCTATGTTGCTGGACTCCCATGTAGTCGCCATGGTTTGAGTCCCAGACCTGGTGGCTTAAACTCCCGCTGGGCACATGTGCTTGTGTGCCCAAGATCCCGAGAAGAGAATGGAGAAGGGATTGTGGCGTGGCCATGACCCCTGGGCAATAATTTCTCACTTTCTGTCTTTCTGGCAAGGGCACTTGCCCTGTAGCAAAAACCTCTAAAAAAAAATTATTTTATTGGGGCCAGTAGGTAGTGTGGTGGTTAAATAAATAAATAAAGTTACATAAAATAATTCTTCTTTTAAAATTTTATTGTTCTATTTTATTTATTTATTTATTTTGGAGAGGGTTTTGCTCTAGGGCACATGTGCTCCCCAAAAAGCCAGAGACAGACAGAAAGCAAGAAATCACCCCCCAGGGGAGATGGCCAGACCACAATCCCTTCTCCTCCATTCTCCTCTTGGGATCTTAGACACATACACACATGCTCCTGGCCTGAGTTTCAGCCTCCAGATCCAGGACTCGAACCTCGGTCTACTACATAGGAGTCCAGCGATGTAGCCACTCCGTCATCTTCTGGCCACTGTTGATCTCTTTTAATTTGACCAGAGAGGGCCAGAGAGAG
>NW_006160087.1:2706222-2712670 GCF_000334495.1 Tupaia belangeri chinensis | reverse complement strand
CTGGGACTTGAACTGCGCTAGACCATGTGGGAATCCAACGCCCTTAACCACCACACCACCTGCCAGCCCTGTCATTTTTTTTTTCTCAATTTGACAGAGGGCATATGCACTCCCTCTCTAGAGGGAGAAACAGCAAGAGAGAGGGAAAGTGAGAAAGGACCCCATGGAGGATGGTCACACCAGGATCCTTTCTCTGTCTCTCCCTCCTTTGTGGATTTTGGGTATGCACATGTGCCTGTGGGAGTCCAACATCTTAACCACCATGCCTGCAATGGCATTTAAAAAATATATTTATTATCATAATTGGGTTTGGAGAGGTTTTTTTTTTTTTGCTATAGGGTGCATGCACTCACCAGAAACACAAAGAGAAAAAGAGAGACAGAAAGCAAGAAATCTCCCCCCAGGGGGGATGGCCATGCCACAATCCCTTTTCCTCCTTTCTCCTCTCAGGATCTTGGGCACGCCCCCACACGTGCCTGGCATGAGTTTAAGCCACCGGGTCCGGAACTTGAACCGCAGTCGACTACATGGGAGTCCAGCGACATAACCATTACGCTAACTGCTGACCCTTGCTATAGCATTCTTTACAGTCAAGGCTTATATTCAACCTCAGTTATGCTTTGAGTCACCTTTCCGATGTGGAAAGAATGAATGAAGGGCCAGTCAGTGGTGTGGTGGTTAAGATCTACATGGCTGAGTGCAGAGTTTGAGTCTCAGACCTGGTGACACAGAAAACATGCCGGGCACATGTGAGTGCATGTCCAAACTCCTGAAAGGAGAATGGAGGACAAGGGGTTATGATGTGGTTGTCCCTGGGCAGGTGCGATTTCTCATACTCCTGCTCCCGGCTTTCCCTGGTGAGTGCACGTGCCCTAGAGCAAATTAAATAATAAGAAGAATTCAAGTTGGTTGGTGGCATGGAGGTGAAGGTGCTAGAATCACACGTGGCCAACCGCAGTTCGAGTCCCAGACCTGGTGGCTTGATTTCTCACTTTCTCTTTCTCTCTCTGATCAAATTAAAAATAATAATAAATTTTAAAACTAAAATAAATCTTAAAAATATAAAATTAGGAACCAGTAGTTGGTGTAATGGCTATGTCACTGGACTCCCACATAGTCAACCACAGTTCGAGTCCCAGACCCTGTGGCTTAAACTCATGCTGGGCATGTGTGTGTGCGTGTGCCCAAGATCCTAGAGGAGAATAGAGGAGAAGGGATTGCAGTGTGGCCATCCCCCGGGGGGTGATTTCTCGCTTTCAGTCTCTCTGTCTCTCTCTGTCTTTCTGGAAAGTGGAAAGGGCACACATCCTATAGCAAAAACCTCTAAAAAATTAAATAATTATTTAAAAAGTGTTATTCATTATTATTTTTAAAAAATTTGATATAGGGCATGCACACTCACCAGAGAGAGCCAGAAAGAAAGATGGAAAGTAAGAAAGCAAGCTGCCAGGTCCAGGACCCAAACCAGGATCAGCCATGTGGGAGTCCAGATCCTTAGCCACCACACCACCTGCTGGCCCAAAATTAAATAATTCTTTTTTGAAGAGAGATTTTTACTATAGAGCATGTGTACGCGCAAAAAAACCAGAGAGACAGAAAGCAAGAAATCACCTGTGGGAGGCTGTGCACCAGCGAATATCCCCGGTTTCTCAGAGAGCAAACGATTACACAATGCCAAAGGCCATGATTGGCTCCCCTTCAAAACCTCACCTTCGGGAACCAGCAGTTAGCGTAATGGCTATGTCACTGGACTCCCACATAGTTGACCGCGGTTTGCGTCCTGGACTCGGTGGCTTAAAACTCACGCTGGGCACGTGTGTGCGTGCCCAAGATCCCGAGACGAGAATGGAGGAGAAGGGATTGCGGCATGACCATCCCCCCTGGGGGGTGATTTCTCGCTGTCTCTATGTCTCTCTCTGTCTGTCTGGCAAGTGCACACGCCCTATAGCGAAAACCTCTCAAAAAAAAAAAAAAAAAAAAAAAAAAAAAAACCCTCACCTTCAAAACCATACTCTGATTGGCCACTTCCCATAGCAAATTGGTAAGCTTAGAATCCCTCACATTTGCATATCTGGCACCTCATGATTGGTCCACAAAAGCAACCAATCATAACCCACCTTCTACAATCCTTTATTAGCATATAGGACAACCAATCACTGCCCACCAACATATATTTAACCACGATCCTTGGCCCACAATTGCCAGATGACCATGTAAGACCCTGAAGAATTGTGACACCGCGTCGTCTCCGGACGACCCTGAAGAGTTGTAACACTGCGTCCTTTATCCCGTCTGTCACTCCTTTCCTCAAGAAACCTGTTGGACTGTCCCCCGGGTCGGGACAATCACCCCCTGGGGGAATGGCCACGCCGCAATCCCTTCTCCTCCATTCTCTTCTCAGGATCTTGGGCACTCACGTACATGTGCCTGGCGTGAGTTTAAGCTGCCAGGTCTAGGACTCAAACCACAGTCAATTACACAGGAGTCCAGTGACATAACCATTACACCATCTGCTGGTACCAAATAATTATTATTTTTAAAAATTTATTTATTTTCCATCCATTCACTAAACATCATCATAGCATACAAAATGCTATTTCCCATCCAGAATACACTGTATAGTGCGTTAGTCATATGTTATCATGAACAAATACTTTTTCATTCTTTGTTTCTTAAATACATATATGTATACATACATACATATATACATAGATGCATATATACAAATACATACATATATTTTCCCCCCATTTCTCACCTTTGGCCATTTCCCACCCTCCTCCCACACTGTTTCTGGTATCTACAGTTGCTTTCCATTCCTTTCTTCCCCCCCACATTGTATTGATTCACAAAATATTTTAATTAAGCTAACTACTTTCGATAGCAATTCAGCTGATATATAGATGTCTGTGAACACAAGTCTGACTTTAGGCATGAAACTCTGTGAATAGAATGGATATTTTATAAAGTAGCACCTGGCTGAGGCTATATGGCTTACTGTGGTCATTAAATAGGTATTTTTTAATATATTTTTCATTTCAATAAAGGCAGTTTTAGCGTTAATAAATCAAAATAAAACAATGTTAAGAGTACTTTGCTTAAAGCCAGGAAACAGGTTAGGATTCTGTTCAAATAGTAGGTACATGAACCTCTTGGCAGTTCAAGAGAAGACAAAAGTCTCCAACCATTAAATTGGCCATTTTCATCTTTTTTTTTTTTTTTTTGAGAGAGATTTTCGCTATAGGGCGCGTGCGCTCGCCAGACAGACAGAGAGAGACATAGAGACAGAAAGCGAGAAATCACCCCCCAGGGGGGATGGTCACGCCGCAATCCCTTCTCCTCCATTCTCCTCTCGGGATCATGGGCACGCACGCGCACGCGCCCGGCGTGAGTTTTAAGCCACCGGGTCCGGGACGCGAACCACGGTCGACTACGTGGGAGTCCAGCGACATAGCCATTACGCTAACTGCTGGTTCCCAAATTGGCCATTTTCTTAATTGTTTTTGAACTCTTATTTCTGTGTGTCTATATTTAGTCTTCCTGATATAGCGCTCCCTTTAGAATTTCTTGGAGAGCTGGTCTGGTGCCGGTCAATTCTTTCAGGTTTTGTTTATCTGAGAATGTCCTTGTCTTTTCTTCCCATGTGAAGGATAATCTTGCCAGGTACAGTATTCTTGGTTGAAATTGTTTTTCACTCAACACTTTGAATATATTTCCCGATTCTTTTCTTGCTCGCATTGTTTCTCATGAAAGGGCCGCTGTTAGCCAGATGTAGGTAACTTGACGTTTTTCTCTTGCCCATTTTAGTATTTGTGGTGTTTGTCAATCTGGCTACAATGTGTCTTGGAGAAGATCTTCTTGAGTTGATTCTCTTTGGGGTCCTTTGTATTTCTTGGGTCTGGATCTTTGAGTGCCTCTCTAGGTTTGGGAAGTTTTCTTCCAAGAATTTTGTGTAGTAGACCCTTATTGGTCTCTTCACCATCTGAGATACCAATTATCCAGATGTTTGAATGTTTAATGGTATCTAGTATTTCTCATATATTATTCTCATTTTCTAAAATAATTACTTTATTTAACTTTATTTGTTTATTTGTTTTAAATTGACCAGAGAGGGAGAGATTGACGGAGAAAGAGAGAGAGGGTTAATGAGAAAGCAAGCCGCGAGGTCCAGGACTCAAACTGTGGTCGTCCACGTGGGAGTCCCGAATCCTTAACCACCATGCCACCTGCTAGCCCAGTAAAAAATCTTTAAAAAAAAAACAAGCAAGAAAGCAAGCAAGCAAGCAAGAAAATAGGCTGAATTATCCAATTTACAAAACTGAGGAGATTTTGAATAAAACTGCAGATTTCTGTCTTTTTTTTTTTTTTCTTTTTTTTGGAGAGGTTTTTGCTATAGGGTGCGTGTGCTCACCAGACAGAGAGACAGAAAGACAGAAAGCAAGAAATCACCCTGTAGGGGGGATGGCCACGCTGCAATCCCTTTCCCCTTTGGGATCTTGGGCACGCACGTACACGTGCCTGGCGTGAGTTTAAGCCACTGGTTTCTGGGACTCAAACCGCAGTCGACTAGATGGGAGTCCAGTGACATAGCCATTACACTAACTGCTGGTCCTCAGATTTCTGTCTTCTTTTGAAAAACAGAAATTTTAAGACCAGCCCCATGGCCTTGTGGTTAAGGGTGCTGGATCCCACATGGCTGATTGTGTAGTTCGAATTCTGGCCCTGACTGCTTAAAAAACATGCTGGGGGGTGGGGGCCAGCAGGTGGAGTGGTGATTAAGGGCGCTGGACTCCTACATGGCCGACCTCAGTTTGAGTCCCAGGCCTGGAGGCTTGCTTTCTCACTTTCTCTCTTTCTCTCATTCTATCTCTCTCTGGTCAAATTAAAATGAATAAATAAATGAATAAATAAAGTTAATGATTCTTTAAAAAACAAAACAAACAAACAACAAACAAAAAAACATGCTGGGCATATATGTGTTCCTGCCTCAAATCCCTACAGGTTGGGGACATGAAGGGACTGCTCTGTGACCAGGTCCATTTGAGAGGTCCTCTTTTCTTTGTCTCTTGTGAGCACACATGCCCCCTGGCAAAATACAAAAATGAAGTAAAATAAAAATTAAAAACAACAGAATTTGGCTACATTGGGCTTCTGTGTTCTTGCTGAGCTGCGCAGTGGCCACGCCCTCAGGGAGGGGTAGCAGCGCCCCTTGCTGGCGAGAGTTCCCTTCCCAGAACTGCTCCCAGACAATGAGTGTTAGGAGCTGCAGTGGGAGCGTGCAGTGCGTTATAATAAAGAAGTGGGGCCAGCAGGTGGCACGGAGATTAAGGTAGCCCGGCCCCGGCCGTGTAGCTGCAGTCTAGACCTGGTGGCCTGAGAAACACGCAGCACATGCACACGGGAGCCATGCCTTGAGAGAGACTGGAGAAGGGACTGCTGTGTGGCCACCCCACCCGCCCCCGTGTGTTCTCACTTTTCTTCTTTTTCTCTCCGACTCTGTGTCCAGTGAATGCATGTGCCCTATAGCAAAAATAAAATTAAAATCAGGGGCCATCACCCGGCATAGTGGTTAGGGCTGGACTCTCACACCACGGACTATGATTTGAATCTCTGACCTGGCGGCTTGCTTTCTCACTTTCTCTCTCTGTCTGGTGAGTACACATGCCCTATAGAAAATTTTAAAATAACAGTAATAAATAAAATAAAATAAATAATTCTTTTTAAAAAAATTTAAAAAGAGGAAAGTGAAATGATTTTCAGCACTGATATTTCTATTAAAAAGTGAGGAAATGAAGAAACTTAAAGATGGAGACAGCAGAAGGTGTAATGGCTATGTTGTTGGACTCCCACAGAGTTGACCGCAGTTCAAATCCCAGACCTGGTGGCTTGAAACTCACACCGTGTGCGTGTGCGCTCCAAATCTCGAAATGAGAATGGAGGAGAAGGGATTGTGGTGTGGCCATCCCCCAGGGGGATGATTTCTCCCTTTGTCTCTGTCTCTCCAGAGAGCTCACGTACCTTATAGTAAAATCTCTCTCTCAAAAAAAAAAAAAAAAAAAAAAAAGGGACCCACAGGAGAAGAAAAGGGATTTGCGCTGTAGTTGACCATGGTTCAAGTCCGGGACCCCGGTGGCTTAACTCAGGCTGGGCGCGTGTGCGTGTGTGCCCAAGATCCCGAGAGGAGAATGGAGGAGAAAGGATTGCGGCATGGCTGCCCCGGGGGGTGATTTCTCACTTTCTGTCTCTCTGTCTCTCTCTGTCTTTCTGGCGAGCCCACGTGCCCTATAACAAAAACCTCTCCAAAAAACAAGACACCTAAAGATGGCCTTATGTTTGATGAAAATAGGTCAGGGATTTTTTTTTTTTTTGATAGGTTTTTGCTATAGGGCACATGCACTCACCAGAAAGACAGAAAGAGACAGAGAGACAGAAAGCGAGAAATTACCCC
>NW_006160087.1:2692889-2706196 GCF_000334495.1 Tupaia belangeri chinensis | reverse complement strand
ATGATTATACACTGGAGAGTCCAGCGACATAGCCATTATGCCATCTGCTGGTTCTGGGATTTTTTGTTTAATAATGATTTATTTAATTAATTAATTATATTTTGTTGTTATTATTATTATTTTAAAAATTTGACCAGAGAGGGACCGGGGTGATTTCTCGCTTTCTGTCTCTCTGTCTCTGTCTTTCTGGTGAGCACACGTGCCTTATAGCAAAAACCTCTCCAAGAAAAAGCAAAAAAAATTTGAACAGAGAGAGACAGAGAGAAAGAGGAAATGCAAGAAAGCAAGCCGCCAGGTCCGGGATTTGAACATGGTCTGGCCATGTGGGAATCCAGTGCCTTTAACCACCATTCCATCCATTGGCCCCAAGACACTTTTTTAAAAAATATTTATTTAATTGTATTTATTATTATTTTTTCGAGAGGTTTTGTTATAGGACGCATGCTCCTGTCAGAGAGACAGAAAGTGAGAAATCACCCCCCGGGGGATCGCCGCGATCCCTTCTCCATTCTCCTCTTGGGATCTTGGGCACGCACATACACATTCCCGGCGTGAGTTTAAGCCATTGGGTCAGGGACTCGAACTACGTGAGAGTCCTATGACTTAGCCATTACGTCATGTGCTGGTCCCCAATAATGCAATTTTTAAAATATGCCAAGTGCACCGGTCATAATAACATAGACTGTTCATTTACATCACCCATCTGGCCTTCATAGGCCCCTGATCTGCGACCCCCATTCTGCATGCTACGAAGGCTGCCAAGCCCCAACTGCATCTGTCTCCCTCCTCTTTGGACCCTGTGTGCAGCCACAGTGTGGGTGAACTTTGTGTTCTTACCCTTCCCATTTTACAAAGAGGGAAATGGAGGCCCAGAAAGGTTAAGAAACCTACTCCGGTCTACCTGGGGAGCCCCAACACAGAACCGGAGATAGGACGTGATCCTTGGCCCTTTTACAATCGAGCTTCCTTGTCTTGGCTTTCCTGTTCCTTTATGGTGGGTAGGCCAAGGCAGGTCCCCATGAGAAACTCAGGTCCCCAGACACGCGTTTTTTGTAAAGAGAGGTTTTTGTTATAGAGCTTGCCAGAGAGACAGAGACGGAAAGCGAGAAATCATGCCCCGCAGGATGGTCATGCTACAATTGCTTCGCCTCCATTTTCCTCTTGGGACCTTGGGCACACACGCAGACGTGCCCGGGAGTGAGTTTTAAGTCACTAGGTTTGGGACTGTAACTGCGGTCAACTACATGGGAGTCCAGCATCGTAACCATTATGCCATCTGTTGTCCCCACACACACACACATTTTTTTTTTTTACTTTATTTATTATTGTTATTTCAGTTTAATCAAAGAGAGAGACGGAAAGTGAGAAAGTGAACCACCAGCTCCGGGACTTGAATTGTGGTCGGCCATGTGGGAGTCCAGTGCCTTTAACCACTATGCCACCCGTTGGCCCCAACCCAGTGTACTTTAAAGAGGCATAGAAATGAATCTTATTGACCATAGGTCAATACAGAGCCCTATTGACTGTAGCTGCTAGCTATAATACATGCAAAATATTTGGCATATAGTAAGTAGTTGCTAAATATGAATATTACTGTAGGATTTTTTTTTTCTAAAGAATTTTTTTTTTATCTTTTGGAGAGGTTTTTGCTATAGGGCGCATGTGCTTGCCAGACAGAGAGAGAGAGAGAGAGACAGAGAGACAGAAGGCGAGAAATCACCCCCCAGGGGGAATGGTCACGCCGCAATCCCTTCTCCTCCATTCTCCTCTCGGGATCTTGGGCACGCACGCACACGCGCCCGGCGTGAGTTTAAGCCACCAGGTCTGGGACTGGAACCGCGGTCGACTACGTGGGAGTCCAGCAACATAACCATTACGCTAACTGCTGGTTCCCGAGTGCAATGATCTTCAAGGCAAGGGTGAGGGACAATTTTATCCCCCTCTAGCCATCCCCCTCCCACGTGGCAATGTCTGGAGACAGTTTTGGTTCTCACAGTGGGGGTGGCACTGGCACCTAGTGGGTGGAGGCCAGGGGTGCCGCCAAGCCCTGTCTGTGCACTGGACCACGGCCCCAGCACAAGGCAGTATTTAGGTTGGGAAGCCCTGCTCGCCTTTAAGAGGACAGTGGGTGTCCTCCTGTCTAGATTCAGGCATCCTTGGTGACCGAGAGGGAGGCAGGCTCTACAGTCAGAAAGGTGGGTCCCGGGGACCAGCAGTTAGCTCTAATGGCCATGTTGCTGGACTCCCACGTATTTGACCACAGTTCACGTCCTAGACCTGGTGGCTTAAAACTCACACCGGGCGCGTGTGCGTGTGTGCCCAAGATCCCGAGAGGAGAATGGAGGAGAAGGGATTACGGCGTGGCCATCCCCCCTGAGGGGTGATTTCTCACTTTGTGTCTCTCTGTCTGTCTGGCGAGCCCGCACGCCCTATAGCAAAAACCTGGAAAAAAAAAAAAAAAAAAAGGCGCTCCCCCTCTGCGCTGCTTGCGCCGGCAGGCGGCTAAGTCTGTACAATCCAGTAGGGCTGGCCTGGTGGTTAAGGCGCTGGATTCCCACATGGCTGCCTACAGGTCGAGACCTGGACCCGGTGGCTTGCTTTCTCACTTTCTGTCTCTCTCTGTTCAAATTAAAATAGTAATAATGACAATGAATAGAATAAATTTGTCAAGGTCTGCCTCCTTTACCCTGTGCGTGCACAAGGGAGTAACAACCCTGCGCCAGGCCCAGCCTGCAGTGTTCCCGGTAGAAGCTGCGGCCCCGTGGGAGCCAGGTCCGCCCTGACCCAGGGGGCTGCTCGGGTAGGGGCTCGGCAGGCGGATGGCAGCGGTAGGCCCTGTCTGTGTAGGTTCGGGCACAGGGCTCGCCTCACTGGAGAGAGAGAAGGCAAGCAAAGCCGCCCACAGGGTGGCCTCCGGCGAGCCCGTCTCATTTTCCTCCCGGGACCCAGGACCCTAGCGCAAGCACAGCGCCCGGGTGTTTTTCCATCCGCCGGGTCCCGACTCACGCAGTCGGCCATGTGGGATCCGCCGCCTTAACCACACCTCCCAGGGGCCTGGCCCTCTCTAACACAGCGCGGCCGCCCGGCTTGGTCAGGTACTTTCTGGGCCTTTGGACTCCGGACTCCGTTCCGGCCCCGGTTCTGCCGATCACCGGGCGACCCCGCGCGAGGCACTTCCCCACAGGCCTCCTCCATTCGGCGGGTCAGAGAGTGGCCGGGCGCTCCGGGCACGCCCCGACCCGCAGGGCGGCGGGTTGGGAGCCCCTCCGCCCCGGGCCGGTGGTTCGGTCCCCGGGCGCGCCCTGAGGGGTGGGCGGGGCGCGCTGAAGACCCGCCCCCTCCCCGGGTCGGACGCTGAGCGGAGCCGCGGGCCGAGGCCGGACGGACCGACTGACGGGAGCCACCGGAGGCGAGCAAGATGGCGCAGACTCAGGGCACCAGGAGGAAAGTCTGTTACTACTACGACGGTGAGCGTCGGCCTGGGGCCGCGGGCCGGGAGGGGCCTCCAGGCGGAGGAGGTCCGGCAGGGGTGGCTGGGGAGAGGAGGTGGAGGCTGAGCGGGAGGCTGGGGGAGAGGAAGTGGAGGCTGAGCGACGAAGAGTTTGAGGGTAAAGAAGGTGGGCTGAGGGGAAAGGAGATGGAGGCTGAGTCGGGAGACTGCGAGAAAGGTAGAGGCTAGCAGGGAGGTTGGTGGGTGGGAAAGGAGGTTGAGGCTGAGCAAGGGAGGCTGAGAGGGAAGGAGGTGGAGGCTGAGTCGGGAGACTGAGAGAAAGGTAGAAACTGAGTAGGGAGGATGGTGAGAAAGGAGGTGGAGGCTGAGCAAAGAGGCTGAGGGGAAAGGAGGTGGAGGCTGAAAGGAGGCTGGGGAAAGGTGGAGGCTGAGCAGGGACACTGTTGGAAAAGGAACTAGAGGCTGAGCAGGGCAGGTGGTGGGAAAGGAGGTGGAGGCTGAGTGGGGAGGCTGGAGAAAGGAGGTAGAGGCTGAGCTGAGACCTGGTTGTAAGGAGGGGAGATGGTGAAGTTCGCTGTGAGTTTAGGATCTCCCAGGGGAGGGGACAGGAGTCCGAGGCAGAATCTGCCGGAGACTGGGGCGAGGACACGTCTTCCGGCTGAGAATAGAGAGGTCTTGCACCATCCTGCCCCTTCCTGTCTTTTTCGGCGGCAGACCTGCAGGACCGTCCGCTCTCCCTCCCCTTTCTGGGGCCCGAGTTGCTGCTGGGAAATGGGGCCCCTGGGCTTGGAGGGGGGCAGTGCTGGGCCGGAGGACAGCCCCGAGAGTGACGGAGGGGAGGAGTGGCAGCCAGGTTCAGACCTGGAGCAGGAGTTGGGGCAGGCGCAGGAGACGAAGTGGCAGCGAGTTCTGGCGAGAGGCCAGGACCTTTGTGTGGCCCCAGGTCTTTTACAGCAGGGCCAAGGCTAGAAGTCAGGGAGCAGGGTCAGGATGCAGGGATGAGGCTGGAGAGGTGGGAGGCACTGGGCCGCAGGAGGAAGCTGCACTTTATTCTGAGGACACTGACTCACCCAAGTTTCTGCAGGTTAGTGACGTCACCAGGTCCGTGCCTTAGAAGGATCACTCGGACAGAACTGAATCTGGTGTAGGGACAGGCGAGGCGGGATCCAGCTTTCTGGTGCGTGTTTGGAGGTAGCCGGGGCAGCTGATGGCTTTGAGACTGTTTTGTAGAAATAGCTGCCCAGATGTGGGGGCCTTCAGGTCTGCAGCTTAGAAGACAGGGAGAAGCTGGTAATTTTAGTTACAGAAGAGGGTGTGATCCCCGGGAAGTTGTAGACGGTGAAAAGAGGAGTTCTCCGAGATGTGCTGTTACCGCAGTGGGCCAGCCGTAAGGACGCCCCAACCGAGCAGCCACCTCGTCTACCTGAGGCCCGCTCTCTAGATCTGAGCGGAACTAAAATTCTGCGAGGTAGGAAGGCCTCACGTGCGTGTCCATGAAGGTGACTGTGGATAACTGAGGACATGCTGATAGGTGGGGGATAGGGTGTGTGCGAAAGGCGAATCATTTCTGAGTAACGGTGAAAAGCTGGTTTTTTGTTTGTTTTTTTTTTAAATTTTTAAAATTTACTTTGGAGCAGGACCAGCAGTTGGCATAATGGCTATGTTGCCTCTGGACCCCCACGTAGTCGACTGCAATTCAAGTCCCAGACCCGGTGGTTTAAACTCATGCCGGGCATGTGTGCATGCATGCCCAAGATTCCGAGAAGGGATTGTGGCGTGGCCATCTCCCCAGGGTGGGGGGAGTGATTTGCTTTCTGTCTCTGTCTTTCTGGCAAGCACATGTGTCCTATATAAAAAAAACCTCTCCTTCCCCAAAAATAAATTTTATTTTGGGGGTAGGCAGGTGTCCTGGTGGTTAGGGTGCTAGACTCCCACATGGCCAACCACAGTTCAAATCCCAGACCTGGCAGCTTGCTTTCTCACTTTCCCTCTCTCTCTCTCTTTCTCTCTCTCACTCACTTTCACTCTCACTCTCTCTCACTCTCACGCTCACTCTGTCCCTCCCAGGTCAAATTAAAATAAAATAAATGAATAAAGTTAAACAACTCTTTAAAAATAAAATACAATTAATTTACCTTTATTTATTTATTTAAATTTGACCAGAGAGGGACAGAGCAAGAGAGAGAGAGAAAGAGGGAAATGAGACAGCAAGCTGCCAGGTCTGGGACTTGAACTACAGTTGGCCATGTGGTAGTCTAGTACCCTTAACTAGCATGCCACCTGCTGGCCCCCTTTGTGTGGCCCCAGGTCTTTTACAGCAGGGCCAAGGCTAGAAGTCAGGGAGCAGGGTCAGGATGCAGGGATGAGGCTGGAGAGGTGGGAGGCACTGGGCCGCAGGAGGAAGCTGCACTTTATTCTGAGGACACTGACTCACCCAAGTTTCTGCAGGTTAGTGACGTCACCAGGTCCGTGCCTTAGAAGGATCACTCGGACAGAACTGAATCTGGTGTAGGGACAGGCGAGGCGGGATCCAGCTTTCTGGTGCGTGTTTGGAGGTAGCCGGGGCAGCTGATGGCTTTGAGACTGTTTTGTAGAAATAGCTGCCCAGATGTGGGGGCCTTCAGGTCTGCAGCTTAGAAGACAGGGAGAAGCTGGTAATTTTAGTTACAGAAGAGGGTGTGATCCCCGGGAAGTTGTAGACGGTGAAAAGAGGAGTTCTCCGAGATGTGCTGTTACCGCAGTGGGCCAGCCGTAAGGACGCCCCAACCGAGCAGCCACCTCGTCTACCTGAGGCCCGCTCTCTAGATCTGAGCGGAACTAAAATTCTGCGAGGTAGGAAGGCCTCACGTGCGTGTCCATGAAGGTGACTGTGGATAACTGAGGACATGCTGATAGGTGGGGGATAGGGTGTGTGCGAAAGGCGAATCATTTCTGAGTAACGGTGAAAAGCTGGTTTTTTGTTTGTTTTTTTTTTAAATTTTTAAAATTTACTTTGGAGCAGGACCAGCAGTTGGCATAATGGCTATGTTGCCTCTGGACCCCCACGTAGTCGACTGCAATTCAAGTCCCAGACCCGGTGGTTTAAACTCATGCCGGGCATGTGTGCATGCATGCCCAAGATTCCGAGAAGGGATTGTGGCGTGGCCATCTCCCCAGGGTGGGGGGAGTGATTTGCTTTCTGTCTCTGTCTTTCTGGCAAGCACATGTGTCCTATATAAAAAAAACCTCTCCTTCCCCAAAAATAAATTTTATTTTGGGGGTAGGCAGGTGTCCTGGTGGTTAGGGTGCTAGACTCCCACATGGCCAACCACAGTTCAAATCCCAGACCTGGCAGCTTGCTTTCTCACTTTCCCTCTCTCTCTCTCTTTCTCTCTCTCACTCACTTTCACTCTCACTCTCTCTCACTCTCACGCTCACTCTGTCCCTCCCAGGTCAAATTAAAATAAAATAAATGAATAAAGTTAAACAACTCTTTAAAAATAAAATACAATTAATTTACCTTTATTTATTTATTTAAATTTGACCAGAGAGGGACAGAGCAAGAGAGAGAGAGAAAGAGGGAAATGAGACAGCAAGCTGCCAGGTCTGGGACTTGAACTACAGTTGGCCATGTGGTAGTCTAGTACCCTTAACTAGCATGCCACCTGCTGGCCCCAAAATATTTTTTTTGTTTTTCTAAGAGAGTTTTTTGACATGGGACATGTGAGCTCACTGGAAAAAACAGAAAGAAAGTGAGAAGTCACCTCCCGGGGGGGATGGCCATGCCGCAATCCCTTCTCCATTTTCGTCTTGGGATTTTGGGCACACACATACATGCACCTGGTGTGAGGTTCAAGCCACTGAGTCCAGGACTTGAGCCACAGTCGACCGTGTGGGAATCCGGCGCCGTAACTGCTATATCACCTGCTGGGCCCTTTTTTCTTTGCTTTAGGGTGTGTGCACTTGCTGGAGAGAGAGAGAGAGACAGTGAAGGGGAAAGTGAGAGCTCATCCCCTGGGGGAGGCCACACCACAGTCCCTTCTCCTGGGATGTTGGGTGCACGCCCGTGTACCTTGCGTGATTCTCTTTCTCCCACCCCCTTTTTTTCAGAAACTTTTATTTTTTTGGAGAGGTTTTTGCTACAGGGCACATGCACTCGCCAGAAAGACAGAGACAGACAGAAAGTGAGGAATCACCTCCCAGGGGAATGGCCATGCTGCAATCCCTTCTCCTCCGTTCTCCTCTCGGGATCTTGGACACACACGCACGTGGCGCCTGGTGTGAGTTTTAAGTTGCCAGATCCGGGACTTGAACTGTGGTTGACTATGTGGGTGAGTCCAGCGACACAGCCACTACGCCCTATGTTAGTTCCTACTGTGTGTGATTTGTTTTCGTTCTTTTCTTTTTCTTTTTTTTGAGGGAAATTTTTGCTATAGAGATAGATAGAGACAGAGAGTCAGAAAGTGAGAAGTCACCCCCCGGGGGCATGGCCACGTAGCAGTCCCTTCCCCTCGGGATTCTTGGCTCGCACACACCCGCGCCCAGCATGTTTTAAGCTGCCTGGGACTTGAGCCCGCAGTCGGCCATGTGGGAGTCCAGCACCTTAACCACTATGCCACCTGCAGGTCCAAGGTTTTACCACTGACCTTTGTAACTGTGAAGGTTTCTTTTTCTTTTCTTTTAACTTTATTTATTTTAGTTTGACCAGAGAGGGACAGAATGTGAAGGGTGGGGGAGAAAGTGAGAACCAAGCCACCAGGCCCAGGACTTGAGCCGTGGTCAGCCATGTGGGAGTCCAGCGCTCTTCATCACCACACCTGCCAGCCCGTAACTGTGAAGATTTTTACACCTGACCTGAAAGCAGAATTTATTAGGGGAAAATACAGCAGCAACAACAACAAGCAAGATGAGCCGCCAGGTGGCTTAGTTGTGAAGGCGCTGGACTCTCGCATGGGCAGTTGCGGTTCGAGTCCTGGACCTGGTGGCTTGAAAACCACTCTGGGCACATGCCGGGTCAGGGACTCGAATGGTGCTCAGCCAGGTGGGATTCAGCCACCTCAGCCTCCATGCCACAGCTGGTCACGGGTGCCTTTAAAAGGTCCTGCCTGATGTCTCCTCTTCATCGTCCGCTCGCGCGCCCTTTCTGTACCCAGCGCTTTGTACCTCGCTTCTCTCGCTACTCCCTCTGTGCTTTATTCATTTATTTATTTCAAATAATTATTTTATTTTACTTTATTTAATTTTTTTGATCAGAGAGGGACAGAGAGAGAGAGAGAGCAAAAGTGAGAAAATAAGCTGCCAGGTCTGGGACTTGAACCACAGTCGGCCACGTGGGAGTCCAGCACCTCTAACCACCATGCCACCTGCTAGACCCTGTTATTATTATTTTATTTTTTAAAAAAAACTTCTATTCATTTATTCATTTTATTTTAATTTGACCATAGAGAAACAGAGAGAGAGAGAGAGAGAGAGAGAAAGCAAGCCACCATGTCCAGGACTCGAACCGTGGTTGGCCGTGTGGGAGTGTTCAGCACCTTAACCACCACGCCACCTGCTGGCCCCATTATTTTTTTATTTTGACCAGAGAGAAGGGGAAAGAGAAAGCAAGCCTCATTGGTCTGGGACTCAAACCATAGTCGGCCATGTGGGAGTCCAGCACTTAACCACCATGCCACCTGCTGCCCCCTCCTTCTCTGTTTTTCTTTTTCCTCTTTTTATTTTAAGTTTTTTTAGTTTATGCTATAGGGTGTGTGTGTGCACACACGTGCACGTGCAACCGGAGAATGGAAGGGAAGGGATTATGGCATGGGGTGATTTCTCCCTTCTCTCTCTCCCTTCCTCTTTGTCTGTCTCTGGTGAGTGCACACGGTCTGTAGCAGATTTTTTAAAAAAGGGCCTGTCTGAGTTAGGGAGCGAGGGTTGTCGATAGGCTGCCAGGGCCGAGAGCTGAGCACAGTCCGGTTCTTCAGAAGGAGCCGGGGGGCGGAGGGTTGGAGGTACAACAAAGGGGCAGCAGCGATGGGGGTCCTGAGCCGAGACCGGAGCCCACCCCGGACACTCGCCCCCAGGAAGCTCCCTTGTGAAGAGGGGAGGTGGGAGGGAATGTTCAGATGGAACTGGGCTTGAAGGGGAGAGACGAGAAGGAAGTCAGGAACTCTCGAGACGAGGTAGGACAGGGACCTTTTCCTGCCAGCTGGGGAGGGCCGTTGGTAGAGTGGATTTCTTGCTTTCTTTTTTAATGCCAGACCTACCTAAATATGCATCCCTAAGCAATATAGTTTAACTTGCCAAACTTGATAGAAATAAGATTATATAATGTGCGTCATTTTATGGGAGTTGATTCATTCCTGTTAAATGCGGTACGGAATTTCATAGTAGAACATAACACAGTTATCCATTCCGCTGTCGGTGGGCATTTGAGGGTTTTGTTTTGTTTTTCCAGTTTTATTGCCAGAGAGAGACAGAGCGATGAGGGGGAGTGCGCCCTGTTGGGTGCGTGCGCCCTGTTGGGTGCGGTCCTGCCGCAGCCCTTCCTCGTGTCCCGGTCCTGGCGGGGTTAGGCACGAGTGCGTACGAGTGCGTACGGGTACCTGGTAGGTCTGTCAAGCCCTCAGGGCTGGGATTTGAACTGCAGCCGGCCAGGTGGGATCTGGCTCCCTGAGCCGCTAGGCTGTGGGGCCAGCCCACGTGGAGGTTTTGACGATTGATAAAGCTTTTTCTTTTTCCCAGAGGGTGAGAGAAAGAGGGCGAGAAAGCACCGCCAGAGGGGCCTGGCCACAGCACAGTCCCCTCCAGTGCCCTGCCCCATCGGACTGGGCGTCCTGGCGGCCGTCGCAGGCTGCCGGGCTGACTCGAGCCGGGGTGCTGTGTGGCATCTGCTCTCTCTGTGTGGTGCTCTGGGGTCTGGTTGGCGTGGGAACGTTGGAAAGGACATGTGGATAACTGTCGTGTGGTCTGGCCCCGTGGCCTGGTGGTTAAGGCAGCAGGGTCCATGTGACCAGCTGCGTGGTTCGGGTGCAGACCTGGTAGCTGGAGAAGGCCGTGGCCTGCGAATGTGTCCCAGCTCCTGGAAGAGACGAAGGACGGGATTGCAGTTGACATTCCCCCAGGGAGCGCCTGCTCCTCTGTCTCTGTCCTGTGCACGTCCTCGAGGCAGAAAATAAAAAAGGGACAAATACGGGGTCATGGAAACGTCATGATGCATGTTTGCACAGAAAAACAGGACAGGGGCCGGCAAGTGGCATGGTGGTTAGGGGCGCTGGACTCCTACATGGCTGACCGCAGCTCGAATTCCGGCCCTGGCAGCTTGCTTTCTCTCTCTCTCTCTCTCTCTGTCTCTCCCTCTGTCTCTCTGTGGTCAAATTAAAATTAAGTAAATAAATCAAGTTAAATAGAAAATCATTAAAAAAAAGAAAAACAGGGGCCGGCAGGTGGCATGGTGGTTAAAGGCGCTGGATTCCCACATGGCCGACTGTGGTTCAAGTCCTGGACCTGGTGGCTCTCTCTCTCTCTCTCTCTCTCTCTCTCTGTCCCTCTCTGGTCAAATTGAAATGAATAAATGAATAAATAATAAATAAAATTTAAAAATAAAAAGAAAAACATAGGACAATATCACAACTTTTGCGACTACCAGTAGTCCTTGTGAAAGAAGGCGGAGACTGGCAGGGGAAAAGGGGGGTGTGCCAGGCAGCCGAGAGCCCATCGGAGCTGGGCCACGATTGTGTAGCTGTGCCATTTTGCACAACTTTACCATCTTGACAGTTTCGGCTTAACAGAAGGCAAGGCAGGCCTTGGTCTCTGGAGAGGGAGTAGAATGAGAAACTTGAGTTTTGCAGTGAAGTCAGTGGTTCAGTTCTGCCACTTAAAACCTAGCCGGTATTGGGCAAGCCGGTTACCTCTCAGGTCGGCCTCCTGTTAAACCGAAACGATAACGTTCCCTTCAGGAGGGAGGGATGGGAAGCTCCTAAAGAGGGTAGATTAAACTAGATTACTTCTCTCTCTTTCAAAAATTAAACTAAGTTGAAATTTTATGATTTTTTAATTTGACCAGAGACAGACAGAGAATAAGAAAGCAAGCCCCTGGGTCTGGGACTCAAACTGGTCAGCCCCGTGGAACTCTGGGCTGCCTGCTGGCCCCAGTAGGTCCTTTCTCTTAGAGGCTCAGCAGCCGCTAAGGGAAGGGTACCGCCTCGGGCTAGTCCTTCACCTTCTAGATAAGGTATCTCCTTCCCCCAGTCTGAGCCTTGGGTAGAGCCGGCTTGATAGGCAGAGGAGCACCGAGTGCCTTTTCGTCCCTGAGAAGTGCCAGGCAGTCCTGAAAGCTCTACCTCATGCCGGTCGGCCTCTAGGAGAGAGCCTTGGCTGTGTAGGTCACTTGATTAGGGGACTTTTTTCCCCATTTGCTGTGGAGTGTGTGCTTGCATGAGAGGGAGAGGGAGTGAGAGGCACCCTTCCCTGGGGGGCGGTGAGCTGCCCTGCAATCCCTTCTCTTCTCTCCTCTCCAGGTTTTGGGATGCCTGGCGTGTTTTCCAAGCAGCCGGGTCTGCGACTTGAACCACACAGTTGGCCGTGTGGGATCTAGCGCCCTAACCATCATACTACCTAGCTGGCCAGGACGTTGTTTAAGAGACTCGTTACTAGGACCAGCAGGTGGCATGGCGGTTAAGATGCTGGACCCTACATGGCTGACTGCGCAGTTCGAGTCACGGACCTGAAGCCTGCAGAGTGTGTGTGTGTGTGTGTGAGAGTGTGAGTGAGTGTGAGAGTGTGTGTGAGTGAGTGTGAGTGTGTGTGTGTGTGTGAGTGTGTGTCTGAAATCCCGAGAGGAGGGGGGAGGATTGCAGTGTGGCCGTGCCCTTGGGAATGTCTCGCTCTGTCTTACTTTTCTCCTTCTCTCTCTCTCTCTCCTGTAAGCACATGAGCCAATGGCAAAAACCTTAAACAGAGAAGAAAAATAAAGAAACGTGTTACCAAGTCCACTTACCAGAGCCCTCAGTAGCGCAGACAGTGCACGCGGACGCAGGTCCGAGGAAGCCCGGAACAGCCCGTGGCAGGCTGGGCTTGCAGCCGGAGGAGCTGACGCCCAGATCGTGTGAGCTGAGGCAGGCCCTGCGCTTCTCTGCATCTCAGCGCCACGTAGTCTGTCGAGGCTGTGTAACATACAAGGCGTGTTAGTCCTTGCCTGCAAAGCTACTCAGTCTCGTAATTTTTTTGTTTTTTATTTATTTAGGTATTCACTTTCTTTTCTTTTTTTTTAATATGATACATATTTGTATCGATTGATATTATCTCAAGACTTTTTTAATATAATTATTTATTTAAGTTTATTTTATTTATTCCTTCATTTATATTTAATTTGATCAGAGAGAGACAGAGAGAGAGAAAGTGAGAAAGCAAGCCGCCAGGTCCAGGACTTGAACCGTGGTCAGCCATGTGGGAGTGTCCAGCACCTTAACCACCACGCCACCTGCTGGTCCCTTTTTTTTTTTTTTTTTTTATTATCATCATAATCTTCTTTCTATTACACTAGATTACATATAACTTTACATTGACTTCCATTGCTTTTTCAAAATGGGATGCCATGCATGTCAGTCAATACAGAGATATCAATCTCCCCGCTTTATCATTCAATATCTTTTCCATGCTTTTCCCAATAATTGTTATTATTATTTTTTTTAAACAATCAATCACTATTTCTCATTTTTGCTTATTAAAAAGACTTCACCCATCATGAAATACTTCCCATACCGGTTCAGTTGAGAATACTATACATGTCATCATCAACAGGTAATAAACCATATCTATTTCTCATTAACATCCTGCCTCTCTATTGATTCACTGCTGTCTTTATCCTCTTCTCTCTCCTTTTTTTTTTTTT
>NW_006160087.1:2682431-2688506 GCF_000334495.1 Tupaia belangeri chinensis | reverse complement strand
CCCGCGCCGGCTTCCCCCATTCACTTTATTTTCTTAGAGAGATTTTTGCTATAGAGCATGTGTACTTACTGGAGAGACAGACAGAAAGGAAGAAATCACCCCCAGGGGGAGGGCCACAATCCCCTCTCTTCCATTCTCCTCTCGGGACTTTGGGCAGGCGTGCACACGCGCCCAGCGTGTTTTAAGCTGTCAGGTCCAGGACTCGAACCATGGTCGACTATGTGGGAGTCTAGTGATGTAGCCATTACGCCATCTGCTGGTTTCGTTGTTTTTATTGATTTTTATTTTTGTCAGTCTTGTGGATATCCATAGATATGCAGGTAACTGAGGTACAAAGCAGAATTAATGAAGCGCTATGTACAAGCTGATGTGGGCAAAGACCGTCCTGGTCCAGAAAGGGTTTGGAGCTTGATCAGGTGCTGGGGTGTGAGGAGCGGCAGAGGAGGCAGTCCGGGTGGCAGGGGCCGTCTGAGCAGAGGGGCCTTGAGTGTAAGGTGAAGGCCACGTTCCGCGTCAGAATGGTCTCGCGTGTCTATGGCATAGCCAGGTCGGCAAACTTCCCGAGAAGGGTCAGGTAGTAAGTGGCTTAGGCTTTCTTTGGCATACGGGTGGGTCTCCTGGGCAGCTCCTTAACAGCTCAGCTCTGGGTGAGAACAACCACACGGGAGGGGTGTGCCTGTGTCAGATAAGGCAGAGCAACAGGCCGCCCTTCGGTTTGGCCCAAGGGTCATCGTTTGCGAGAGTGGGTGTGAGCATGAGTGTGTGTGTGTGTGTGTGGTGGGGGAAGGTGGCTGTGGTAGGTAGCCAGAGATGAAGTTTGAGAGTAAGATCAAGAAAGTCATTGAGGGACCAGCAGTTGGCGTAATGGCTATGTCGCTGGACTCCCAGGTAGTCAACCGTGGTTCAAGTCCCGGACCTGGTGGCTTAAACTCACACCAGGCATGTGTGTGTGCGTGCCCAAGATTCTGAGAGGAGAATGGAGGAGAAGGGATTGTGTGGTGGCCATCCTCCCTGGGGGGTGATTTCTCGCTATCTGTCTCTCTGTCTCTCTCTTTCTGGTGAGCGCACGTGCCCTATAGCAAAAGCCTCTTAAAAAAAAAAGTCGTTGCAGGGTGAGCAGGTGGTGTGGTGGTGAAGGTGCTGATCCCGACATGGCTGACCATGGTTCGGGTCCCAGACCGGTGGCTCTCTGTTCATCACGTGCACCCTATGGCAAAAAAAATTTGTGGAAGGTCAGGCTACTGCCCCTCAGGGGGGATGGCCACGCTGCAGTCCCTTCTCCTCCATTCTCCTCTCAGAATCTTGGGCACGCACACACACATGCCTGGTGTGAGTTTAAGCCACTGGGTCCGGGACTCAAACGGTGGTCGACTACATGGGAGTCCAGTGACATAGCCATTACGCCAACTGCTGGTCCCTCTGTTATTACTTTTAATTTGCCGTAGGGCATGTGAGCTCACCAGAGAGAGACAGCGAGAGAGGGCATGTAAGAAAGCAAGCCCCCAGGTCCAGGACTCGAACCGCAGTCATCCATGTAGGATGTGTCCAGTGCCTCAACCACCACACCAGCTGCTGGCCCGGGTCTAGCTCTCTTACCAATAAATGACAATAACGTTCCCCTTACTGTTTTGTGGCCTTACTCTGAGGTCCAGAAAGAAAGTGAAGCAGGTGGACTGGGACGCGCGGAGGCGGGCTGTGGCTGTAGCTGCGGAGTGAGGGCCGTGTTCCTGTCTGGAGGGAGTTCCTTAGAGGCGTGGTGGGGGGTCAGCCCACTGGCTGTGTCCCCCGTAGCTCTGGAACAAGCCCTTCGTTCAGTCGAATGCCCGTGGTTACAGGAGGGGCCATTGGCTGCGCTGACTTAGACCAGGGCCCTGACCTTTCTTTGGAGCTAACCTTCCTGGAGGTGGGAGGGGCTGTTGGAAACGGAAATGAGCGGGATCGAGTTTGCTGGGAGTTGGCTGTGCGAATACTGGGCTTTCATGGGAGCGTGTCCCACTGTGCCACTGAAGCTGTCCTCTTCTTCAGGGGATGTTGGAAATTACTATTATGGACAAGGCCACCCAATGAAGCCTCACCGAATCCGCATGACTCACAATTTGCTGCTCAACTACGGCCTCTACCGTAAGATGGAAATCTACGTGAGTTGCTGGAAGCGAACCCCTCTGTCCTGACAGCCTGGGAGCCCCCAGGCCTTCTCTCAGCCCCTGGCGCACTCGCCCACGCCTTCCTCAGACGTGCTGGGTGACTTCTGGGGCAAACTGCAAACGATGAAGATTCTATTCTCCTTAATGAGAGAGGGAGAAAGAGGCCGGGGCGGGGGTCCCTAACAGGCCTGGCCACGTTTGGATCTCCCTAACCCAGCCTCCCAGTCATCCTGGACCACAGCACGAGCCCCCGTGCCTGGGCGTGTGCCCCTGCCACAGCTGGGCCTAGAGAGTTGTTGTTTTTTGTTTTTTGGGTTTTTTCAGTTTGTTCCTACTCTGTGAGAGGTAAGAGTCAGGTGCTCCTGATGGGGTATCCCTGTGCTGTGGTCCCCAGCCTTCTAGCCAGCCAGGTGCACCGGCACGCTCAGGGCCTGGGGTCTGACGGGGCCTCCACGGGGCTCCAGGTGTTCTGCAGCGAGCCTCTGCCCGCATCATCATGGCTGGGCCTGAGGTTTCGTAAACAGAATTTAGGGCTAGCTACACCGCGGGGCTCTAGGGGCCAGTAAGTGGCACGGCGGTGAAGGGCGCTGCACTCCCATAGGCCGACCGTGGTTCGAGTCCTGGACCTGGCGGCTTGCTTTCTCACTTTCTCTCTCTCGCTCGCTCTGTCCTTCTCTGGCCAAATTAAAATAAGTTAAATTAAATAAAATGATTCTCAATCCACACACACACACACACACACACACACACACACACACGATGCTCCATGAAGCCCACCCCAGAGGAAGCTTCCTGGTTTGCCTCCGAAGACTGCCCTGGTGCACCAGGCATGCGTGCTCCGGCCTGGGCTGGCGGAGGGGCTCGGGCTGGGTGGCGGCTTCCAGGCCCTGTTGGGGATGCTCTGTCTCCCTCTGTGCATCTCTCTCACTCATGGGATAAATAAGTAAACCTAAAAAAAAATAGTTAGAGAATAAAGAGGAGCCTGGTGTTCTAATCTAGGGGAAAACCTCAATGGCAGGGGTAGGGCCCGTGCTTTAGCCTGGTGGGCAGTGGAGCTGGAGTCCACATGGCTGACTGCAGTCTGAATCCTGGCCCTGGTGGCTTGAAAAACGTGCAGGGTGCGTGTGCACGTGCCTGCGCTCCCTGTAGAATGCAGAAGCAGAGAAGGGATTGCAACGACCACCCCCTGGAGAGCACTCTGTCTCTGCCTCTCTCTGGGGAGTGTGTGTACCCTCCGGCAGTAGAGAGCAAGGCAGCACTAAGAAGTTTTGTTTTGTTTTTTAGAGAGTTTTTTTTTGCTATAGGGCACGTGCACTCGCCAGAGAGACAGAGAGAGACAGAGAGACAGAAAGTGAGAAATCACCCCCCGGGGGGTGGCTGTGTAAACACATGGGAGTCTTAGCACCCTAACCACTGTGCTACGTAGTGCCCCCATGTGATTTTCAGCCACCACGTCTGAGACTCAGCTGCAGTCGGCCATGTGGGAATCCAGTGCCTTAACCTCTGTGTCACCTGCTGGCCTTCCCCCCTCTTTTTAAATTTTTGTCATAGAGCACTGTCCTCGCTGGAGAGACAGAGAGACAGTAAGAGGAAAAGTGAGAGAAACCACTCCCCCGGGAGTGAATGGCCACACCATGGTCCCTTCTCCACTCTCCAGATTTGGGGCATGCACCTGGTGTGATTTTCAGGTCTCCAGCACCTTAGCCACTATGCCACCGGTGCCCCTTGCTCTTTTCTAAAACACGTTTTTATTGGGGCCAGCAGGTGGCATGGTGGTTAAAGGCACTGGGCTCCCACGTGGCTGACTGCGGTTTAAGTCCTGGACCTAGTGGCTTGTTTTCTCACTTTACTTCTCTCTCAGTCTTTCTATTCAAACTGGAAAATAATAATAGTAATAATAAATAAAGTTAAATAAAATAATGTTTTAATAAAATAATTCTTCAAAAAGTATTAAAAAACAGGTAAGGACCAGCAGGTAGTGAGGTGGTTAAGGCACCGGACTGCCACATGGCTGACTGTGGTTCAGATCCCAGACCTGGTAGCTTACTTTCCCTCCCTCTCTCTCTGGTCAGGTTCTTCTTCATCATCATCTAAATGAACAAATAATTCTTTTTCTTTTGGAGAGATTTTTGCTAATGGGTGCGTGTGCTTGCCAGAGTGACAGACAGAAAGCATGAAATTACCCCCCCTGGGGGGGTGGCCACGCCGCTCTCTCTCCTTCATTCTTCTCTTGGGATCTTGGGCACGCACGCACATGTGCCTGGCGTGAGTTTAAGCCACTGGGTCTGGGACTCAAACCACAGTTGACTACATGGGAGTCACCAGTGTAGCCATTACGCCGACTGCTGATCCCTGGACAAATAATTCTTAAGACGAACAGACAGAAAGACAAGTAGAGGCCTGGCCCTGGAGCCCAGTGTGTTACGGAAACCAGTTCTTGTACGCCTGGCTGTGGGTCAGACCGGGCCTGGCCCTGGCAGCTTGAAAGGCATGCTGGCCACGTAAGCCTGCGTCCCCAGTATCCTGATGGCACAGAGAGACAAAGGACAAGGGGTCGTAATGTGACCACACGCCCTCGAGGGCTGCCTCGCCCCTCTCTGTCTCTCCATCTCTCTTTGGCAAGCTCACATGCCCTTTGGACGTTTTCCACTTTTAGTTTGCAGCAGGGCACGTGTGCTACTGGAGAGAGAGGCAGAGTGAGCATGCACCCCCTGGGGAAGTGACCGTGCCATAATCCCTTCTCCTCCATTTTCCCTCTTGGGATTTGGAGTTCCTGTGCAAAGTCACCTGGCGTGTTTTTCAAGCCACTAGGTCTAGAACTGGAGCCATGCAGTGGGCCACGGTGGGGGGAGGGGGGGTAGCTGCCTTAACCACACCGTTGACTAGCCTGCCTTGTGGCATTTTAGAAAAAAAAAATTGAGTAGGTATTAGTCTTTTTGTAAAATATGCATAACTTATAAAGTATGATAATTAAATTAATATTGCCTGGTTTAAGAAAAAGAACATTTCCTGGGGCCAGCAGGTGGCATGGCGGGTAAAGCTCTGGACTCCCATAGGAGACCACAGTTTGAGTCCTGGACCTGGTGGCTTGAAAGTCCTATGGGGTGCATGTGAGTGCATGCCCAGAATCCCAAGAGGAGAATGGAGGAGAAAGGGTTGCAGTGTGGCCGTCTGCACCGGAAGGGGTGAGTTTTCACCTTTCTTCTCTCTGGCAAGTACTTGCACCCTACGGCAAAAACCTTAAAGAGAGAGAGAGTTAAACTTCGGCGATTGCTAAAACCCTTGACTGTCCTTTGTTGATCCAGTCTTTATTCCCCAGCGTTAACCTCTGCCCTGGATTTGGGGGTATTACTTTCCATTATAATCTTACCAGTTTATATTCCATTTCTTGCCCTCGCCCTTTTTAACTGCCAGTGGGCAAGAGTTCGGCCAGAGACACACAGCGTCACGGAGGGGGAGAGAGCAGCGCACGGGGGCGTGGCCCTGCTGCAGTCCGACTTCGTTTTCCATCCTGCTGGGATTTAAGGCACACGCTCACACGTGCCTGGCGTGGTTGTCAAGCTGCTTGGGCTGGGATTCCACGCTGCAGGCAGTGAGTGACCCGGCTCCCTTAACCGCCGGGCCACGGGGCCGGCCCAGCCGTGTGTCTTGCACGACGCCTGTTTTAGCTTTACGTGTTTGTACGCAGTGGGGTTTGTTATATAGTGGGTTGGAAAGTCAGGACGGATTTTTCTGTGTAAGAATGTGCCATGACTTTTCGGATGGCCGAATGAGTGGCGCCATAGATGTCCACTGTGTGGCTCGCCCGTGTGGCTCGCCCGTGTGGCTCAGCACGTGCCTGAGTCAGGGTGGAAGTGGCTGTGCTTGCCTCACCGCGCTCCCTGGGGGCAGTGTGCTGCCGCATTTCTCTGGTGTCGTTGGCGCGCGTTTT
>NW_006160087.1:2658126-2666258 GCF_000334495.1 Tupaia belangeri chinensis | reverse complement strand
CAATGGCAGGGGTAGGGCCCGTGCTTTAGCCTGGTGGGCAGTGGAGCTGGAGTCCACATGGCTGACTGCAGTCTGAATCCTGGCCCTGGTGGCTTGAAAAACGTGCAGGGTGCGTGTGCACGTGCCTGCGCTCCCTGTAGAATGCAGAAGCAGAGAAGGGATTGCAACGACCACCCCCTGGAGAGCACTCTGTCTCTGCCTCTCTCTGGGGAGTGTGTGTACCCTCCGGCAGTAGAGAGCAAGGCAGCACTAAGAAGTTTTGTTTTGTTTTTTAGAGAGTTTTTTTTTGCTATAGGGCACGTGCACTCGCCAGAGAGACAGAGAGAGACAGAGAGACAGAAAGTGAGAAATCACCCCCCGGGGGGTGGCTGTGTAAACACATGGGAGTCTTAGCACCCTAACCACTGTGCTACGTAGTGCCCCCATGTGATTTTCAGCCACCACGTCTGAGACTCAGCTGCAGTCGGCCATGTGGGAATCCAGTGCCTTAACCTCTGTGTCACCTGCTGGCCTTCCCCCCTCTTTTTAAATTTTTGTCATAGAGCACTGTCCTCGCTGGAGAGACAGAGAGACAGTAAGAGGAAAAGTGAGAGAAACCACTCCCCCGGGAGTGAATGGCCACACCATGGTCCCTTCTCCACTCTCCAGATTTGGGGCATGCACCTGGTGTGATTTTCAGGTCTCCAGCACCTTAGCCACTATGCCACCGGTGCCCCTTGCTCTTTTCTAAAACACGTTTTTATTGGGGCCAGCAGGTGGCATGGTGGTTAAAGGCACTGGGCTCCCACGTGGCTGACTGCGGTTTAAGTCCTGGACCTAGTGGCTTGTTTTCTCACTTTACTTCTCTCTCAGTCTGTCTATTCAAACTGGAAAATAATAATAGTAATAATAAATAAAGTTAAATAAAATAATGTTTTAATAAAATAATTCTTCAAAAAGTATTAAAAAACAGGTAAGGACCAGCAGGTAGTGAGGTGGTTAAGGCACCGGACTGCCACATGGCTGACTGTGGTTCAGATCCCAGACCTGGTAGCTTACTTTCCCTCCCTCTCTCTCTGGTCAGGTTCTTCTTCATCATCATCTAAATGAACAAATAATTCTTTTTCTTTTGGAGAGATTTTTGCTAATGGGTGCGTGTGCTTGCCAGAGTGACAGACAGAAAGCATGAAATTACCCCCCCTGGGGGGGTGGCCACGCCGCTCTCTCTCCTTCATTCTTCTCTTGGGATCTTGGGCACGCACGCACATGTGCCTGGCGTGAGTTTAAGCCACTGGGTCTGGGACTCAAACCACAGTTGACTACATGGGAGTCACCAGTGTAGCCATTACGCCGACTGCTGATCCCTGGACAAATAATTCTTAAGACGAACAGACAGAAAGACAAGTAGAGGCCTGGCCCTGGAGCCCAGTGTGTTACGGAAACCAGTTCTTGTACGCCTGGCTGTGGGTCAGACCGGGCCTGGCCCTGGCAGCTTGAAAGGCATGCTGGCCACGTAAGCCTGCGTCCCCAGTATCCTGATGGCACAGAGAGACAAAGGACAAGGGGTCGTAATGTGACCACACGCCCTCGAGGGCTGCCTCGCCCCTCTCTGTCTCTCCATCTCTCTTTGGCAAGCTCACATGCCCTTTGGACGTTTTCCACTTTTAGTTTGCAGCAGGGCACGTGTGCTACTGGAGAGAGAGGCAGAGCGAGCATGCCACCCCTGGGGAAGTGGACTTTAACTTCCCTGGCGTTTTTTCAAAGCCACTAGGTCTAGAACTGGAGCCATGCAGTGGGCCACGGTGGGGGGAGGGGGGGTAGCTGCCTTAACCACACCGTTGACTAGCCTGCCTTGTGGCATTTTAGAAAAAAAAAATTGAGTAGGTATTAGTCTTTTTGTAAAATATGCATAACTTATAAAGTATGATAATTAAATTAATATTGCCTGGTTTAAGAAAAAGAACATTTCCTGGGGCCAGCAGGTGGCATGGCGGGGGAAGCTCTGGACTCCCATAGGAGACCACAGTTTGAGTCCTGGACCTGGTGGCTTGAAAGTCCTATGGGGTGCATGTGAGTGCATGCCCAGAATCCCAAGAGGAGAATGGAGGAGAAAGGGTTGCAGTGTGGCCGTCTGCACCGGAAGGGGTGAGTTTTCACCTTTCTTCTCTCTGGCAAGTACTTGCACCCTACGGCAAAAACCTTAAAGAGAGAGAGAGTTAAACTTCGGCGATTGCTAAAACCCTTGACTGTCCTTTGTTGATCCAGTCTTTATTCCCCAGCGTTAACCTCTGCCCTGGATTTGGGGGTATTACTTTCCATTATAATCTTACCAGTTTATATTCCATTTCTTGCCCTCGCCCTTTTTAACTGCCAGTGGGCAAGAGTTCGGCCAGAGACACACAGCGTCACGGAGGGGGAGAGAGCAGCGCACGGGGGCGTGGCCCTGCTGCAGTCCGACTTCGTTTTCCATCCTGCTGGGATTTAAGGCACACGCTCACACGTGCCTGGCGTGGTTGTCAAGCTGCTTGGGCTGGGATTCCACGCTGCAGGCAGTGAGTGACCCGGCTCCCTTAACCGCCGGGCCACGGGGCCGGCCCAGCCGTGTGTCTTGCACGACGCCTGTTTTAGCTTTACGTGTTTGTACGCAGTGGGGTTTGTTATATAGTGGGTTGGAAAGTCAGGACGGATTTTTCTGTGTAAGAATGTGCCATGACTTTTCGGATGGCCGAATGAGTGGCGCCATAGATGTCCACTGTGTGGCTCGCCCGTGTGGCTCGCCCGTGTGGCTCAGCACGTGCCTGAGTCAGGGTGGAAGTGGCTGTGCTTGCCTCACCGCGCTCCCTGGGGGCAGTGTGCTGCCGCATTTCTCTGGTGTCGTTGGCGGGCGTTTGGTCTCTGCGATCGGCTGTTACCGATGCTGTGGCTGTGAACGTCCTCGAGCCTGTTTCTTGGAGCCCATGTGCTAGAGCTTAACTGGAGGTGCATTGCAAGTAGGGCTGCTGGAGCCAGGCTTAGTCACGTACTCACGAGAGAAAGCCAAACGCTTCTCAGTTGCCAGCGATGTGGAAGGGTCGCAATTGGACTAAGTTTTTGCCAACACTTTACTTTTGTCAGGTGTCCCCCCCACCTTAAGATTTCTTTTGCTATGGAGCACATACACTCACTGGAGAGACAGAGAGACAGAGGCAGGAAGTGGGAAATCACCCACCGGGGCGACTATGCTGCAATCCCTTCTCCTCCATTCTCCTCTCAGGATTTTGGGCACGCACACACATGCACCCGGTGTGAGTTTAAGCCACCGGGTCCGGGACTCAAACCACAGTCAGCCACATGGGAGTCCAGGGACATAACCATTACTCCAACTGCTGGTCCCAGTTTTGTCAGATTTTAATATTGCCAATACAAGTAGGCATGACATTATATTCTACTGTTGCTTTAAACCATACTTACCTATTGATTTACTTAGAATTTTTATTTTTTAAAGAATTATTTATTTTTATTCTTTTTTTTTTTTTTTTTGAGGGGTTTTTGCAATAGGGCATGTGCGCTCTTCCAGAAAGCAAGAAATCACCCCCAGGGAGTAGGGCCAAGCTGCAATCTTTTCTCCATTCTCCTCTCGGGATCTTGGCATGCAAGCACACATGCCCAGGGTGAGTTTAAGCCACCGGGTCTTGGACTTGAACTGCAGTTGACTACATGGGAGTCCAGCGACATAGCCATTATGCCATCTGCTGGTCGCTGTATATTTTTAAAGATTTTTTATTTATTTCCTATGAAAGGAAAGTAGAAGGAGAAAGAAAGAAAGACAAGAAAGTACTTTTATCTGGATCTTGTTATCAAAAGAGAAAAGGAAAATGAGAAAGCAAGCAGGCAAGCCTGGGACTTGAACTGCAGTCAGTCATGTGGGAGTCCAGCGCCCTTAACCACCATGCCACCTGCTGGCCTCTTAAATATTTTAATAATGCAGGGCCAGCAGGTGGAGTGCTAGACTCCCACGTGGCTGACCATAGTTTGAGTCCTGGACTTGGGGGCTTGCTTTCTCATTTTACCCCGTTCTATCTCTGGTGAGTGCATGTGCCCTATAGCAAAATAAAAAATAATTATTTTAATGAAACATTCAGCTTTTTTTTTTTGAAGAAAAAAAAGTTTTTGAGAGATTTTAGTTATAGGGCGCTTGCTTTCTATGTGCTTGCTAAAGAGATAGAAGAACAGAGAGACAGAAAGCAAGAAATTACCCCTCAGCGGGACCAGCAGTTGGCATAATGGCTAAGTAGCTGGAATCCCCTGTTGGCCAACGCCCCCGGACCCGGTGGCTTAAACTCATGCCGGGTGCTTGTGCATGCGTGCCCAAGATCCCGAGAGGAGAATGGAGGAGGAGAGATTGTGGTATGGCCATCCCTCCTGGGGGGTGATTTCTCGCTTTCTGTCTCTCTGTTTCTCTTTCTGGGAAGCTCACGTGCCCTATAGCTAAAACCTCTCCAAAAAAAAAAAGTTGCCCCTCAGGGAGGTTGGCCACGTCTCAGTCCCTTCTCTTCTCTTCTCCTCTTGGGATTTTGGGCATGCACACACACGTGCCCAGTGCGAGTGTTACGCCACCGGGTCTGAGACTCACACCCGTCAGCTGTATGGGAGTCCAGCGACGCAGCCATTACACCGTCTGCTGGTCTGTCCTCCATTCGCCTATGGTCTTTTTTTTTTTTTTTTTAAAGAATTATTTTATTTAACTTTATTTATTTATTTAAATGTGACCAGAGAGGGACAGAGAGAGAGAGGAAGTGAGAAAGCAGGCTGTCAGATCTGGGACTCGAACCACAGTTGGCCATGTGGGAGTCTAGTGCCCTCAAGCACCAGGCCACCTGCTGGCCCCTCTCCTATGGTCTTAATTTGAATCTAGGTTTTTGTTTGTTTGTTTTAAGAATTATTTCACCGGGGCCAGCAGGGGGCGTGGTGGTTAAGATGATGGACTCCCACATGGCTGACTGTGGTTTCAGTCCTAGACCTGGCGGCTTGCTTTCTCACTTTCTCTCTCTCTCTGGCGAGTGCACATGCCCTGTAACAAACTTAAAATAGTAATGATGGCAAATACAACTGTTTAAAAAAATAGTTCTTTCATTTAATTATTTATGTATTTATTTTAATTTGACCAGAGAGGGACAGAGTGAGAGAGAAAGACAGACGGAAAGTGAGAAAGCAAGCTTCCAGGTCTGGAACTCAGACCAAGGTCAGCCATGAGGGAGTCCAGCGCCCCCACCCAGCATGCCACCCGCCGGCTCCTCTATCTAGCGTGTAAAGGTGAGACAAAGCACCACTGTGGACATGGCTGTGCGTGTGTCTCACGCTCATGTGCAAGCATTGCTCTTGTACTCCTAGGAGTAGGGTCGCTAGGTTATAGGGTACACCTGGCTCTCCGTGCCCATGAGTTCTACACTTGCCCATCAACCACGGCTCAAAAATATTTTGGGGAGCGGCCGGCTCATTTTTAATTTCATCAGAGAGGGATAGAGAGAGAGTGAGAAAGCAAACCACCAGGTCTGGGATTCGTACTGTGGTCAGCCATGTGGGAGTCCAATGCCCCTAACCCACACCACCTACTGTCCCCCAGTAAAATAATACTTCAGAAAAAGGCTGGGGGCGGGGCACAAAAAAATAACAGCCAGCAGGTTGTGTGGAGGTTAAGGCATCTGGACCCCACAGCAGCTGCGGTTTGAGTCCTGTGCGCAGAGACTTGAAAACATGCTGGGAACACGTGTTGCATGCCCATAATCCCAGGAGAATGGAAGGTAAGGGATCACTGTGGCCATCCATCCTGAGGGGTGATTTCTCATTTTTTTCTCTCTGTCTCTCTCTGGTGAGCACACGTGCTGTATAGCAAACTAAAAAAAATTAAAATAACAGTACAATAAAAAAAAAAAAAATGAAGGCCAGGGACCAGCAGTTAGCATAATGGCTATGTCGCTGGACTCCCATGTAGCTGACTGCAGTTCGAGTCCTGGAACTGGTGGCTTAAACTCACGCCGGGCGCGTGTGCGTGCGTGCCCAAGATCCCGAGAGGAGAACGGAGGAGAAGGGATTGCGGCGTAGCCAACCCCCTGGGGGGTGATTTCTCGCTGTCTCTCTGTCTCTTTCTCTGGCTGGCTGGCTGGCGAGCTCACACGCTCTACAGAAAAAACCTCTCAAAAAAAAAAAAAGAAGGCCAGCCCCGAAGTGTATCAGTTAAACGAGTGAAAGCCAGATCCTTTGTGGCTAATTGTTGTTCGAGTCCCAGCCCTGGCATTTTGGAAAACGTTCTGTACACGTGTGAACTCATATCCAGGGGCCTCGTGGGACGGAAAGGAAAGCGCTGTGTGTGTGTGTCCACCTCCATTACGGGGTGCTCTCTGTCTCTCTGTCTCTCTGTCCGAGTGCATGCTCTCTAGCAATTAAAAAGCCCCCAACTTCTTAAGATATTCTATGCTACCTTTTCAAGGCTTTATAGTTTCCCTTCCACATACCTGGAATGGGTTTTTTTTGGGGGGTGGGGTGGGGGTTGTCATAGGGTGCATACACTCGCTGGAAAGAGACAGAGATAGGGAAAGTGAGAAACCACCTCCTAGCGGGGTGGCCACACTGCATTTCCTTTTCTTCCAATCTCTTGGGATTTGGGGCACACACGCACACACACCTGGAGTGATGCCGAAGCCGCCAGTCTGGCACGGGAACCACAGTCAGCCATGTGGGATGTCCTTAGCCACTGTGCCACCTGTTGTCCCTAGAATTGATTTTGATATTTATTTTAAAATATGATTGAAGCAGGAATCCACTGAAATTTTGAATTCAGAGGATCTACTTGTATTGCCCTAGGTGATCTATTGAAAAGTTTGTTCTTTGGACCAGCAATTAGCATAATGGCTATGTCGCTGGACTCCCATGTAGTTGACCACGGTTCAAGTCCCAGACCCGGTGGCTTAACTCATGCCGGGCGCGTGTGCGTGCATGCCCAAGATCCCGAGAGGAGAATGGAGGAGAAGGGATTGCGGCGTGGCCATCTCCCCAGGGAGTGATTTCTCGCTTTCTGTCTCTCTTTCTCTCTTTGTCTCCCTGTTGAGCGCACACGCCCTATAGCCAAAACCTCTCCAAAAAAAAAAAAAGAAAGAAAAGTTTGTTCTTACCCTCACTAATCTGATTGGTGACCATAAAGAAACAGACGGGGGAGGAGAAAAATAACCCCTCCATGGGGCGTGGTCACACCAGAATCCCACCTCCGTTCTGCATCCTGTTAAGATTTTGGGCTTTCACGCACACACACCAGGCATGTTTCCCAGCTACAGGAGCCGGCCCAAGCTGCATGGTCATGTGAGGGCTAGCCTTCTTAGCCACCGGGCCACAGGGCCTGCCTGGACAGTGCTGTTTATGAAGAGAGCAGGCTGGGTTGGGATAGGAACGTCGTTAAGTTCCTCGACTGCTGCTCTAACAGTTCGGAACTTTCCCTTTGCAGATGAGAGTCACTGAACGTCTCAGGGCAGTGTTCTGGTCTCTGAGACTTGCGTAGCACCAGTGTGGACGATGGAAGAGGACAAGGCTGAGTATAGACAGGACCGGTTCAGAGGCCAGAACTGCCCAAGCGAGAGTCGATGGATTAGGTCAGCAGTGTTTCCTGAGCAGCGGCTGAAAGCCAGGCGCTGTTTGCTGCTTAGAATGACGACAGCCCTGCCCCTGGCCTCCCAGAGCAGGCCAGGCAGATGGTTTCCCTGCCGTTCGGTGTGGCGATGGGGAGGGGTGTACAGGGCTCTCGGGAGCACTTCAGCGTGGCACCCCTGGGGCTCTGGGAGTCAGGGACATCTTTCTGGGGGGGGACAGGTGTTTCATTTGCAATCTAAGTGTCAAGTGGAGGGTGTGAGGAGAACAGTGTTCTAGGTCAGAGCATTGCTGAGGCCAGAGAAGAGCTTGCCCTTGCGAAGTTGCAAGTGGAATGGTGCATGGCAGAGCACACGGTGCATGGGGCAGATGAGCCCATCAGGTGCACGGTGTTTAGCCCACAATTTTATTTATTTATTTGAAGAGATTTTTGCTATAGGGCGTGGTGCGCTTGCCAGAAAGACAGAGACAAAGAGATAGAAAGTGAGAAATCACCTCCTGGGGAGATGGCCACACCACAATCCCTTCTCCATTTTCCT
>NW_006160087.1:2654763-2655346 GCF_000334495.1 Tupaia belangeri chinensis | reverse complement strand
GGGACCGGTTCAGAGGCCAGAACTGCCCAAGCGAGAGTCGATGGATTAGGTCAGCAGTGTTTCCTGAGCAGCGGCTGAAAGCCAGGCGCTGTTTGCTGCTTAGAATGACGACAGCCCTGCCCCTGGCCTCCCAGAGCAGGCCAGGCAGATGGTTTCCCTGCCGTTCGGTGTGGCGATGGGGAGGGGTGTACAGGGCTCTCGGGAGCACTTCAGCGTGGCACCCCTGGGGCTCTGGGAGTCAGGGACATCTTTCTGGGGGGGGACAGGTGTTTCATTTGCAATCTAAGTGTCAAGTGGAGGGTGTGAGGAGAACAGTGTTCTAGGTCAGAGCATTGCTGAGGCCAGAGAAGAGCTTGGCCTTGCGAAGTTGCAAGTGGAATGGTGCATGGCAGAGCACACGGTGCATGGGGCAGATGAGCCCATCAGGTGCACGGTGTTTAGCCCACAATTTTATTTATTTATTTGAAGAGATTTTTGCTATAGGGCGTGGTGCGCTTGCCAGAAAGACAGAGACAAAGAGATAGAAAGTGAGAAATCACCTCCTGGGGAGATGGCCACACCACAATCCCTTCTCCATTTTCCT
>NW_006160087.1:2646080-2654634 GCF_000334495.1 Tupaia belangeri chinensis | reverse complement strand
CCGCAATCCCTTCTCCTCCATTCTCCTCTCGGGATCTTGGGCACGCACGCACACGCGCCCGGCGTGAGTTTTAAGCCACCGGGTCCGGGACACGAACTACGGTCGACTACGTGGGAGTCCAGCGACATAGCCATTACGCTAACTGCTGGTCCCCCATAAAATATTTTTAAGAACTTTCTGGAAAAAAAAGAAAAAAAGTTATTTGCTGCTGCTGATGTATACAGAAATGTCTGTCTTGACTGGTCTGCATGGTACCCATGCTGGTAAGCGCAGTGTTGTCAGAGTAAAGGTGTATGTGATTCAGTGTAAATTAAAAGTACTTTCTGTTTGGAACTAGCATGTGGCATGGTGGCTAAAGTGCTAGACTCCCACATGGCTGACCATGGTTCTAGTCCTGAACCTGGCAGCTTGCTTTCTCACTTTGTCTCTCTTTCTCTGTCTCTCTGGAGAGCACACATACCCTCTAACAAATTTTAAAAAATAATGATGATAAATAAAATGAAAATAAAATTCATTCTTTTTTTTGGGGGGGAGGTTTTTGCTATAGGGTACGTGCGCTCACCAGAAAGAGAGAGAGAGAGACAGAGACAGAGACAGAAAGTGAGAAACCACCCCCGAGGGGGGATGGCCACACCACAATCCCTTCTCCATTGTCCTCTCGGGATCCTGGGCACGCACACACACGCACCCAGCGTGAGTGGTCGACTACATGGGAGTTCAGTGACATAGCCGTTATGCTAATTGTGGCTCCCTTTTTTGGTGGGGAAAAATTTATTCTTAAAAAAAAAAAAAAAAAAAAAAAAAAAAAGAACATTTTATTTGTTAGTGGCCAACCATTGGAAAAATATTTTTTTAATTTTTTAGTTTTTTGTTTTTTAGGTTTTTACCACATGGCACATACGTTCACAAGAGACAAAGGGAGAGTGAGAAGTTACCACCCCCCAGGGAAGATGGCCATGCCACAGTCTCTCCTCCTCTATTCTCTTGGAATTTGGCGCACACAGGCCTGAATCACATACTCCCAGCGTGATTTTCAAGTCTCTGGGTCTTAGACCCAGACCTTGGTTGACCATGTGAGAATCCAGCACTTTAACCACTCTGCCACCTGCTAGTCCTGAAAAAATTTATTTTATTTATTTTATTTTTTAATTAATTTTTTTTTCTGGAGAGGTTTTTGCTATAGGGCATGTGCACTTGTCAGAAAGAGAGAGACGGGGCAGGGGGAATGGCCACACCGCAATCCCTTCTTCTCCATTCTCCTCTCAGGATCTTGGGCACGCACACACTTGCCCAGCATGAATTTAAGCCACCGGGTCTAGGACTTGAACCGCGGTCGGCTACATGGGAGTTCAGCGACATAGCCATTACACTAACTGCTCGTCCCCCAAAATTAAACTTTTAAAAAAAAGTTTCCAGAAGGCAGCATGTGTACTCATCCGAGAGAGGGCAGGCGGAAGCCCCTCCCAGCGGGGTGTGCTCATCCTGCAATGCCTTCGCCATTCCCGCCTCCCACTGGGATTTGGACGTGAATTCTGCGCGTTTTCCAAGCTGGGATTTGGGACTGGATTGCAATCAGCCCTGTGGGATCTGGCCTGTTAACTGTGGGTCATGAGGCCACCTGGAAAAATAACATTTGGCTCGATCGTATCTGGTAGTTGGGCCCAAATTCCTTTGTGCTGAAATCAGCTAGAGCCATATGTAGAGGCCGGCCTCTTCTCACCGCTGTTTTTTTGTTTGTTTATTTTAAGCACCAAGTTAGCTTTATAAGTGCTTTGAATGTAGTGATTTCTGGGTTGGCCTGTTAAATATTTAGGGGTACGCTAGAGAGGTGAGTTAGGGATCAGGTTGACCTGCTCTTTAAGTCATTAAGAGAGTTTGAGCTTCACATGGTGAGTGATGAAGCTTCTGATGTACTTTAGAGCGCGTGGTATTCAGTTTGCATTTTAGGTGGCTCTGCCTGCAGGACTGAGAATAGATTCTCAGTGGTTAAGGCTGAGGCTTGGATACCCTCTGGGTCAAAGGTCATGGGGGCCGTCAGGTGGCACGGCGGTTAAGGGTAAGGCATTGGACTCTCACATGGCTGGCCACGGTTTGAGCCCCAGACCTGACCACTTGCTTTCACTTGTCTTTTTCTTTCTCTGTCTCTCTCTGGTGAGTAAAAATAAAATAAAAAATAAGGTCGTGGGCTGGAATGGCAGTGGGCAGTTCTCTTTTAAAGAGATTTCTGCTATAGGGCGTGTGCACTCACCAGAGAGAAAGTGGCAAGTACCGCCCAGGGGAGAGGCCAGTCCACAATGCCGTCTCTCCCATCTTCCTCTCGGGATTTTGGGCACACCCCTGCCCACCGGGTCCTGGATGCGAACCACAGTCAACTACGCGGGGGTCCAGCAGTGTAACCATTACACAGCTACCTGCTGGTCCCGGCCCAGTGTTTCTCAAAGTACCAGGACTGGAACTCAAACTGGTTCGCTCTGTGGGCCTGGTTTCCCGTACGCCCTGGTTCGGAGAGAAGCTAAATATGGTCTGTGAGGAGAGGGACTGACTGCCCTGGCTCCTGTCCCGAGCAGCCGGGTGGACAGTGGCACTGAGGAAGCCCAGGGCAAGAGCACAGGAGAGGGTGGAAATGCGGCGGGACTGTGGGAGTCGCCTGAGAGCTGCTGGCCGTGAGCCGACATGGCAGCACCGAGAGGAGAGGCGGTTTAGAAAGGTACTCGGGGTCAGCAGGTGGCATGGTGGTGGTTAAGGCTCCCACATGGTTGACTGCAGTTCGGGTCCCGGACCCTGAGGCTTGAAACTCACGCCGGGAGTGTGTGTGCCCAATCCCAAGAGGAGAGTGGAGAAGGGATTGCAGCGTGGCCGTCCCCCCAGGGGGTGACTTCTCACTCCCTTATTGTCTCTGTCTCTCTGGCCAGCGCACACACCCTATAGCCAAAAAAAACTCCAAAAAAAAAAATTAGTAACAGGTACTTAGGGCCGGCCGGTTGCCTGGTGGTTCAGGACTGGACCCCACATGGTGGGCTGTGTACAAAGTCCCAGGTCTGGTGCCTTGAAAAACATGTGGCACGCGTGTTTTCATGCCCAGAATCCTGAGAAGAGAGAGAGGGGATTGCAGCGTGGCCGTGCGCCCCGGGAGTGCTCGCTCTCTCGTTCACTCTGTCTTTAGCGCATGCACACACCCCATAGCAGACTGAAAACAAAACAAAAGCAAACTCCTAGGCCCCGCCTCGGCACAGGAAAGTAGAGCACTTGAATCTGAGTGCTTTCAGGCTCTCACCAAGTCGCTGGGTCGGCTCGGCTGAGATCCCTGTGGCACTGGGGGCTGCTGGGGGCTGCTGCCGGGAGTCCGGAGCTCGGAACAGACCGTCCGGGCAGTCTCTAGGGAGGATAGCCAGAGCAGAGCTCTGATTGGGGACCAGCAGGAGGCGTGGTGGTTAAGGCGCTGGATACTCCCACAGGGCCGACCACGGTTCGAGTCCCGGACCTGGTGACTGGTTTTCTTTCCTTCCTTCTCTTTCTCTCTCTGTGTCTCTCTCTGGTCAAATTAAAATAAATGAATGAATAAATTAAATAAAATTAAATGAGATACTTTTTTTAAAAAAATTATTTTATTTTTATTTATTCGTTCATTTTTTTTTTTTTTAATTTGACCAGAGAGAGACACAGAGAGAGAAAGAGAAGGAAGGAAAGAAAACCAGTCACCAGGTCCGGGACTCGAACCGTGGTCGGCCCTGTGGGAGTATCCAGCGCCTTAACCACCACGCCACCTGCTGGTCCCAATAAGATACTTTTTTTAAAAGTGGCATTTGGAGCTTTCACTGGTGGTTTTTTTGTTTGACAGAGAAGCTAGGGAGAGAGACAGAGACAGGCATTCCCGAAGGTCTCCCTGTGCCTCGATCCTCCTACCTATCTCTCTGCGCGCGGGCCCATGGGTGTGCACCCCGCTCCCCGCCCCACACTCGGCTTTGCTGTGGGTGTGCTGTTGAACAGCGCCTGTGTCTGTCTGATGTTCCTCATGAGAGTCAGTCACCTAGAGACAGACCTCACGTTCCCATCCTGGCTTCCCACCTGTGCCCAAGCCTGCTTTCCGCACGACAAGAGGAGGATGTCACTGACTCCCACTTGGCCAACTGCTGTTCAAGCCCCGGACCCGGAGGCTTGAAACAATGCCGGGCACGTGTGTGTGTGTGTGTGTGTGTGTGTGTGTGTGTGTGTGCCCAAGGTCCCAAGAGGAGAACGGAGGGGAAAGGATTGCAGTGTGGCCATTCCCCCAGGGGGTGATTTCTCACTTTCTGGCTCTGGTTCTGGCATTCTGGCGAGCACTTGCGTCCTATAGCAAAAATCTCCCCCCCCCCCAAAAAAGACAATAGAATGAACTTTAAAAGGTTGTTGTGATGGGACCAGCAGTTAGCGTAATGGCTATGTCCCTGGACTCCCACGTAGTTGACCGCGGTTCGCATCCCGCACCCGGTGGCTTAAAACTCACGCCAGGCGCGTGTGCGTGTGTGCGTGCCCAAGATCCCGAGAGGAGAATGGAGGAGAAGGGATTGCGGCGTGGCCATCCTCCCTGGGGGGTGATTTCTCGCTTTCTGTCTCACTGTCTTTGTCTGTCTGGCGAGCGCACCCGCCCTATAGCAAAAAACTCTTCAAAAGAAAAAGAAGGTTGTTGTGAGATGGGGCTGGCAGGTGGTGTGGTGGTTGAGGTGTTGGACTCCCGTGCGGCTGGCTGCGGTTCTTGTCCTGGACTTGGCAGCTTGAGAATCATGCCAGGTGCATGTGCACGCATGCACAAAATCCTAGGAGAAGGGATAGTGGCCTGGCCGTCCCCTCACAGGGTGATTTCTCCTGTTCTCTCTGTCTCTCTCCAGGGAGCACATGCGTCCGATGGCAAATCCTTAAAAAATAAAAAGCTTTTAAAAAGATGTGAGGATCATGGGAGATAGCGCATGAAACGTCCAGAACAGTGACTGGCACAGAGTAAACGCTCAAATGACAGTTGTGTATTCAAAATGCTTTATAGTGGCCAGCAGGTGGCATGGTGGTTGGAACACTGGACTCCCACTTGGCCGACCACAGTTTGAGTCCCAGACCTGACAGCTTGCTTCCCCACCTTCTCTTTCTCTGGTCAAAATAATAAATAAAAATAAAGTGATTCTTTAAAAAAATGCTTTATATAAAAATATTGGTTTTATAATTAAAGATGAAGAGAGTTGTCTCTGAAGTAGACCTTTCTTTAAAAGATGAGAGGAAGAGAAAAAGGTTTTTTTTTGTTGTTTTTGACCAGAGAGAGAGAGACACAGAGAGAGAGAGAGCCGGGGGGGGGAAGGTGAGAAAGCAAGCCACCAGGTCCGGGACTCAAACTATGGTCGGGCATGTGGGAGTGTCCAGCGCCTTAACCACCACACCACCTGCTGGTCCCGAGAAAAAGTTTTTAAGAATTATTTTAATTTATTTATTTGGAATTATCTATTTATTTAAATTTGACAGGGACAGAGTGGGAGACAGAGAGGGAGAGAGGGAGAAAGCAGGGCGAGAGGTCCAGGACTCGGGCTGCGGTCGGCCTTGTGGGAGCCCAGCGTCTTAGCCACCCGCCGCCTGCCGGCCCGCAAGAAGGAAGGGTGACAGGAGATGGTCGTGTTGAAGTCCTAGGAGGAGGACGCGGTCAGGATTGTTGGGTTGGTGACTTAGAGGATTTTCCATAGAGGGTTTTTGTCGTCAGTAGTTCTTGAGCCCTTGGAAAGGTGGTTATGTCTGGTTCAGAATTATATATTGTTACACTTCGTAATACAAAAAGGGGCCCAGCCTCGGTGGAAGGTGGCAGCCTGGTCTGCGATGCTCGAAGCCACGTGGCAGCCCAAGGTGGGTTCCGACACCGGTCGGCCTAGACACCGGTTGTGTGCGTGTGCACACAGACACACATGCGTGCTCTATCGTGCCCTTTCTTGTGAAAGAACAAAATTAACTTTAAAAAGTGATTAAAAACTCATGGCCGGCAGGTGGCATGGTTAAGGTGCTGGTCTCCCACATGGTTGACCACAGTTCAATCCTGGACCTGGCAGCTTGCTTTCTTAATTTTCCTTCCTCCCTCTATCTCTCTGGTTAAATAAAATAATAATAATGGCAAGTAAAAGGAAGTAATTTTTAAAATGATAAAAAGTAATAATTTGTGGAGCACGTTTCCATTACGAAGCGCACTGGCAGTTTCACCCAGCTCTCCACTTCTCTCCGAGGTCCGAGGAGAGTATCAGGAGACGCCGAGAGATGACAGAACTGGGCTGCAGGCCAGGTCTCCCGGGCTGTAATTTGCTACAGAGTGCTTGTGCTCCCCAGGGGAAAGAGCGAGGGCCAGTAAGGACACAGCCCCACCTGGGGGTGACTGCACCGCAGCCCTTTCTCCTGAGGATGTGGGCACACACGCACGTGCACCTGGTGTGTTTTTCAAGTCACTGGGTCAGGGACTCAGACCACACAGTTACCCTGGGGGGTCCAGCTGCCATAACCACCACACCATCTGGCTGGCCCTGGGTCTAACTTCTTTTTGGATTTTTGCCACAGGGCACTCTCCAGACAGAGACAGAGAAGGAAAGTGAGAAATAACTCCCTGGAGGAGTGGCCGTACCAAGATCCCTCCCCTGCACTCTCAGGATTTGGCGCGCACACGCCCCACGTGACTTCCAAGTCGCTGGTCCGGGACTGGACAGGGTTGGCCACGTGGGATCCGGCGCCCTAACCCCCCGCCCCTGCTGGCCCCTAGGTCTTCTGATACCGGGGGTGAGATGGTTGGTTTCCCGAGGCCTGAATCTAACCAGGTCTTTTTGTCCTGCGCAGCCCCTCGCTCAGTTCCGGGCAGACGCGTGTTCAGGCCCGACTGAGCGGCGGGCTCAGCCGGTAACGCCTCTTCTGCCCGCAGCGCCCGCACAAGGCCAGCGCGGAGGAGATGACCAAGTACCACAGCGACGACTACATCAAGTTCCTGCGCTCCATCCGCCCCGACAACATGTCCGAGCACAGCAAGCAGATGCAGCGCTGTGAGTCCGCCGCCGCCTCCCAGGGGTGCCGGGTCCCTGTTTCCTGGTGGTAAATAGTAGGGTTTTAGCCAGCGGGTCCTCCGCGCTGTCCCAGGAGCACCGTGGTCGCCGTGATGGGAAGGCGCTGCTGGACGGCGGCCGGATGCAGGCCTGCCCTAACTGGTGGCTGGGACAGCTCACTGCCCCTCCGCTGCCGCTGCCCACTGGCCGGGGCCTCAAGCTCTGCCTTCTGCCCAGATGTTGCTGCCCTGGCTTTGTGAGTCTGAGAAGCTGGAGGCCTCCAAGGGACAGGCCATAGGTGATGAGATCTTTGAGATGAGACAGTTCTGCCCCTGCCGCTGGGGTTCAGAACGCCAGTACCAGTCCCAGCTCAGAAGCCACACTCAGGTTGTAGGAGTTGTTGGGATTATATTAGCTGGGGGGGGGGCGTGTTCAAATCTGGGTCAGAACTGTCATACCCGACCTGACCTCGCTGGTTTTTGTTGTTGTGTTTTTTGTTTGTTTGTTTGTTTTTTGAGAGGTTTTTGCTATAGGGCACGTGCACTCGCCAGAAAGAGAGACAGAGAGACAGAAAGCGAGAAATCACACCCCCCCCAGGGGGGATGGTCACGCTGCAGCCCCTTCTCCTCCATTCTCCTCTCGGGATCTTGGGCACGCACACACACACACCCGGCATGAGTTTAAGCCACCAGGTCCAGGAACCCGAACCACGGTCGACTACATGGGAGTGCAGCGATGTAGCCATTACGCTGACTGCTGGTCCCATCTCTTTTTTAGGAAGGGTTATTTTAGAAATGACCACTTAGCACCTGAGACCTCGTGCAAGAAAGCAGGGTAGTACCTGCCCAGACGCTGGAGGTCATGGCGACAGCTTATGCCGCTGTCTCGGGGGGTCCATGGCACCCGTTGTTGCTCCTGGTCTCTTCCCTCAATTTTGCCGGAGGATGTGTATACCTGACAGAAAGAGAAGCACCCCCTGGGGGATGGCCATGTCTCAGTCTCTTCTCCAGTTCTCCCTCCTTTCGGGGTTCCGGGCACACACAGTACTTCTCAAGTGCAGCGCGCCCCGTGGGATCCCGCTGCCTCGGTCGCTGTGCTGCACTGGCTGTGCTGGTCTGAAGGTGTTCTGATTCCTGAGGACGGAGAGGACTTACCGGCTACCATAGCTGTGCAGTGGTGAGGGTGACAGAACCAGAGACCTTCGAAACACCGAGCTCCTTTGTTACCCGTAGTCCCAGAAATTGCTGTGCCCCTGGGTGAAGGGTTTGGGAAGGGTTTCTCTCTGACTCGGCAGTGTCTTCCAAGCCAAGACAGATCCATTCCTTGAGTGTAAGTGGCCTTAGGGGTTTTCATAACCCATTTAAGCCGAAGGCCAGGCTCTACTCTCAGCAGTGTGGACTGATTAGGAAAACAGTTTGGTATTGGGACCAGCAGTTAGCGTAATGGTGATGTCGCTGGATTCCCATGTAGTTGACTGCAGTTCGTGTCCTGGACCCGGTGGCTTAAACTCACGCCAGGTGCATGTGCAG
>NW_006160087.1:2644050-2646039 GCF_000334495.1 Tupaia belangeri chinensis | reverse complement strand
CCCGCTGCCTCGGTCGCTGTGCTGCACTGGCTGTGCTGGTCTGAAGGTGTTCTGATTCCTGAGGACGGAGAGGACTTACCGGCTACCATAGCTGTGCAGTGGTGAGGGTGACAGAACCAGAGACCTTCGAAACACCGAGCTCCTTTGTTACCCGTAGTCCCAGAAATTGCTGTGCCCCTGGGTGAAGGGTTTGGGAAGGGTTTCTCTCTGACTCGGCAGTGTCTTCCAAGCCAAGACAGATCCATTCCTTGAGTGTAAGTGGCCTTAGGGGTTTTCATAACCCATTTAAGCCGAAGGCCAGGCTCTACTCTCAGCAGTGTGGACTGATTAGGAAAACAGTTTGGTATTGGGACCAGCAGTTAGCGTAATGGTGATGTCGCTGGATTCCCATGTAGTTGACTGCAGTTCGTGTCCTGGACCCGGTGGCTTAAACTCACGCCAGGTGCATGTGCAGTGCTGCCACTGGGCCACCGGTCTCAAGCCTTGCTCCCCTCTGAGAGGAGGGTGCTGGAGCCCGTTTATAGTGGGGGAGGAAGTAGCTTTTGCTGCTGTGTAGTTGTGTTTGTTATTTACAAAGCTGTCAAGGCAGACAAAACATAGACCCTGAGGACTTTGGAGGCCCTGCTCCAGTACACCCGAGTCCTTGACACCAGCTCTGTAAATTTGTGCTTTAAAAATATGGCCTTCTGGCCAGCAGGTGGCATCATGACTGAGGTGCGGGACTCCCACGTCGCCAACTGCAGTTGGAGTCCCGGACCCAGTGGCTTGGCATTTACGCAGGGCACATAATGTGTCCATGCCCAGAGTCCTGAGAGAAGAATGGTGGACAGGGGATTGTGGCAGTCTTCCCAGGGGGCGGGGGAGGGGGAGTTTTTGCTTTCTGTCTCTGGTGAGTGTGCATGCCCCATAGCAAAAATCCCTTTAAAAAAAAAAAATAGCGAGGACCAGCAGGTGGCATGGTGGTTAAGGAACTGGACACTCCCACATGGCCAACCAGGGTTCGAGTCCTGAATCTGGTGGCTTGCTTTCTCACTTCCTTTCTCTCTCACCCTCTATCTCTCTCTGGTCAAATTAAAAAATGAATGAATGGGGACCAGCAGTTAGTGTAATGGCTATGTCGCTGGACTCCCACGTAGTCAACTGCGGTTCGTGTCCCGGACCCGGTGGCTTAAAACTCATGCCGGGTGCGTGTGTGTGTGTGTGCCCAAGATCCCGAGAGGAGAATGGAGGAGAAGGGATTGCAGCGTGGCCATCCCCCCTGGGGGGTGATTTCTCACTTTCTGTCTCTATGTCTCTGTCTGTCTGGCGACTGCACGCGCCCTATAGCAAAAACCTCTCCAAAAAATAAATAAATAAGTAAAATAAAATAAATAATTATTTTAAGAAACCGTCTGATAGGTGCAGTCTGAAGATCTGGAGAAAAGGGGAAATGGAGGGGGGTGGCAGGTGTGTGTGGTTAAGGGCGCTAGACTCCTACTTGGTCCAAGTACCAGGTCCAGGACTCAAACCACAGTCGGCCGTGTGGGAGTCTAGCGCCACCTGCTGGCCCCAGACTCTGGAATACCTTTAAACAGAATATGTAGAAAATATTTCAGACCCAAATAAAAAACAGTGTAACAATTACCCCAGCCTAAGAAGAAAACACGAGGACAGCGGAAGTCCCTGGGCACGCCTCCCAGTCACTGTCCCTAACCCTCCCGCTGCCCCTCACCCTGCTCTGTCCACACCAGCACTGACACACCGTTCTGCGCTCAGGTGTCCCCGCCTCGTCTGCCGCCTGCCCCGCGCCGTCTCAGGCATTGCTCTCCCAGCCCGAGGGTGAGCAGGGGAATGGCGGGGAAGAGCCTCACGGGTTCGCCCACTCCCCCTTCCCTCTGGGATGTCTGAGTCTGGTGCTTTCTCACGTCTGAAACCCACTCCCTCCATGGGGGCCCAGCATGACCGCGGCAGCGGAGGCGGTGGAGGCGGGGGGAGGCGGGAGGGTCCCCA